>NC_092805.1:113356759-113692644 GCF_040954645.1 Diabrotica undecimpunctata | reverse complement strand
TCTAGTCTTTCCCCCATTCCTAGATATGTCTTTACCGTGGGGCTAAATGACAAAGGTGTCATCAACTTACCGTAACCAGCAAGTGGGTTTGAGATTTGATGAGGACAGGGCTGTTGTTTCGAAATGTTCCATGAAGATATCAGCTATTACGGTAGAGAGGACGATTCCATTTGGGCACCTTTGATTTGACGATAGAAATGATTTTGGAATGAAAAGTATGTATTAGACATGCAGTGTTTTATAAGAGATAATGTATCTTGGGGGATTTGATGTTTAGAGACAAACATGGAAATTGTTTCATCGATAGGTATGTTGGTGAATAAAGAAACAATGCCAATTATGATGGATTTGGTCGTTTTTTCTAGATAGGTGGTGGGATCGTTTGGGACGCGTTTGTCTTCTGTGGAATTGAGAAGTTCGAACATTTTGCCGAAATAATTAGAAGAGTTGAGAATGAAGTGGCATTACATTTGTATGGAAGGATGACAATGTTAGGGGTGTTATAAAGTTCCTTGAGGGCCAGTCTTTCTGAAAAACTGATACTTGATAGTGGGAGTTTGGAAGTACGGAGAATTCTGGCGACATTTTGTCTGGCAACTTCGGCTTGGTCAAAAGGAAGATGAGAAATAGCTTCTTCAGTTTGACAAATAATTTTCTCAGTTAGCATGGAAATAGGAGTGACAAAAAAATTGAAGCCTTTTGACAGAACTTTCGTAGCTGAATCGGATATGTGAATATCTGAGAAATTGCGAACAACAGTAGAAGGTTGTTGATTCGAAATGGGCTGTGGATTTTGCTGAGAGATAAGTTGGTACAGTTTGCGTTTCTGGGTTTGAGTTTTGTTGTCAGAAATGTATTGGGTTTTTTGGTGCGATCGAAAGTGTCCCATAATAGTAGATGGAGATTAAAAGAGATGTCATGGAAGGTTTTGAAAAGTTGAGAGTTTGTTGCATCTAAGTTGCGTCGGGTGGAATGAATTTAATTTCGAAGAAGTGAAAAACCAGTTTCTCTAAGAATTTTAAAAATTGATGAATGTTTAGTGTGATGTTTAATTTGAAGAGGTTTTGGAATGACTTGATGGTCACAACACGATTTAAGGAAAGCAAGGTCACAGAGAAGATGGTACTTGCGTGTTAGAAGATTGGAAAAAGATTTAGTAAAAATGAAAAATGCCCATCGTAGAGACGAATAAAATGTTCGGATAAATGTCAGGTAAATGAAAATTAATAAGTTCTCTACTTTACGCAAATATTAAATTTTCTTTTTATCCTTGTATTATTATATCGGATACAGATCTGCTATTGAATTAATTATTATAAATATATTATTCTAGAATAAAAAAATATTTACTTTGTTTTGCAATTTTTTATTAACATATATTTTATAAGCTGATAAAATCCATTGTTTTCGAAATCATATTTTTATTAATATAGATCAAACCAGATATTTTTGTGGTTATTGTCCACATAATGTGTATTGTTGAAATTATTGTAGGAATAAACGTATTGTTTACATCCATAATAAAAATTTAAAACAGTAACATTCCTTAATCTCTCACGATTTAAAAACTTTTACGTTTTGATCTTTTTAATAAATTAAAGATGACGAAGATAAATAACAGGAATCTTTAAAAGCTCATGATTGAACATAAAAGATAATTTTACCATAAAAATTTAAACTCTATCTATCTCTATCTCTATCTATCAATTTATTCAATTTATATAGAAATTTCTATATATATATATATATATATATATATATATATATATATATATATATATATATATATATATATAGAAATATTAGGAATAACGGAAACGAAAATGGAAGGAAGAGGTTTTAAGAAGATACACAAAGGATATTGGTTATTTTGGGTAGGAGCTGATGTAAAGGAGAGAGCAAAAGAAGTCGTAGGGATAATAATTGCACCGAATAGACTACAATACGTTATATAAGAAACATATGTTAACCAGAGAATATTATCGCTGAAAATGAAACTGATAGACGAGGAATTATGGACAATAATAACAGTCTACGGAGTAAATGAAGATGCAAAAAAGGAAGAGAAGGATAAATTTTTCGAGGAGCTTCAAATGCAAATTGACAATGGGGAAGAAAATATAATTGTAATGGGAGATCTAAACGGTAGAGTCGGAAATAATATCAATGGAATTGAGGAATGCATGGGAAAAGAAGGAGAAGAAATACTAAACAAAAATGGTGAAAGAATAATAGAAATATGTATGGAGAATAAACTTGTTATACCAAATAGAAAATTTAAACATAAAAAAGTACACAAATACACGAGAGTACAAGAAAGTAGAAATGAAAAATCAATCATAGATTACTTTTTGGTAAGTAGCAACAAATGGAAAAGAGTACAAGATACGAAAGTGAAAAGAGGCTCAAAGATTGGCAGTGATCATCATCTAGTAATAATGAGAACGAGAACAACAAAAGAAAAGGAAGAAAAGAGGAGAAAGGTAGTAAATGAAAAAGTAAAAAGCTACAAATTAAAAGAAGAAAGATATAAGAAGATATTTCAAGGAAAATTAGACAATATTTTGAAAGGTAGGGCAAAAACTGCAAGTATAGAAGAAAAGTGGGAAAATCTCAAGACAGCTTAATCATAGCTGCTGAGGAAACTTGCGGGAAGACAAAAATAGAAAATAATAGCATGAGGAGAACTGAATGGTGGACGGACGAAATACGAAGGAAAGTAAAGAACAAAAAAGAAAAATGGAAGAGATATCTAAGTACAAAGTGCCCTGAAGATTATGAGCCATATAAAGAAATAAGAAACGAGGTTAAAATAGCTGTGAAAGCAGAAAAAGAAAGGTCATGGGAAAAGTTTGGACTAAAAATGACAAATAATTTTACAGAAAACCAAAAACTCTTTTATGGCGCATTAAAACAGCTCAGACAAAAGAAAGAACACACGATGCCGAATATAAAAGACAAGAATGGAAAGGTAATAAAACCAAATAATGGAAAGATGGAGAGAACATTTCAAAGAGCTAACTCATACAGACGTAGACAACATAGTGGAGATACAAGAAATTAATGAAGAACAAAAAGTAGAACCCATAACAACAGAGGAATTAGAAAAGGCAATTGAAAGAGTTAAATTAGGCAAAGCACCAGGCAAGGATGATATCACCCCAAAAATGATCAAATTCATGGGAATAGAGGGAGTTGACAGCATGAAAGAACTAATGAATGATATCATAAAGAGAGTAGAAATGCCACAGGACTGGAAGAAAGACCTTATACTACCAATACACAAAAAGGGCGACAAGAGAAACTGTAATAATTACCGAGGTATTACTATATCAAGTATTCCTGAGAAGGTATTCGCAAGAATAAAAACCCAAATAGAACCAACTATGGAAGATACACAATGTGGATTCAGGAAGGACAGAAGCACGCAAGAGCACATATTCACAATAAGACAAATAAGTGAGAATGTAATCAATAAAAATAGAGAAATACATATATGCTTTATTGATCTAGAAAAGGCGTTTGACATAATACAAAGAAAGAACGTATGGAGGACATTAAAGGAAAGAGGAGTTGACAGGATAGCAATTGATGTAATAAAGGATATGTACAATAATAATACAAATACGGTGAGAACCAACAACGAGGAATCCGAAGAATTTACTACAAGTCAAGGCGTCAAACAGGGATGCGTATTGAGCCCACTGCTGTTCTCAGTGGTACTGGATGAAGCAATAAAGAAAGCCAAGAGAAGAATGAGAAAACCAACATAGGATACTGGCAAATAAAACAGACTCAACTATCAGAGCTTCTATTTGCAGACGACATGGTTTTGATAGCAGAAAACAGAGAAGACCTACAGAACAACCTTGAAATCCTAGAAGAAGAACTGTCAAACATAAATATGAAAATAAATACAGAGAAAACAAAAACAATGATAATTTCAAATAAGAGAAAGACACACGCAAAACAATTAAACGGAAAACAACTAGAACAAGTGGAACATTTTAAATACCTAGGAGCAATAATTAAATCAAACGGTAAACAAGACATGGAAATAAATGAGAGAATGGGACGAACAGGAAGCTTATTTAACACTATGAAAACAACATTTTCGGGGAAAAAAGAAATACCGGAGAAGGTAAAAAGGGCAGTCGTTAAATCAGTAGTTAGACCTACAATCATGTATAATAGCGAGTCATGGACATTGACTGGGAGACAAAAATCTCGAGTCAATGCTATGGAAATGAGGTTCCTGAGGAAAATAGCAAACAGAAAGAGGACAGACAAAATACGAAACGAAATAATCAGATAAAACCTAAGACTAGAACCAATAAACGAAAAAATAGTAGAGGGGCAACTAAGATGGTTCGGGCACGTGTGTAGAATGTCAAATGAAAGATTAACAAAACGAGTGTTTGAAACGAGAATGCAAGGGAAAAACAATCGAGGAAGACCAAGAGTTAGGTGGGTAGACGAAATCAGAAAAGAAGTTGAGAAGAAAGGATTGACATGGGAAAGTGCACGAAATCTAACACAAGACCGGATAGCATGGAGACAACAGTGCAAAACTTAACCCCACCAGCCTTACACCTAACGGTAGAAAGGCTTAGGACTAAGTAAGTAAGTAAGTATATCCATTTATTAGACTTAAGGCGTCCAATGAAGTCCAAGATCAGTTGGAAGACGCCAAAGCTCGAGGCTGAAAGCTGAAAGTCCTAAGGATATTATTTGACTTCTCATCCACAGAAATCGTTTGTGCAGCAGTTTTCAAACCTACAATTACTATTTTAATCTCCAATTTTCGAAAGGAGGCTACGCAATAAGAATAAGAAGAAAAAAAAAAGAAGAAGAGGGGCTAATATACCAAAGCAACCAAAAACCTAGTACTACTGAACATCAAAAAAGCACTCAACTCCTACCCATTTTTGCTACAGATGTAAATAATAATAACTCTTTAGAAACTTGCTAGAACAATGATCCCGTTAGGTTATTTTATGCAATGATTTTCTAATAATCAGGTAAAAATCCAATCTAAACACTAGCGAAATATAACTAAAGAACTCAACAAGTAAAACCACACTGTTACACTTCTATTATCACTATGACACACCGATGTCATATATACACTATTATCAAATGAAAGAAAAAAATGAAAATTTTAGTTCAAATATTATTCTCATACAGCAAGTAAGGGCTGCAGTTAATGAAGAAGAAACTTTTTAAAAATGGCTGCATCCCAAAATTTGGAATCATAAGATGCACAAATAGGATGACAAAATCAGTGACGACCAAAAAGAAACATTTTGTTATGGGAACAATGACAACAATAGCAATGACAAATTAACAGCAGTTCCTAGACCAGTATCCTTACATATAATAAAATTAATACCAAACACCAAATTAGAAGATGTAGAATCGATGATAAACTAACATTTTCCAGAAGCAAAATGTGAAAACCATAAATTAAAAGATCCAGACACTGCTGTATCTTTGAAGGTAAGTATTGACAAGTCGAATTTCAGGAGGGCTTAACCAAAAGACACCTGACCCAGCCTATCATTGATTTATAAGTTTTTTTGGCATGAAAAGGATCCTTCAAATTGAGAAATTGCTTCTTCTTTAAGTGCCGTCTCCCGATCGGAGGTTGGATATCATCATCACTATCTTTACTCTATCTACTGCTGCTCTGAAGAGTTCTATAGAACTGCATTTAAACCAGTCAAATTAGAGAATTGTTTTGATTTTTACAGACGCATTTCTTGATATTTCTATCCTTGCTCTTATTTCGGTTGTTTGATCATTATTGTCTGAAATCAAGGTTCCTAAGTATTTGTATTTTTCAAACCCTTTCTATCGGTAATGTATGTTTGTTCGTATATTTGTTTTCTTTGTTATTATCATGTATTTGGACTTTTTTATATTCATTTTTAGTCCATATTTTTCACAGAAACTGTTTGTTTTGTTTATCAGTAATTGGAGTTGTTCAGCAGAGCTTGCCATAATTACGGTGTCATCTGCATATCTTATGTTGTTAATAGATCTTCCGTTAATAATTATTTCTTCACTTTGAGATAGTAATGCTTCTTCAAAAATGGCTTCACTATATACATTAAATAGTAATGGGGACATAATACAGCCCTGCCTAACTCCTCTCCTGATTTTAATTTCTGAACTGGGTTTATTATCTAGTACGATTTGTGCTCTTTGATTCCAGTAGAGGTTTGTTATTATTCGTAAGTCCCTATGGTCTATGTTTTTTGTCTTTAGAATTTGGACTAATTTTTCATGTCTTACTTTATCAAATGCTTTTTCAAAATCAACGTAACAAACATGCATATCAACATGCATATCCATGCATCTTTGAGCTGACACATTAAAACCAAATAACGCTTCTCTGGTTCCTAGTCCGTTTCTGAACCCAAACTGACTATCAACTATTCCTTCTTCCAGTTTTTTATTTATACGACCATGTATTATTTTCAGGAATAATTTGAGAATGTGACTTATTAGTGATATTGTTCTGTATTCACTGCAATCTTTAGCGTTTGTATTTTTAGGGATAGTACAAAAAAGTAGAAGGAAAACGCGACCCAGGAAGACGAAGGATTTCCTGGCTGAAGAATCTACGGACGTGGTTCAACAGATACATATTGCCATGATGGTCACCAACATCAGCATTTTTTCTAATTTAAAAAAATTGACTTTATGACTATTAAATGAAATGATATCATATTAAAACTTTTATGTCATAGCATAGTAATTTATTTTAAAAATCAACTTGTTCCAGAATTTTGATGATTCTAGAGAGAGATAAATTATAAGAGCGGGGGAACACTTATTACACCACACTTTATAATATTTGATAACGTAGTACCACTTAATACAATAATATTTTAATTAAAATGAGGAAAATGCAAATTACGGAAATAAAGGATAATACAAAATATTTAATATTAATCTCATATCAGAAAAAAATTAAAAATATGTATATTTTTTTCTTGATAAGCAACAAGTATGTATATGCGTCAACATAATCTCAATAATAATGATCTGCGTTTTACATTAACCTATAGTTCGAAGGTATACTACATTCTTATACTATACGATAAAATTTAGTCCATAACAGTATATCTTTTAAATAGCCTTACCTTTATTTGTGCTAATAGCATTTTCCGTATTTTCTTCTTCAGAAATTATTTTAGAATTACTATTCCAATATTCGGATTGGTTTACTTGATCATCTTCTAAAACAATAATTTACAAATTAGGTTTAAATCTCGTATGGAATATTAGAGAAATTCAACGTTACCACAATATTGATAGAAATTTAATGTTTTTAACGTTTCTGCTTTAAGGTGAAAAGCAATATTGTAAAAATTCAAATATAAAACGATAAATGGCAAATAAATATTTCTATCTATCCATTTCATTATGTGTCATTTACACAATATATCTTATTTTTTAATGACTCAACGGGGGTTGCTTGAAATTGTGTCGTTGTCTGTCCTAAAACTCTTGAAGGAAAAGTCCCCGAGACTTTAAAATTAAAATATGACAATATCGTTTAGGCTTTCGCCTCTTCAAGGAATGGCTGCCCCCTTTTGTTTGTCACGGGAATCTGAATTAGGGAATTCGTAAACAATCGATGTGTTATCAAAGAAGATAGACGCTTAAGCGTCTATATTCTTTGGTGTTATGATGGTGAATTTTTATGCTAGAATGGGAAGGTAGACAGCTGACATTTATTACTCAGAAGGCGATTCTTCTGCAAATATGTTCTAAGCGTTTTTTTTTATAGGAACTGCTCTTAGATCAGCATTTTTGGCAGTTGCAGGTTGTTACTTGCGATATATTAGAGAAGTTGATTCATTAGGAAGTTCGTTGCCTGCTAAGTTTAAAGGTTTAGCTGATAGGAAGGAAACTTTGGTTTTCGAGTGCCTAGTGAGTAAATGTACTCGGCAATGGCATGTCGTTTAAAAACCTTCTTTCCTCTTTTGTTTTCGTATCATTCGATAGTTTGTAGAACGTATTTTTTGTTAAGAGTTTTAATCTTATTTTAGATGGTGGGGAGATTGGCTAGTTTGTCGATTAGTGCTGGCGGATAATACGGAAAATATTAGGATTTTTCTCTCGGTTGCCATGATTGGATTCATCAGTCTAGGAGTTGAGAACTAGGTGAATTCTGCTACTGTATTCGAATATTGGCCTGATGTATGTTTTATAAGTGTGAATAAGACAAATAGGAGTAGTTTTCGATGTCAGTGCTCCAGTTGACTGTCTTTGCAAATTTAGTCCCAAAGTAGGATACCGACGCGACGGTCTTCGAGTCCCTCTCTGTTGAACATGATGTGGTTCATCTATTCGGACGCGAACATTTGGAATGTCTAAACAATATTAACTCTGTTTTGTTGAGTTTAGAGTTACTGTTTATTTATAACACCACTTAACTATGGAGTTAAGCTGTTCTTGTGTCTTATCGAACATAGTTGTAGTATAGAGGTTCCGCGGAGAGTAGGGCCGCGTCAACATAGAGGATGATGTTTTTCGGATGTATTGTCGGGAATGGTAAAGATCACTGTTATACACTGGATACCCAATACACGCTAGCATTGAGCCCTGTGGGATTCCTGGTTGAGGAGTGACGGGCGTTGAGAGCTTATCAGCAACTTTAACACGGATAGTCCAAGCATAGACGTAGGAGTCGATTATTTTCAGGAAAAGAATTGGTACTAATGCTTAAACCTAAGGATCCTCTAGTAGATCTTGCCTAGAGTACTAAGGAGCGAAATTGGTCTCTATGATTCAGTGCTGCTGGTGGGTTTTCATTTGTATTTTAACCTAGGCTACACGACGGTATCTCCTGACGATGTCCATATCTACTTGGGCCACTACCTCGTGATAATTGAGCCTTATATAGAGGTATAGGTTATGGAGGAGATTGTCTATTCTCTGCTAGGTTTCTATTCGTAATTGCTGTTACAAGTTTGGGTTTTCAGGAATTTAAAATGTGACTGGGTGTAAATTTTTAAAAGTTTCAGACTTATCTAGTGAGTTGGTTAAGACGGTTAAGTTTAAAGCGAGAGTACTGTTTAATTTGTTGTCTAGTTAGGAATTTCAATTTTTGCCAGAATTTGCCCCCGTCCCGGTAGTCCAGACCAGTTGCAAACCGCCTCGAGATGCGGTTGTATTCTGTTTTCATGAGAGTGTTTCGGAATCTTTTACATTCTCTGATAAGCCTGCGCTTAGTTTGGAATTTTAGTAAGGATTCTTGATAGTAGACTTGGCGTAACGATGTTATATTTCGTATCTGGGATTGATATGTTTGAAGTTTCTTGTAGAAGACTTTCGATTTAGGAAATAATTATGTCTACCAATTTGACTGACATCATATTTCCTAACTCTGGAAGGTTTTGGGAGATGTGCTTAATTCGCATTTCTGTAATCTCTTCTACAGGTATAGGGTAGTCTTTATCTAGGGGCTTAAACTTCTAATTTAACTAGAGTAGAAAATGATCTGACATGATTGAGTCACCTATGAAGCAGTTATCCACAAACTTATTCATAGTGCTTTCTGTGCATAGGATTTGGTCGTTGATAGCCATTTGAACGTGACTAAAAACGTTATATTAGTGTTGGTGATTCTGTAGATAGGCAGATCTAGAAGAAGGTCTAATAGGTGTCACCGAATTGGTTGTGTCTGTCTACTGTTACGACGTCTAAATAAGGAGTTAGAAATTATGAACAGCATAAAAAGAAGAAAACTAGAATATTTGGGTCACATAACCAGAGGAGAAAAATATGAGCTGCTGAGAAATATTATGCAAAGAAGGATCCAAGGAAGAAGAAGCATAGGAAGAAGACGCATCTCCTGGCTGAAGAACCTTAGAGAATGGTTTAACTGTAGTTCACTACAACTTTTCAGAGCAGCAGCCAACAAAGTGATCATAGCCGTTATGATATCCAACCTCCGATAGGAGATGGAACTTTAAGAAGTAGAAGTCTACTGTTTAGATCGCTAGTTAGAATTGTTTTGTTGAGTGTAGAGCACTGCCAATGGGAAATTTAGAGAGGGGTTCGTCTGGATGTTTATAGTAACAGATTACTGTGGTGGTGATGTTTCCTTATTAACTGCCAGATAGTCGATATCGGGAATTTGAAATTCTGAAGGGGTTATGTGAGGTAAGGTAGGTCTTTGCAAATTCTGAGGCTATTTTAGTGACAGACTTGGCTTTTACGTTTATGATACACTGTGTAATTAGCGAAGTTTAGTATGAATTTGAGTTTGGTGTCGGTTAAGGATAGAGTTTGAATGTCGTAATTGTGGAGATGTTTTATCACTTGACGTTTTCTTCTAACTTATGGTTTCTATCTGCTAGTTTGTTCTTTGTCTGGTGTTAGTTTTTGTGTAAATGTATTTCATGGATATAACATATACTTGGGCAAAAACTGTGCTCGATATCTGCCCTTTATTTATAACGAAGAAAAATATCGAATTCTTCAACTTTTTATGCAGGGTAAAGTATTTGGCAGAAGAGGACCGGGACGCCGTCGTATCTCGTGGTTGAAAAATCTCCGACAATGGTTTGGGATGACCTCAGCGGAGCTGTTTCGCAGAGCAGTCAACAAAACCATGATAGCCTTGATGATCGCCAACATCCGGACCGGATAAGGCACTGAAGAAGAAGAAGAATTTATAAAGTTTAATATAAGTCTTAATAATCTATAACTGGTCTCTTATGTCCAACAGCTCTGTCTGTATGTAATGTAGTATCCCAGCACAGTTTAACGTGGTTGTTTTGTAATATTGTTTGTGGTTGATATTTGTAATATGTAGGGTATTCTGTAATGATATTGTGTTTTAGTGCTATTACTTGGTGAATTACTTTAGCTGTTATATTATGCCTATCTGTATAGTCTGTACTAGCGAGGAGTTTTGCATTAGCTAGTGATGTGTACAATTTCTCTGAAAATTGGTGACATCTTCTCTATTTGTCTTTTAGTATAATAGAGTCTTTTAAGATATGTTTCATTTTATTTTTAGTTGCTATTACTTGGTCTTGGATTACTATTGTAGTTTCTTCTATTTCTGATTGTATTTCTGCTTTTGTTAGTGTTTTTGTTCTGTGTTTTATTGCATATCCTTGTTGTGTTTTGTTAAGTGATTGTACAAGTGGATTCAGACATTTGCAGAATTATAGCGCACTTAAAAAATCTCCTTGGAATATTCCCCTTCTTATGTGTATTTCTTCTGTTTCTATTTGTTATATAGGACCGGTGTGGAGATGTATTTTTGTTCTCCATCAGTTCATTACGTGTGTCCAGATTTAATGCCGTTATGGATGTCAAGCCCAAGACGTGTGTGTGTTACGTGTGTTATTATTATTATTATCTAGAAATTTAGCCGATGGGCCTCTCTCTTAACAATACTGGATCCGCCGCTGGCTACAGCGTCTATCTGGTGGTCTACTGTTGTTTTCAATAGATTCCTGTCAAATACGACTTATTATTATTTTATATTATAACCAATGAACCATATAACCATTTTAACACAAAATACATTGATAATCTTATAATATATGCTATTATTGCAACTGATATATTAAAGTGTTCTAAATCAAGAGAATATAACAGCCAACTGCGTGAATAATCACATACTGTAATCATTTGACCCTAACAAATTTTAAACAATTTTCTAGTCTAGTAACAATAATAACAAACAGTAAAACATACTGACAACGACGAATTTTAATGTTTCTTGATAACATTAAAATGACTCAATTATTGTAGCAAACAATAAACTATAAATATAATGCCTGTAAACGTCAAAATATTTTTTGGTTTAAACCCTAACTGAAAGTGGCATTCCGGTTGGTTGTGATGGAACTTCAAATTAGCCATTTTTTGCTACCTAAATTTTGCGTCTTATTGCATAATAACACAATGCACCATATCGCGCAAAATACCCGAAAACACGTCTCTGTCAAAAGCTTGCCAATTTTATTAATGCCAGTTCTTTATATTCTGTAGCCACGATATTCGTCTGCAACCTACTCCTTTCCTGCCCTTAATCTTTCCTTGGATAATTAGTTTTGGAACTGCGTATTTTGTCCTCTCAGAATATGGTCCAGGTATCCAATTTTTCGTACCTGGATCAAGGTGAGTAACTCTCTCTCAGTATTTGCCCTTCTTAAGACTTCCTCATTTCTATCATCATTTCAAAGTATTTGAATGTTTTCACTTGCTTGATTTGAGCAGTATTTACTTGCAGTTGTACTCTTAAAAGTACGTTTGTTGTTACTGCCATGCATTTAGTTTTTCTAGCATTTATCTTTAAGCCATATATTTTGCCTACGGTATTTATTTTATTAGAATTTCCACATGTCCACATGAATGCTAAATTGAAGTTACGAATGACAGGCGCTGAGCCCCGACTGAAATCTCATTGAGTACTTCTTGTACTAAATACGTGGGATATTCTTCACTGATCCAGTCTTCTGGCTACCCCATAGACCAATCAGTTCGTCACTGATGATTTTTTTAAACTCGAATGCAATTAATGTAGAAGGTGTTGTACACATGATGTTAATTTATTGACACATAACCGCTTGTCATAATTCTATGATATTCAGAGGCTATCATAGATCTCTCCCCGCTGGAATTATTTATTTTGGAGGCAGCGTTTATGACCATCCTGAGACTTGAAGCAAACGATACATGGGGGCATTATACTTGGGGTATCCATCTTTCAGATGAACTCAGATATGATGACACCAAAACTAAACTTCACTGAGAAGATTTATACAATTATATCGCCTAGAGAACAAGAATTCCCAAATATTAATGAGGAATTATTATTATTTACCTAATGGATATAAAACTACACCTATGGTCCCGGTGTTGGATACTGGACCAGGCTACAAAGGCAAAGAGAATCAACATTTATACAGCTAGCCAAGCAGCTATTCTGGCCATAAAGAATCCAATCACCAAATCAAAACTGGTGGGGAATTGCAACGATCTTCTCAATAACCTTCTTTCTTCTTTAGATGCAAATCCACTAATGGATGTTAGCGATCACATTTTCCATTAATTCTCTATTTCTTGCAATATGTATCAGAGATTGTATGTCGTTAATCCCTGTCCATTGCCTTATGTTTCGGAGCCAGGACATTTTCTTGCGTCCCATTCCTCTCTTGCCTTCAATTTTACCCTCGATTATAAGTTGGAGGAACTGGTATTTTTCATTTCGCATGATGTGACCTAGATACGCCGTTTTCCTTTTCTTGATGGTTTCGAAAAGTTGGCGTTCTTGGTTTATTCTTTTAAGGACATCTATATTTGTGATTTTCGCTGTTCATGGTATTTTTAGGATACGGCGATAGAGCCACATTTCGAAAGCTTCTAATCTGTTTATATCCCTCGTTTTGAGTGTCCAGCCCTCTACGCCATATAGCAGCACTGACCACACGTAGCACTTAGTAAACCTTAGTCTCAGTTGAAGATCGAACTCTGAACAAGTCAGTACCTTCTTGAATTTTACGAAAGCTTGTCGAGCTTGCTCAATGCGACATTTTACTTCCCTGTCCGATGCCCAGTCTTCAAAAAGCCACGATCCCAGGTATTTAAATTTACTCACTCTTTCAATGGACTCAATAACCTGGTAAAAGAAAATAAAATATGTGCAATACAAGTGCAGGGTTACTAAGATAAGCATAGGAACTAACGAGCAGATTTATTGACAAAATAAAGCTCGGGAGAAACCTTTGTTGTGTGTCGAATCACCAAAGATGCAGTAAAAAACGAGGTTTAGAAGTGGCTGATAATGAATCATCAAAAGAGCAAACTAAAGGGCAAATCCAGACTATGAAAATAGTCAAGAATATTGATAAAAAACTAGGACAGTCTGATGAACATCAATAAAAGAGAGATCAAAACGGTCGCCCAAATTTTACTTCTTGTACTTAACGATATGCCATTGCAATGTGCTAATGATATGAGGCAGGAATTCAGTGGTCAACTAAGGAATAGTGAAACGGTGAATGGTTGAATAACATTAGATATGCAGATGACACTATAGTTTTTGCCGATAATCTGAATGACTTACAGATATTAACAAATCGCATAACAGAAGTCAGCAACAGATACGGACTAGCTCTTAACATAAAGAAAACCAAATTTATGACAATTAGTAAAAAACCAATACTAAACGCTCAACTTACAATCAACCAACAGAATATCGAAAGAGTCGAGCAATATACATATCTAGGCACCAATTTAAATAGCCAATGGGACCACTCAACAGAAATTAAACAGCGAATAATAAAAGCAAAAGCAGCATTCGTTAGAATGAGAACTATTTTCAACAGTCGAGACATATCATTAAAAACAAAATGCCGTCTATTGAACTGCTACATATTCACAGTTCTGCTCTACGGAATGGAAGCATGGACACTGACTGTTGCATCTATGAATCGGCTCGAAGCTTTCGAAATGTGGTGTTATAGGCGCATCTTACGTATATCCTGGGTTGACAGAGTTACTAATGTGGAGGTCCTGCGTAGAATGGGGAAAGAATGTGAAATTCTCATGACCGTCAAAACTAAAAAGTTGGAATATCTAGGTCATGTAATGAGAAATCAAGAACGTTACGGCCTTCTCCAGCTGATTCTCCAAGGGAAAGTAAATGGTAAGAGGGGACCGGGAAGAAGACGCATTTCCTGGCTTCAAAATTTGCGAAAGTGGTATAACACGACTACCACTGAACTGTTCCGCGCTGCAATAAGCAAAGTGAAGATAGCCGTGATGATCGCCAACGTCCGGAACGGATAGGCACTTTAAGAAGAAGAAGAACTAAGGATTGAATCAAAAGTGATCCTTTTAACTACCAATGAAAAAACCGTTATCCTTCGTTAAGGACATAGGACTTATTGGAGTTTAATGAAAAAAAAACAGGGCTTGGCATAAAGATTTTATGACCAAGTACCAGAGATCAACGCCTGAACTAAGAAAAAAAAAAAGAATTCTATGATACAGAGGATAGACATTTTTAACAGCTTAAAGTGTTTTAATTCGAGACAGATTTTTGTTATAAAATTATTTAGCAAAATTATAAGTCTATCAAAACTGACTGAATATATTTTTATAGCAACTTTGTCAAAAAACTTTCCAGCTCCGAAAAAATCTGTTCCCCTAATTTTGTGCAGCATTGTAGTTTTCTGTTCACAAGTAGATAATAAGGTTAATTTGCTTGGTAAAAAATTGCTTCGTAAATCATTTCTGCTGTAGTGAATAAATTCTAAATTTAATTAATTGAAAAACAGCAGATAGGAGATTATAAAACATCTTTAATGAAAACATATAAATAAAGTAGTTTATATTAGAAAAATCTAAATAGCATAGTTTGGAGCATTTTTGGATTTTAATTATCGTCCTTAAATCAATTATTTTGTTATTTCAGTTCTGGTAAGTATTCAGATAAATTAATCGAAGCTTTAAATTTCTGTCTCTGGAATTGATCATTGATAGTACTATAAGGTCACTGCCTGGAACCTACTTAGAAAACAGAAAACAGCCTTTAATATCAAAGCAACTAACTCTTCATTACCAAACCCAGAATAAATTGCGAAACGAATTGCCCAACTCTCCAAACCAGTGATAGAAAATGTTCATAAAAGAGAAGTACGGCTGGATTTATGCCAGGAAGGAACTGCCTTGATCAAGTTCTTTCTCTAACAATATTGTTCTGAAGCTATTTTCTTGTGGCATTTTAAATTAATTAATATTTAAATGGGAATAAGCCACAATTAAAGGTTAAAATACATTTATTGACGTTTCAATTTCCACTTCGGAAATCGTTCTCAAAATACAAACTAATGTTTGTATTTTGAGAACGATTTCCGAAGTGGAAATTGAAACGTCAATAAATGTATTTTAACCTTTAATTGTGGCTTATTCCCATTTAAATATTAATTAATTCTCTAACAATATTTATTAAAAATGGCTTCCAAAAGAAAATTAAAATGGTAGTAGCTTTCATTGATCTGACTTGATCTGACACGGTATGAAAAAAACGCCTACTAGTTAAATTGTACCAGATGGTACCATGCAAATTATTTAATAACCTAGTAAATCAAATGCAGTGCAACAGATCATTTACACTTAGTGGTAATGGGAAAACTAGTAAATTTCAAAGTTTACAGAACAGCTTACCTCAAGGGTTGATTCTATTGCTGCTCTTGTCCAACTCACCAAATCACGCACATATTCTTGCCTCTCATGCAAATTTATTTATGCATATGACATGGCTTTATACAAGAAAGCAGCATCAAGAACGTCCAAGATATTGTAAAAGGCCACTTAAATATTATTAACACGTTTTTTTTTTAAATGTGGCCTAAATAGTCGTGAAGTAAACCACAGACCAAACAGAAAGTAAAGGAGTTATTCTAAAACATAACCCAAATCCAAAATATTTTAGTATAACTAGATCGTACACTTTCAAGTAACACTTACATAAAACTGCAGCTAAAGTAAAGACTCTTTATAAGCTTGCAAACACTTCTTTCGGAGCCAATGCAGACAAAATCAGGACAAGTTCTGTTGCATTAGTCTATTCAACAGACGAATATTGTGCTCCAGTTTGGCTAAACAGTCACCACACCAACATTCTAGATGCACAAATCAAACCAGGAGATATATTACGCGGACCATAAAGAGTAAGCCAACTCAATGGGTTCCTATTTTAAGCAACATTACACCACCCAAAACACGACGGTTAGCTGCCCTTAAAGCTTAATACCAGAAATGTCAAAGAAATTCATCACTGCCAATAAAACCAACATCTACCAGCTAAATCAGGACTAACTGCAGCTTAGATCTCTTAACCCGCCAACAACAGCTAACAAACTTCCAAACAATTTCACAATCCATGAGCACTGGATAGGCTAACGGAACGAAGAAGTGAACCACACGGTTAATAGAAAATTCTACAGTCAAATTCAACGCTTTCTCTCTTTCGCACCGAGAATCGAGTAATCTGAACCAAATCAGAGTAGGCCATGGAGTATGCAATAAATCCAGTGGGGAAATGCAGACAGCCCCTATATGACAAATGCAACGCTCTGAACAAACAGTCTACCATATCACTCAAGAATGTTCAGCCACACGATTCGAAGGTAGTTTAAATGAAAAATCCACTAACGTTGGCTGCATCAACTATGTTGGAAAATCAATTTGTTTTGGATGAGAAAATTTTCTTTCAGCCGATAGAATATTCAGATGATTGACAATAACAATTAAAACGGTATTGGCTACCTCACATTTTTGGAGCCAATTATCTGTTCAAAGTTTTTGTTATTAATATATTTCTGATGGGTACTCCTAATAGGTAATGAAACCAAATAAATTCGTCTTTCCATCGACAAGACTTTTCTTTGTATCTTAAAGTTGCTTATTTAATATATTTAGTTTTTCAACGATATCGTCTAAATAATTCATAAATGATTTACCATCAATTGTTAACAGATACTTCATTTTACGTTTATCGCTTAAAAAATCATTAAGAGTATTAAACAGTTCCATAAATATTTTCAAACAGTTCCCTTTACATTGCCATCTCACGTCAGTATGAAGTAAAAGTCTCACGTGGTCTTTATTTTGATCTTCACAAAATAGCTTGAAGGGACGCTCACATATGACATTAGCTTTAATATCGTTAACACACTTTATTACTGAATGTAGTACTTTCTTTAGAACAGCCGATATGTTTTATTTAACACGTTTTTATATGATAAACAGAATGCACAAGAATCATTTCTGGATTCTGGATTGCACATCATATTAGGAGCACCATCTGCAACACAAGATGTTATATTTTTATTTACATCTTAGTAGTTTTTCATCACCATCATCATTCTGGCTTTACAACCCTGCGTGGGTCCTAGCCTCCTCAAGCATTTCTCTCCAATCGTCCCTATCCACCGCTTTTTTCCGCCAAGCACGTATTCCCATATTTCTCGTGTCTTCATCGATGTTATAAAGGAACCTTGTGGTGGGTCTTCATCTTATTCTCTGACTAATGGGTCTATCAAGAATCATTTTTCTAGCTAAGTTTTTTTGTTCATTACCCTATCCAACTCAGACGTCCTATCTTAATATGTTTTACGATATCTTTTAATAGTTTTTAGATAAGTAGTTTTTCACCAATATCAATACAACATCAATACTAGGCTTACCACAATCGTCAACCAAAATATATTGAGGTACTTTAAACACATTACCAGACGAATGGAAGGCATGAAGAGGTTGATGGTTGAAGGCAAGGTAGATGGTAAAAGAACCCGAGGAAGATCGCCACTCCGATGGTCAGACCAAATAAAGTACGCTACCGGTTACTCTCTGTCTGAGGCAGCACACCGCGCCCAAGAGAGAGAAGAATGGACAACATCCATTCGTCAAATACCATAACGTCATCACATCCTTACGAAGGATAAAGGAGAGAGGAGGAGTTTTTCACCTAATTATATATATTTTTGGAGGTAGTGGTGCTTTCTAATCTTTTACAGAACAACATTTCTTCAGCAAAATGTCCTTTATCAATATATCCTACGTATGTTATCAATACTGCCTCACTGGCTCTCAAAGTAGATTCATCCATTTACACTGAGAAATTTATTCTTTTCAGCTTTTCAACAAGTACTTTTTCAATATCTTCACTCATTTCATCTATTCTTCTGCTAACAGTATTGTTATAAATACTGAGTAGTATCGCTTTTACATATTTGAAAATTGAAAAGACTTATATGTTTTTGTATACAATTATGACAAATGAAAGAATGGAAAAGAAAAGTAAAAAAGTATTGTAGAAGTGTGAAATTTTTTTTTAATTTCTATAATTGGTTTCAAATGAGTGTAGAGTAATAAATCATGAAGTGTCATAAAATTTGCCTGAATTTCGGTGTTGTCATGGGCGTAGGCAAATGGACGGATGTCAACTTCGTCGTCAAAAATTGATGTACCTCAAAATATCATATTTTGGATATTTTGTGATAACCAATTTTATTTAATTTTTCGATTAACTTATTCTTCAAACTCGTATTCCATTATATGGTCATTAAAGCTAATTACATTTTTATTTATAAAAACAAATTCACTTCCTTACTGAACGAATAAAAGCATTAGAAGAAACTGATAAGGGTATGACGCACCTCCTAATATTACTAAGAACTAAAATAAATCAACATGAAGACTAATAACGCGTAATGAGGTTTTACTTACACTTTCATTATAATCCCTCTTTTATTTTATTATTATCATTCGACATTCGACATTCGAGTTAGTAATTGTTACTACACCAATTAAACGTACAGTAATATTGTGATATAGAAATAGTGAAAAAGTTATAAAATGGCGACATTTACTCCAAAGAAAAGAGGTGTAAAAAATTCTCCGCTATCTGTTAGTGAAAAAGTTATAATTTTAAATGTATATGATTGCATAAAACACGATCACCCTAGTTTGTCTGTGCAAGAAAGTGTTGAGCGATGTGCCCGAATGACTGGAATTGGACAGTCCACGATTTTTAAATTATTGCGAGAAAGAAAGATATCAGGCCAGTTAAGTCCATGCAAGAGAAAATCAGGAAGACCAATAAAAATCTTAGGTGAAGACACCAAACGTGACATTCGAAGAAAAGTTCATTCGTTTTATTTTAAAAAGGAAATACCCACCCTTGACAAAATACTAATGGAGATAAGCCAAGATAACGATATTCCTTTGATATCCAGAAAACTTTTATGGAAAACTTTAAAAAGTATGAATTTTTCCTGGGAAAAGCACAATCGAAAGGCACTATTACTGGAAAGTGATGAAATCATTTGCTGGAGACGAAAATATTTGAGAACTATAAAACAGTACCGCAGAGAGCACAAGAAAATTTTTTATCTTGATGAGACGTGGATAAACGAAGGTTATATAGTCCAAAAAATGTGGCAAGATAAAAATGTAACAAGTGCTCGCCAAGCTTTCATAGAAGGCCTTTCGACGGGTATTAAAGTGCCTTCGGGAAAAGGGAAGAGGCTTATAATTGCTCACATTGGAAGCGAAGAAGGATTTTTAAAAGAAGGTTTGTTAAGCTTTGAGTCGTGTCGGACGGGAGATTATCATGAGGACATGAATTCGGATGTCTTCGAAGACTACTTCGGGGAAATGTTAAAATTTCTTCCAGCTGATTCGGTCGTGGTTATGGATAATGCAAGCTACCATTCAAGGCGCATAGAGAAGGTACCAATTTCAGCTTGGAGAAAGCAAGAAATTGTTAACTGGCTGTCAAATAAAGGTATTCAGTTTGAGACGAATTCAATAAAGAAGGAACTACTAGCCGTAGTAAAACAACATAAATCTCGCTTCATAAAATATGCCGTAGAAGATGTAGCAGAAAAGTATAAAGTAACTGTGCTACGCCTACCGCCATATCATTGCGAATTAAATCCCATAGAACTTATATGGGCACAAATTAAAGGATATGTTGCAAGGCACAATACCACATTTAAAATGAAAGATGTCAAGGTATTGTTTGATCAAGCCATTATGGAAATCACATCAGAAAACTGGCAAAAAGCAATCCAGCATGTTTTAAAAGAGGAAGATAAAATGTGGGAACTGGACAACTTGGTCGATCAGGTGGTTGACCCTATAATTATAACACCAGGGGATGATGACAGTTCTTCGGATGAAGACTATAGTGATGTAGAATTGTAATAACGTATCCAGTAAAGTTTTTGTAGTTTTTGTGAATAAATTGATTTAAACTCCCCACAAGTGTTTCAATATGTAAAGTTCATTCGTGTGTGTTTGTGAGTATTTCCCGATTTCGGTTCGTATATATTTTATTGTTACATTTTATATTTTTTTAATAACACTGTTCTGCTGTATTACATTTTTATTTCCTTTAATATGATTTTTAAGAATGCATATTCTTTTGTCAATTAACCCACTAGCGCGCCTCTGGCTCAGTGTTTATCTGTCGATAACAATGGACTAATCCCTTAAAACAGGGTGATACCTACCTGCTCTTTATGAAACGACAGAATTTTGCAATGCGGACGGAATTTATTGACGGATTATTGACGGATTACCCTGTAGCGCTTTTGAATACTTCATGAGATTTTATTACTCTACACTCATTAGAAATAGATTATAGCTGAGTGCTCTCGGCTTACAAAATAATTTTCATGACTATGGTCAAATTTATAAAGTACCACTATTAAAGAGGTATCCGGTTGGTGGAAAAATATAAAGTTTCCTTTAAAAGTTAAAAAAAAACTTCAAATCTGACTTAATATGCCTACAAATGCGCCTCAAGATGACCTTGTATCATTGATTCGTTGATGATTTATTGATTTGTCAAGTATTGCTGGCATAAAAGTCTAAAAGGGAATTCGCTCATCGTTAACAGCAGGTGTGAACCCAAATTTTAAATATTCCTCCGAATATTTAAAACTTATCCACCACTTATTTTACTGTGGACTATAAGAAATAAATGTCATTTACTACACTGCCACCGTGAAATAATATATTTTTTCTATTTGACAAAATTGACTGGAAAATTATGCTTCTAAAATTAAAATAAATAAAAATAAAATCAAATGTTTTCCGATGATATCCATACCTACAATGTATATATTTATTAAATCAACGTGCTTTTAGAACAGTTTTGACAGACACTTATTTCAAATTAACACCAAGTTTATCAGTGGCGGATCCAGAAATTTTTGTCGGGGGGTGGGAGGGGTCATGGGTCTTGAGGGTGATTTTGATATAGGATTTACTTAGATTTTTGCACCTTTCTAAACTCACATAATCCATGACAGTAAAATCAAGTGTACCAGACTAATAAACCAAAGGAAATTTATTAAAATATAAATACTGAAAAATCAAGGACTGTTAATTTAAACTAGGTATTTTAAAGACAATTAATTTAAACCCACCTATCCTATGGCTACAAAATCAATAACAAACCAAGGATAAATAAGTATAAACTAAAGTTAAGTAATTTAACTGCAATAACTTAATGTAAGTGTAAACATTAATGAATGTATTAAACATTCCTAAACACTATCTTATCGTTGGATATCCGATATCAATTTGTAAAAACATTCATTTATTCCTTATTGCTATACGGAGTGGAAACATGGACTCCCGGAATTACAAGTATGAGGCGTATAGAAGACTTTGAAAAGTGTGTTTTTCGAAGGATGTAGAAGATTTCGTGGAAAAGAGCACGTGACCAACAACGAGGTGCTGAGAAGAATGAGGACTGAGAGAGTCCTAAGTATTGTAAACAACAGAAAAACGAGTTATCTAGGATATATTTACAGAACCGAAAAAAATAACTTTCTACGACTCATAATGGAAGAGAAAGTATAAAGAAAAAGCGGTCCAGGACGAAGAAAATGCTCCTGGGTGAAAAATGTAAGAGACTGGACAGGCATGGACACGGCTTCTATACTAAGAACAGCTCAAGATAGAGAGCAATTTGCTGTAGTTATAGCCACCCTTCCGTAACGAAGAATGAACCTTAAGAAGAAGTGTAAACATCATTTTATTCTAATCAATTTATTCAACAAAAAACATAATATAATTTAAGCATAGTTATTTCTATAATTACGCATATTAGGCTACAAGTGAGTGAAATATTATTTTACTCTTATTATTTCATCTTCAATTCAATGTCTAGTTGTTCAGCTGTTTCCTTTACTTCATAGTAAAGTTTGCTAAAAACAAAATTTACCATTTGATTTTTTATTTTGAAGAATGCACTTAGTGTCCTCTATGGCCTCAGTAGCCTTCTTCAAATCTAATTTTGGTGACTGAAGAAGACGACTAAGTGATACAGTTGTATCTAAAACATCACTAGGACAAACTACTAAAATGAGAAATTCTGGGCTCCTAATAGTTTGCATTAATGAAAATGCATCAGCTGATATTTTACTGTCCTTCCACGTAGAAATTGTTTCAAGAGCTTTGTATATTTTGATGACTGATTGCAATCTAGCATTGCATTTAAATAGCTAGGAGCAAAAGAGTTAAACTCATGTCGAGTCCACTTTCAAATTGCTCCTCTATGGGGTGTGGGCCTCGGGAAACCCTGGTCTAGTGTAATATACTGACAATACTGTGATATTTGTAGATAGGCTGATATGTATGAGCTATCAAAAATTGCTACAAAAAATTTCTGAAATATAGGTAATTTCTGGCTTTGTTTTTTTTAAACAATTCGATTAACAAAGTAGATAGTCATATCAAAATAAACAAATATCTGAGTCACATCGAAAAAGAATGGTCAATAGATAAAATTAGTTAAATTATACAAATATCTAAATGTAAATTGGGATATTACACATGAGCTTCTTCTTCTTCTTCTTAACATTGAACATTACATAGTATTCTTTATCACAATTAAATCAGTTTTGTCTCGTATCGAACTGAAGATGACTACGATTTCGAGTGCTCCACTATTATGTACTAAGCATTTTATATTATTTTTATCAACCAACGATTGAAAAACTAAATAGCACCTGCTAAAGTGTACTTACTCTGGATCCGATATATAATCACAGATAGATAGACCACAATCTACTTATCGGCAAAACAAACAAATAATTCATAGTCCAAAAACTAAGAAATATAATATTAATCAACTAAAAGACCCAAAAATAAAACTACAAAAAGCCTAAAAGAAGAAATGTAGGTCCATACAGAAACAGATAACGCAATAATATAAATTAAAAAGATACATAACAACAACATTTATTATAACCTAATAGCCAAAATCGAAATAGAAGACCAATAAACTAATAAAATCATAATAAAACGAGTAGTGCAACATATATGTATTTTATTTCCTCTGTCATTCAATATTTATGTTAGTTGAATAACTTTCGAGATGTGCTGTTATCTGTTATAGGCATTTTCTACAAAAGAAAGTCCTGCACAGAATGGAGAAAGACTGTAAAATTCTGATGACAATCAAAACTTTAAAGTTACATTATCTGAGAGTATTTGCGGAGTTCTTCCGTTTTATCTCTCCAACGAAAGGTCTATAGTAAAAGAGGAACGTCAAACAAAGTAAAGATAGCCATGATGATCTCTAACGTCCGGAACGAATAGACATTATAAGAAGAAATTTTGTATTACAGCATTTAAGCATGCGTTGGTGAGGGATCTAACAGACCCGAAACAGACCAAAAAAGATGCAAGTATATACTATCTAAAGAATTTATATACGGAATAATAAATAAAAGTCGATTTTAATTAAGAAACAGGAGATAATTTCATTACGTCGTCGTTATCTACGTCGTTAGCTACGAGTCATTCGTCGATACCGCGAAGAAGGCTACAATATCGCCTATTTAATCGCCTTAAAAGCTCTTGCAGATCGTGGTCCTCGTTTTGTCTTCCTACATGTCGGATCTGAAAATGGCTTTGTTAATGGAGCAGAACTGACTTTTTTACCATGACGGAATGGATGGTCCACTCTTTGAAAATTCGTTCAAAACATAACCTAATTCCTAATTTGCCAGAAAAAACAGTTGTGATTAAGGATAATGCTCCTTATCATAGCAGAAAATTGGGGAAAGTTCGTAACACTGCCTATAATAAAGAAGAAATAAAAACATGGTTTTTATCGAATGATATACTTATTTAAAAAAAATATATTTAAAAACAGAACTGTTGGAAGTTGTCAACAGTTATAGGGCAAATTACGATGAGAACTGACTTTTTTGGCAAAGGAAAACACCCCAGTTTAACATCACTAACTTAATGGCTCAGTCTTTGAAAATTTGTTCAAACATAACCTGATTCCTAATTTATCAAAGAAAATAGCTGTCATGATGGGTAATGCTCCTTTTTATAGCAGGAAGTTCCTAACACTTCTTTCAATAATAAAGAAATAAAAGCATGGCTTCTATCGAAAGATATATATAGTTATAGGGCAAATTACGATAGATATATAATTGAAGATATTGCACAACAACACAATTTAATAATTATCCGCCTTAAGTTACTCAATAAAAATGGAAAAATTATATAAAACACCTAATATTCATGATGATATTCACCAATTATTATAAATATTGGTAGGACGAAAGTAATAACTAGTAACTTAAGTTATTATGTTTAATTTATAATTAAAAATATATTATATTTACCCTTTACTTTTATTTATTAAAAATAGTTCGTATTTCCCCATTATATTATAAAACAAATGTAACAAACAATTTCCGTACAAATTTTTATATTATATATATATATATATATATATATATATATATATATATATATATATATATATATATATATATATATATATCATCATCATCATCATGTGCAGCTTTATCAACCGTTTCCAATTACGGTGCAGCCTCCCTTATTTCAATGTTATTTTATGTTCTTATTATTATTCGACGATGTCTTAGTTATACGTTGTTCTAATAATTTGCGCTCATTTGCGCCCATATTTTTCTATCTTGTGCTATTCGAGACCACGTTGTTCCTGTTAATTTTCTAATATCATAATCCCATCTGAGATTTGGGCGCCCCTTTGGTCTCTTAGCGTTCCTGGGGTACCACATAGTTGTTCTAGTGGTCCATCTGTTATCTGTTCTTCTTGCCATATGTCCTGCCCATTGCCATTTCAGGGATTTTATTCTTTGGATTACATCAGTAATATATATATATATATATATATATATATATATATATATATATATATATATATATATACGCCTGTACATTGGGCGCCACGCCCTTCCGGTAGGGATCTATGGAGTAGTATCACCGAGACGACGCAAGTCCTTATCTCTTGCCGTACAGCTCCACCATAGGCCGATCAGACACCAGCATATTCTAGTCTAAGCCACAGATTCGTTTTAGAATTTTATACTGCTGCGTTAGCCTTTTTTATTTTTCTGTACACCGAGCCAGCGCTTGAACGCACATCCACTTAACTATTCGACAGTGAAACGAATGAGAGTCGGCCACCTGACCTGCTTGGCTATCTGACCGACCAAATTTTTATATTAGCTACGTATAAATAAAAAACATTTATAGTGTTGACGTTTTGAGCTATCTTATTATTAGTCAATTTTCAAAACAATAAGTCAACCTCGCAAGGGGTATAATAAAAAAGGGGTTCAATAAAAATGTTTTTGCATGGTTAAGATTTTTTACATCTTGAATTATGGTTTTCAAAATGGCCTAACATAAAATAGTCTGTAACTTCAACACTACAAATGTTTTCTATTAACATATTTTTTTGTTGACCGTTCATGAGTGAATTGGAAGAAAAAATAATTATTCAGTACCGTCAGTAAATTATTAATTGTTTGATGACCTCTGAGAAAAAAAAGCAAATGAAAGTATTAGGCAGGTAGGTACTTGATTATTGCTATTAACTGCTGTTGAATACAAAAGAAGTATTTGTTTATAATAATTCACAGAATGAAAGAAATATGGTAAACCCGCTAGAGGTTTAAAACACCCTGGATCTAACATTTGAAACGCAGTATAGATCAATAGTAATCAATAAGATCAAAACTGGAAGTCAATGGAGTTAGCATTGAAACAGTAATGGAAATAAAGTACCTAGGGATGCCTAGGGATTACACCGTCCAGCTATGGAGAAGGTGAAAAAGAAGTAAGAGATCAAGTATAGAGAGCAAAAAGATTAGCAATATGCCTTAATAACACTATATCGCATAACCGACACATTAACGATGAAACGAAATCAAGAGTCAATAAGGCCAGTATAAGACCAATAATGATATACGCTTCAGAAACAAGACCCTACACAGCCGAAACACAGAGGTTGATGAAAACAGCAGAAATGAGAGTACTCAGAAGAATTACAGTTAACACGCTGAGAGACCGAATAAGTAGTGATAAGATCAGAAAAAAATGTGTATGAACGAGTGAAGTAAATAAAAAAAAAGCAAATGAGTAAGCAAAATTACTTATATAAAGGAAGTTGAAGAAGGCATGGCAGCATGGACTCTTACTGATAACATGTATAAGAAATTGAACGCACTTGAGATGCACTTAGAACGCAAAATACTTAGAACATCATGTAACGACAGAGTACGAATCGATATGATATGGTTTTCCTATATCGACACGGCACTTAAAGTAGAACGAAACAGTTGAGTTACTCATAATAAAAATACTTAAATACTCCTAATAAAAAACGGTGAATATTTTTGTTCCAGCTTTACCTTTTTTTAGGTTTATAAGCTCATTAAACCTTAATTTCGTATCGTTTTTTATATGCTGTACATTATGAAATTATAATTATGTATTCACAATTTAATATAAATCGTACTGCTACCTACAAAGATACTCACCAACATTGTTTTGTTGACCTTTTGTTTCGGGTAATTTCGTTTCTACCATCTTGTTGCCATGAAAGACGACTCACAACTAGGAGATGAGCGGATTACGTTCGTTAATTTGGATATTTGAACTAAAACAAACAGACAATTCTGTCGATAAGATAGTACATGAATATTCAAATTAGCGCTGTGATTTTAAAGTGTGGCAAGTTTATTGATATAGATACATTTAAATAAATTAATTAAGTTTCTTAAAAAAAGTAAAACTCCAATATAATAAATGAAAACATAAATATTCAGAAATCGAACTAATTAACAGACGGTTCAAGTAAACGCAAAGTTTTATGAAGAATATATCCCAGAAGTTAGAGTTATTGTTATATTTATTGGATTAGTTAATTCAAAAATGTGTCATTTTTTATGTGCGCGTACATCCAACAAGAAACCTACATAAGCAGTTACAAAAGGGCTATATCTAAGACACTACTTGAGCTATAAATAAATTGTTTTGACAAATTTTTAAGGTAATGTCATGATAACAGTTTTCTAAACAACATTTTTTTTACGAAATACAGCCCAATATGAAAAGTCAACCCTTTTTGCAAAATGGGTGTACTTTTGGATTGTAAACTTTTTTTGAATAATAATAAACACCGTCAACTATCTTTTTTTATTTTATACACACGCCGGACAATAAATCCCGGGTCTAACTAGTAAAACAATATATTTTTGAAAAATTTATTCTTTATTCATTAAAATAACCCCATTTAACGATGATACAACCATTCCAATGCTTCTCTAATTTTTCGATGCCGTCCTTGTGAAACAATAATTTATCTTTGCATTCAAAATAGGCTTCAGTTTCGGCGATTACTTCTCCACCGGAGCGATATTTCTTGCTACGGAACATTTTTTTAGATCGGAAAAAAGGTAGTAATTGCTGGGGACCAGATCTGGACTACACGGTGGGCGTGGAAGCAATTTAAAGCCCAATTCAGCAAGCAGTTTGAATGCAGCAAACTATTGTTGAATGGTTGTAGTCGATGAAGCAGAGTCCCCGTAACACTTTTTGAGCCATTCCTCAGTTTGGACGATATTGTCTCCCATCAAATAACAGTGATAAATCAACACAAGAAATTGCTTTGAATCCAGTGTTTATAAAAATCACAAAAGTAGCGTCACTTCAAGCACCGTAACTGGGTAAATAATAATCTGAGTATCATGCACATTTTTACAGTATGCTTTTGAAGGTTAGTACTACCGAAATGTCAAATGGAAAATTCGTTAGAGTCGCCATCTTATGGTTATGCCCATTACTTATTGACGGGCGTATTATATTATAAGAATAAAATAAAATAAAGTTGACCAGAACAAAATGGAATAAAATAACGTAAAATAAAATAAATCAAAATGAAATAAAATAAAATAAAATAAAATAAAATAAAATAAAATAAAATAAAATAAAATAAAATAAAATAAAATAAAATAAAATAAAATAAAATGAAATGAAATGAAATGAAATGAAATGAAATGAAATGAAATGAAATGAAATGAAATGAAATGAAATGAAATGAAATGAAATGAAATGAAATGAAATGAAATGAAATGAAATGAAATGAAATGAAATGAAATGAAATGAAATGAAATGAAATGAAATGAAATGAAATGAAATGAAATGAAATGAAATGAAATGAAATGAAATGAAATGAAATGAAATGAAATGAAATGAAATGAAATGAAATGAAATGAAATGAAATGAAATGAAATGAAATGAAATGAAATGAAATGAAATGAAATGAAATGAAATGAAATGAAATGAAATGAAATGAAATGAAATGAAATGAAATGAAATGAAATGAAATGAAATGAAATGAAATGAAATGAAATAAAATGAAATAAAATAAAATAAAATAAAATAACATAAAATAAAATAAAATAAAATAAAATAAAATAAAATAAAATAAAATAAAATAAAATAAAATAAAATAAAATAAAATAAAATAAAATAAAATAAAATAAAATAAAATAAAATAAAATAAAATAAAATAAAATAAAATAAAATAAAATAAAATAAAATAAAATAAAATAAAATAAAATAAAATAAAATAAAATAAAATAAAATAAAATAAAATAAAATAAAATAAAATAAAATAAAATAAAATAAAATAAAATAAAATAAAATAAAATAAAATAAAATAAAATAAAATAAAATAAAATAAAATAAAATAAAATAAAATAAAATAAAATAAAATAAAATAAAATAAAATAAAATAAAATAGAATAGAATAGAATAAAATAAAATAGAATGAAATGACAAAGTTAAAAGTACAGTAGATCGTCGATTATCCGAACGTCGCGTCGCGTCGATCAACCGAACGACCGATTATCCGAACTCCCGAGTCATGCGTACCTAACTTTTCCCATAGTATATTAAACTAAAGATTAATATCGTTATAGTATCTACTAAGCTTATCCTGTGACAATTCGGATTCTACAAAGGGAAGAGGACAGTTGACGCAACTTTGAATGTAATCGAGGCATTGCACAACATTGGGGACGAACAGCGCTCGGCGGCTCTACTGCTCTTCGATGTTAGAAATGCATTGCATACCCTGCTACTGTTACTCGCGCAATGCTGGAGTGTAATAGATGAACAGTGGAACGAAACAGAATGTATAGAGAAATAGGTATGAACCCTGGTACTGTGAGAAAGATAAATGTGAAGATGACGGGAAGTAAGAAGGGATGTTGATTGCCAACGTTCGGAACGGACAAGGCACATGAAGAAGAAGAAGAAGGGATGGAATATTGTACATAATTACATTCGAACAGAAATTAAAAAGAAAGAAAAAGAAGAGAAACACCAGCCGGAACAATGACAGAGATAAGATATAGATATAAAGAAGGTAGTGCTCCGAAAGTATGGTCAGCCTTACAGCGGCCATCCCAGTTTCGGAGTACAGCAGTCAACTGTGCACAAGTAGAAGAGGGTGGTTTTAGTTGGTAGGCAGGCTAACAGAAAGGCATCTGTTTTCATTACCTCTTTTTTATAAGAGTAAGGGTAAGGGTAAGGGATAAGTTAACTTTTTTAGAAATTTCTACTCCCAGAGAAAAAAATACCTTAGCCCTAAGCTTACCCAGGGACAGATATAGCAAGTGACCACAACATTGTTTTAGCAGACATGAAACTCAAACTAAAATAAATAAAAACAGCTTCCAAAACAGCTAGAATTAATCTAAGTAGACTTAAAAAGAAAAAGAAGCTGATCTCTGCCAACAGATCAAAGAACATATTCACAAGGAAGTCCAGAAAGTAGAAAAATAAGGAAAACTTAACGCTATAGAAAAATAGAGAAACAATTCTGAGGAACATCATACAACAACAACTAGAGGGCGATACATCGCCTAAAAGCAAACAATAGATAACACAAAAAAAAAGTCATTACTATCGGAAAGGAGGAAATACAAGAATAACAACGAACAACAATACAAAAACGTAAACGAAACAATCAAATAAAAAATCAAAGAAGCGAAGGAGTTCTGGCTATTAAAAAAATGTGCAGAAATCAAAAGATTAGAAAAGCGACATGACAGATTTAACATATACAGGAAAATTAAAGAGATATATGGCATATACACAAAACGAGGTATTGGAAACAATAAATCAAAACAACAAAATAATAATTGAAAGAGACAATGAAGAATATATAAAAGAGCTATTTGAAGATGACGAAAGAATGGAAACAATAAAACTAAGAGGTAGAAATGGACCAACAATTAAAAAAGGGGAAATTGAAAAAGCATTAAAACGTATAAAAAATGATAAAGCCATGGGACCGGATAAAATACCTACATAAATTTTAAAACTACTAAAAGTAATATAATATATTAAACAATATTATTGTTAACACCAATGATGTTAACAGAGATGCCAGAGAAAATATTTTTTGTTAGTATATGGCAGGGCAGTTGCATTGGATTTGATTGCAAACCATAATTGTAAGACCCCAAAGAAAAGAAGTCAGGAACAAAACTTGATAAAAATCAGTTAAAAAAATACTGAGTGACGTCATATTCAGTTTCAACAGTTCGCGTGAGTAGTAGATGTGCATATTGGGTTATTTATAAAAATAAACGACGTATATGAAGTTTGTAGCATCAAAAATACTCAGTCTAGGTCTTATTCTGTATGTTTATTGTGCAACCTACAGAGTGCGAAAAAATTATAATAAAGGTGACTTTTTGTATAAAGCGATTCTCTTTCTTGTCCTTATGAATTTCTAACTAAATTTTGTTGTGAGTAGCCCAATGATAGCCTCAAAAATTAAAAAAAAATAGTAAACCTTACCTTTATTTAATAGTATGTATAAAAAATTTAAACACAAAGTAATGGACAACAAATGGTTAATAATAGTTTGATACGTCAAAGAAACAAAAAAGTTGTTTGTTACAACAAACGTGTAATGTATGCAAAATGACTAATATAACATGAAATTATATTTTCAACTTGATAAACAAAGCAAAGCAAATAGAGGTACTTGAAGAGGGAATACAGTGAATAAAATAATTTCTAAAAAACGTTGCAAAATATAAATTTTTTTGTTTATATTAATGGTATATCTAGTATATAGTAAAGGTATGGGTTAGTAGGGATTATTTTATAGGAACTAGTCAGTGTAAGAGAGAGGGGGACATCATGCCCCGGGCGCTACTCACAAAGGGGCACCAAATAGTCCACGAAACCAAAAATTGCTAGATTATTATTACTCTAATGGATCCAAATGATAAAAAGGATGAATATGTAAAATCAGATTCAGAGTCACAACTCTATTTAGGTTGTACACCTACTGCTGCCAAACTTTTATTCACTAATAACACAACTCAACAAATACAATAGGTACTATGAAGAAGGTGGCCCAAGTACATCAGAAATGATAAATACATGTTCAAATTTAATAAAAATACAGAACAACAGAAAATACAACAGAAACACTGTAATTCAGGACGTTTTGGAGTTCAAGGATGTTGCTTATTTAAAATTAAGCAACTATCTTTAAAATAATATCGTACCAACTTCGAAAAGAAATGATTATTCGTGGATCTTACACATTTCACAACAAAGTCAGTTTAAATGCAGTAACAACATCAACTAATTGTCTAATGCCAGAATCTTGGTTTTCTTAACTGGTCGGTAATAAAGAGGAAGGAAGGAACTGAAGTCAACCCATCTTAATGGGGCGCTAAATAGGTATTGTGCCCCGGACACACTACCTTTAAGTTCGCTTCGCCACTGGAACTAGTTAAAATTATCTTTGGTGTAAAACTCTCTTAACCCTAGAATGGTAGTTTCAATTAGATGAAGTGAGCACATTTCTAGACAGGGGTGGCCTATATTCTCAGTACCTTTTTTAGTTTCAAATCAACTGTAGAACTTCTGGAGAAGAGCAGCAGGCAAATCAAGAAGAGATCGAATACCAAATGAGAGAATACGAGAAATGATGGGAGTCAAGCATACAATAGTTGATATCATAAAAACAAAACAGTTAATATGATACGGCCATGCACAGAGAATGCCAGATGACAGGATTCCGAAACAGATTTTGACGTGGACGTCACAAGGAAGAAGAAAAAGAGGAAGGCCGAGAAGAAGCTCGAGAGAGGGAATTGAAAAAGAACTAGAGGAAAGAGAAATCCCTCCAGGCCTATGGTTAAATAGAGAAGAATGGCGGTTAGGAGCCGGAAGGCGTCGGAGAATGCTGTGAACCGATAGTAGTAGTATCAACTGTAGCCGTAAATATTTATCGGACGCTAAGTCCGCTAATTTATAACGACACCACAGTACAATTCTCGTGTTATAATTTCGAATATAGAAGTAAATAACTTTAACAAGCAAAGCTTTGGCTCAAGCTGAGTTATAAGAAATTGTGCGTGCTTATAAGGATGGTGAGAGTGATGAAGACGTCTCTTTAAGTAATACAGAATCTGAGTGTTTAAGTGAGGATTAAGACAAAGAGCTTAGTGAAAGTAAACATTCTGATACCATTTTAGCAGAACTAGATAGTGAAGAGGAGAGTGAAGATTCGCAGAAAGATAGCGATCAAAAAAGAAAAGTAGTATATGAAAAAAATGGTTTTAAGTAGTATTAAAGGTAGTCCGTATTTCTCAAAGAACACTCGCACAGTTCAAAAAAATATATTGTTTCGTCTAACAGGTTCAAAGGCTCTCGTTTCAAATACACCAGAAGAGATTTTGGCTTAAAACCTATTTTTTAGCAACTCAATGATATATTACTCAAAACACAAACCAAGAAATCTCTAAACAATCTACTGAATATAGTCAAACTCCAAGTTTTACAACTACCACAAGCAAAGAAGAGTTTTTGGCATTATTCGGTCAAAAGGTATTCAGCATCAAAACTAGCTACCTGAGTATCTCGGATTCATGGTCAAAATAATTTGGAATGCCCATTTTTAGAGCATTGCTGTCTCAAAAACACTTTGATTTTTTGATTAATTGTCTTCGTTTTGATGACAAAACAATTATATAATATATATAATTATAGCAACAATTAAACCAGATCAGATTCAAATTTAAAAATTACTCCCAGGAAAGATTTTCTTTTAACATTAAGCACTACCGTTGGTGACTCAACGCAACTAAAAAAGAGAGCAGAAATACCAACTTTGTCTAGATTTTTAAGCTCCATGGTTTTGAATGTTCTTGGCGAAGAGGACCAGGCAGTACTCAGAAATCAAGAAACTCAATCTCCAACCCTCAAAAGATGTTAATTTTGCCCTTAATTTACCAACAGAAAAGGCACAGGGTAAAGACCTGTGCGTCTGCTGAAAAGCTTGTCTTTGTGCCGAACACAGAGAAGACCAATTTGTCCAACTTGTACCAAAGAAATTTGACTTTTTTGTTATAAACATGTTCTCGTGTACTTCTTTAGAGTCTTTTTTATATTTTTATGTTTTAAACAATGTAAAATACTTGACATTATGGTACCAATAATGACTTAAAACATATCGATACCCATTCTAGGGTTAATATTGGATTGTAATCTTCTAACAAATAATTTAAACAAGATGCTCAAGCTGATGATATTGCAGTACCTTTTGATATATTAGTTGAATTGAAATTTGGTCACAAAAACCCGATGCAAATTAATATCAGAGATTATTGAGGTACAAAAACAAATGTAGTCGGGGATTATAATCTCTTATAGTCTAGTTTACTCTTTGATAGTTTGAAGTTTAAAAATATTTAGCTGCGGATAATGAAATAAACTTTAAAAAAATAAAATAAAAAATATTTATAAATCTCATATACAATGTCTACAAAATGGAAACATGATATTTAAGGTGTTTACTTTACCATTCAAAGATACACTTATACTAAACTGGAACAATACTCATAATTGCGTAAATAAAATAACGTCTTAAATACACAGATGATACTGTTGTGGTCGCGATCAATTATGCAGAACTTATCATAAACTTGACACAGTTAGCATACTCACCATATATCACATACGGAACACAAATAAAATATTAAAACAAAATTTACGTCGAACTGCACATGCCAAAGTTATTCGTGCGAATGCAAAGGTCGATGATTCAATTTATACCTATTTGCCAGGACGATTTTTAGTAATACCACAGGATTACAACATATTCTAAAATTATTTAAATTATCTTAGTATAGCATTCAGAATTTTGTCCTGATCTTGATTATTATTCACAAAATAACTGTATATCCCTTATCGGTTTATGAGATAATTAGAAAGTCAGTCTTTTAATAGTTTGATCTTTAATTCTTTTTTATTGTTATTAACACGTTAAGCCCCATGAAGTATAATACGCGTAACGCACCTAATCTTGCTCTTTGAGCGACGTGACAAACCTATTATGTCTCATTGCTAACAGTTTTATTTTGAATCGTAATAGTCTAGGTGCCAGGCGACATACTGTATCACTCATACATAACAGGCTACAATTTTCAGGATAGCTTCAAAGACCTCGACCCCCAAATATCTCTTGGGATACTTTCTGTACCGGATGCTTTTTCTCTCCAGCTTATCCAAAACTGGTCATTTTGAAGTGGTGTATCAAATTTATTAATAACGTACATATTTCTGTTTAATGAATACAAAAGTCGACTTCGTGAAATATCCTAAAAAAATCTTGTCCGACAAAAATTTTGGTTCCATAAGGGAGTCCACCAAACTAAACATGCCAAAAAACAAAAAAATTAGTGATAACAAACTGATTTTCTCTATATCTTTCAAAAATAACGTGAAAACTATTATTTTTACATTGTCCGACAAAATGTACTCGCCGATTTTTCCGTCCGACAGTGAAAATCGGCTTTTCCACCATGTCGTCTCCGGTGTAATTAATAAACATATGAAATAATGATAGCATCTTGGTGCAAGTTTCCATGTTTATTAATTTTTCTAACTATTGCGCAATATGTTGCAATATTGCGTAGTTAGCCGGTACGCTCTTATTGTGGCATTGTCTTGAAAAGACAATGCCTTTATGGTTTATTTACTTGGTGAAAATAAAACACAGGTTTTCTAAGAAGAAAAAAACTCAGCTTCAGAGTCTTAGAAAATTGCAGAGCCCTTCGAGCAAAGTGCTCTAGGGAGCTACCCTAGACGGGTAAAACTTAAAAAATTAAATTTAATTATAAGTTCCAGAAGGAAGGGCGATGCACATCGAGGTGCGTGATTGGTGGCACCTGATGACAACCAGTCTTTGGAAATTTATTAATAACTGTGGGACAAAAAAAAATTAGATTTGTGAAATATTTACATACTAAATGGAATATGTGTCCGACAAATATAATGTACCCAAATTGCAGTCCGACAAAAAATGGTAATTTTTTTATTTATTTAATCTATATAAATTTCAGATATTACGCAAAGCTTAAATTTTATTAATAACCGTCGGACTAAGTACAAAGGTTATTTTTTAGATAATTATTTAATGTTTAATACTATTGGCGGACAAATCAAATGGTGCGGGAGCGCCCCATGAAAAAATCAGTTATTTTTCGCGTAAAATGCAAAAATGCGCATTTATTAAATGGCGTTATTGAGAATTATGCGTATAACAAAGATAACTGGTATTTAAGTAAGTAAGTATTTGATATTTTATATTATATTCTGTATGAATATTAAAAAAAATTGTAAAAATAATATAAATATATATAATATAAACATGTGTATGCAATAAAAAATAATTAAATAATTAAAGTTTTTTTGACATTTTTCATCAGAACTATTATTTAACTCTTCATTACTTAATCTAATAATGTCCTCATAGTTCTCTTCATTTTGACTTTCCGTATCTAAAATAATAATAGATTATGATTTTTTACAAGTACCTACTATATTTCAAATATAAATAACAAGCATAAAATATTATTACCTGATACATTTGAAAATATATCATCAAATGTAGGACACTGAGGGCCATGAAACCAATGGTGGTAATATTTTTCTTCCATCAGTGTCCATCCACAATTTTCAGGTTTTAAATTTGTTGGTGATCTTAAATGTGCATTGCACCACACACTGCATATACAAATTGTTCTTTTAATTTGTTGCAATAGCTCTTCTTTAGATGGAGGCATACTTGATGCATCGAGACCTCTTAACTGAGCTTTTATTACCATTTCATCGTGATTTTTGTTTCCAAAAGCCTTCTTGAAGAGCTCAACTCGCCCCATGTTGACGTCTTTGCTTTTTAAGGAATAAACTTTACAAATAAATTATTCAATGACTTTAAAAGATCCAGGAAGGCTACCTGATATCTCTCATTTTTCTTCAAAATATCAAATGGTCTCTTCTTTCCTTTTCTATAAAATGCAGGGTTATAAATAATCATTGCCAGTAAATACATGACATACTGTTAGAGCTCGTATCATTTGCTCTCCATAATTTTGATAAATATCATTGATATTAAAATATTCCCTTTTTTTTTGTTGGTTGACATATCTATAATTACTTCCACATTGGATTTTAAGAACTCCATATTGGATAGCATAATTATAGGTATGTCAGAATCGGTATAACGAACTATTACTCGGTAGTTCGTGTTCATCTGACAAATATGGTGTAGAATCTTGTATCTGCTTTTTCATGTGTACAAGATGAATTATAATCTACAGATCTCTTCATTCGATTGTTGAAAACTTCATACACGTAACAATTATCATAATTCAATTTTAGTATTTTTCCTTCACATATCTTAGCAAATTAGTCGTTGCACCAGTCTTCAACGAGAAATTCTACAAACTTTTCTTTAAAATTTCTATTTCTTAATAATTTGCCAAAATCTGTTGAGCGCATATTTTTTCTTCTGACATCATACTGAATATTTTAAGTTTTACAATTAAAAAAAAAATACATATACACAATTTCAGCGAAGGGTACGACGAAACGTGTCCGACTGAAAAATCGGAAAAAGATTATTGTCCGTCAATTCTACATTTATTGTATACTACGAGATTTTATAAAACAGCTTTGAAAAAATCAGCTTGTTATTTATAAATAGGATGTATCTATAATTTTAATGCTCACACATTCTACAAAAAGGTAATCTTTCGTTATTTTTGAACGATACAGAGAAAACAGCTTGTTATTAATAAATTTTTTAAAGTTGTTTTTTTGGCATGTGTAGTTTGGTGGGCTCCCTTATGGAACCAAAATTTTTGGCGGACAAGCTTTTTTTCGGATATTTCACGAAGTCGACTTTTGTATTCATTAAACAGCAATACGTTATTAATAAATTAGATACATCATTTCAAAATGACCACTTTTGGATAAGCTGGAGAGAAAAAGAACCCGGTACAGAAAGTATCCCAAGAGATATTTGGGGTTCGAGGTCTTATGAAGCTATCCTGAAAATTGTAGCCTGTTATGTATGTACATTTATACGTTTTGCTAATGGAAATCGAAAGGAGGTGAACTGAGGACCCACACGTTAATAATATTTCATTAGTTTTAGTTTCACACTTTAGTTTTTTTTTTGCTTTTATATTAAATATATTCTCGTGAAATAAGAAATAAGCAGTTTTCAATGATTTTACAATTTTATTGCCTAAAATATTAGATAGGTATAAAGCGCAAATTTAACATGGGTATAAAGATACAGTGTTTTGAATTGTTAAACTTAAACTAACAAAAACATAAAGAAAGAAACTAAACCTTGGGCATCCACCATTCTAATCAAAACTTTTTATTCCCTTTTTTTATTATGATCATTATGATCCACAAAAAACAACTAGGAAAACTGTAAGGTTTTGTACAGGCAGAACAGTGCCACTTTGAAAGTGTTGCTTCATTTAGTTCAATTTTGCGCTCATCAATTGCCTTCATAATACGATAATATACGACACAACGCAATCGTGAATTATGTTCAACAAAAATATGTCCATTGTTTTACACATTGTCTGATTTAGGAAATTGGTGAGTTTCAGTTATTTCCAGGAGAGATAAACAAAATATCTGATGAAAATCTGCAATGGATATTTTGTTTTAAGTTACTTCCTGATATACTAAGTAAGCGTTCACGACAGCTGAACCTAACAAATCTGAAAGATCGACAAACCTTTTTGCTTCATTATATTCTACGAGAGCTACAACTTTCAGTTTTTGAGTTACCTTGATTCTGTATAGTTTTTAGGTTATTTGTATAAATCGTACTTAGCATAAGAACATCTCTTTTTTCATGCCATTTCAAAACGACTATTCCCGTAGCACTTTCTTGTTAATTGGGTATTTGGATTTTATTTTTTTTTTGTTTAATATCTTTAGAATTGTATTATCGATTACTTTGAGGTATTCCAACACGATAAGTTTTTTAAGCTAACAATTCAGTGGCCAAAGAAACACTTGTGTAATAATTATCCGTGTATAATCTGCTTTCAAAATTCAAAAGTCCTTCCATAAGATAAAGTACTACATTCCACCGGGCAGTATCGGTACCACAATAAATTTTAAAATTGTATATATAGCCACCTTCACATTTCTTACCTAGTCCTCGATGTTCTCCACCTTGTATCTACGTCGTATATCCGTACTTCTAGCTCTGTCCCATAGTGTCTTTCCATAAATTTTTCATCTCTGCTATTTCTAACATTTTTTTTTGTCCTTTCTTTGTCAGGTCGTGTTTTTGTCGCGTATAGAAAGTTTTGTATTTTTACCATCCGGAACAAACAGTCCAGTTGAAAGCAGTGTGTTATAAATTGTGTTTTTGTGTGGTTAATTCAGTGATAGCAGAATAGTGGAAGGCGAAAAGAGACCAAGTTAAGAATTAAAAACTCTTTTTGTCCGAAGAGGTTCCAGTTTCTGTGAGTAAAGAAAAGAAGCATTAAATAAAATTGACACGAGGCACCAAGTCGAGGAAAAAAATCCTTGGGCCTAATGACTGCTGGCCTTATTTTGAACGAGTCGGAGATTGGATGTGTGAAGATAATACGAACGATTGCTGTTTTGAAACATTGTGAAAGGAGAAAGCAGAATTGTTCCATTTTACTCTTATATTTCTTACCTAGTCCTGGATGTTCTCCACCTTGTATCTACGTCGTACATCTGTAGTTCTAGCTCTGTCCCATAGTGTCAATTTTTCATCTCTGCTATTTCTAACATTTTTTTTTGTCCTTTCTATGTCAGGTTGTGTTTCTGTCGCGTATGTCATTATTGGCCTGATGATTGTTTTTTAAATTCTGCATTTCATTTCTTTTCCGATATTTTTATTTCTCCATATTATTTCATTCAGGCAACCTGCGGCACTGTTTGCTCTATTAATTTGATCTGTTTTGAGCTTTTCGTAGCTAGATAGTGTTATGCCTAGGTATTTAAACTCCACTTGTTCTATTATTTGACGTTCCAGCTCCAATTTACATCGTAATAGATTTGCTGTTATAACCATGCATCTTGGCTTTTTTGAAGAAATTAATATGATAAATTTTCTGGAGGTTATATTAAATTGGTGCAGCATAATTATGTTTTAAATCATCTCCACTTTGAGAGAGCAATATTGTGTTGCCTGCATATCAGATTATTATAAGTTGTTTTTCTCCCATTTGGTATCCTTTTTTAGTTTTTACTTTTTTTATTATTTCGTCCATAATCAAGTTGAACAGTAGAGGACTCAGGAAATCTCCCTATCTTATTTCATTTTTCTTAGAGTGCCGTTTCCCTATGGAGTTTGCTGTCAAAAATTAATTGTTTTGTGGGTGCACTCTAAATATCGATCTATAGACAGATTGTTAATAATGTAATAAAAAAAAAGAATAATAAACATTTTATCAATAATCTAATAATAATATTACTACAAAATTATGCATAGAATTCCGACATTTCATGTTAAATAAAAAAACTTACAGCGATTTAAACACAAGAAACTCGAAACAAATGAAAATTTTCACAAAATACAGTGTACAAGAAAATGTGTCACTTGTAATAACTAAAGTAATTATTAAATTGTCCTAATAATATTATTTTGATGTTTAATTGTTAAGACAATTTGTAAAAACAAAATAATGTGCTCAAAAAAAAATAAAAATATTAAATTTGTGTTTATACCATTATTATAAAAATACATTTACTTATTTAAAAAATATAATTTAAGTTACCTTAGCGGGTTGGGATGAGACAGCGAAAAGATCTGAGGAACGGGAAGCGGGACGGGACAGATAGACAAGTGCGGGAAACGGGACGGGACAAGCGCCTGTCCCGTGTGAAACTCTAATCTAGATGTTGCCGTGTGGAACTGTTTTCTATCAAACTGGGTGCTTTGGATGATTAAATTGCAGTCTGTCGCAAAATAAATCAATCGTGATCCATTATCATTTTTGTAACGTCATGTAGGCTATGTCTTTCTGCCCCCGGTTCTATGTACTATTTTCTGCCTATTTTGCGTTTATATCCCCTAATATTATTTTGATATCATGGTCAGGAGCTTCAGTGTATAGTCAATTTAGAGAGTCGTAGAATTTATTTTTATCATCCTCTGATGCTTCTTCGGTTGGTGGAATGCCTGCGAAGATGCTGCAGAGTAACAAGAATGGATAGGAGAAGTAATGACGAAATAAAGCAAAGAACATCAATAGAAACAGACATACTAACATATATAGAACAAAAAAGATTAAAGTGGTATGGACATGTAAGAAGAACTAGCGACAGCAGATGGATAAAGAGAATAACTGAATGGAGCCCCATAGGAAGGAGGAAAAGAGGACGACCCCGAAAATCCTGGAGGAACGAAGTAGACGACGCCATGAGTAAGAGAGGCCTAAACGATGGAGAATGGAACAACAGAGAGAGATGGAAACGGTTGAGCGAGGGAAGGCAGTGAATACTGTAGAATCCCTAAATATATATATATATATATATATATATATATATATATATATATATATATATATATACATATATATATATATACATATATATATATATATATATATATATATATATATATATATATATATATATTATTTCAGTCCCAGTCCAACTCATTACCTAAATGTCTGTTACGTTATATCTCGGCCCTTCTAGCTATTTTGTGGCTCTTGTAGATTTTCCAGGTCGGTACCAACATAACACGTCCCATGTTCCTAATAGTAATGCTCGGATTATAGGCAAAATGCCTTTTTTGCCTATTTTGCCTAGTATATTTGATTTTTGCACTTTTTGCCTTTATTCGTAAATTCCGCCTATTTGTGCCTTTTTTAAAATTTTATGGTACTACCCATGATATTATTCTATTACTAAACCATTCTATAATAAAATTTTGGGTCAATAATAAAATATCAATGGTTTGTTTATATAACAGATTTCTAGGAAAATGTACCTAATCGAGACTTGAGGGTTAACTATTTGGAAATCCCTAAGCTTTATTGGTTTATTATCAGTTGTAGAGTCGGTTACTGTATCAGAGTTTAGTCACAAATTGCTATATCCTAGTTTAGTTTTGTTGCGTATACCGAAAAGCAAAGAACACGTTTTAAAACGTTTTAGACATTTGTGTGAAAAGATGACATCTGAATTAAGGCTATGGATCGCACCTTATTCGGAACTTTCTCTAGAAGGAGATGGAGCATTTTGTAGACCATGCGGCAAATCGGTAAGTTTTATTTTTTCTCGTCCCACAACATAACTAAATTCTAAAGCGGTTTTAGAATTCTAATTTTTTTTTTAAATTCTCAGATTTCAAGTAGAAAAAAGTACTTTATTGACCAGCATTGTGGAACCCCACTTCATAAACGTAATTTGGAAAAATTAAATTCCTCTAAGTTAGCCCAAATATCTCTGCGGGATAGTCTAAGCAGTTCAAAAAAAAAGGAGGAAGACGCATTTAAATTTGATTTATGCCAGATGATGATTGCATCCAACATTCCTCTATATAAAGTTAATAACCCTAGTTTTAAATGCTTTTTCGAAAAATATCTTAATAAATCCTTACCGGACGAGAGTACATTGAGAAAACATACTGTGGAAAAATGTTATGTGGAATGTATTTCAAAAATTAAGCGGAAGTTAGAGGGCAATTTTTTGTATATTATCGTGGATGAAACGATAGATCCATAGATCCCTACCGGAAGGGCGTGACGCCTAAAATACCGGGTATATATATATATATATATATATATATATATATATATATATATATATATATATATATATATATATATATATATATATATATATATATATATATATATATATATATATATATATATATATATATATATATATATATATATATATATATATATATATATATATATATATATATATATATATATATCGTGGATGAAACAACAGATGTATGCGGCAGGTATATAGCTAATTTAATGATTGGAATTTTGAACGAAAACTTTGCGAAAAAACCTTATTTAGTTGCCGTTAAAGAATTGGAAGAAACAAACAATTTAACAATAAGTCGATTTATACAAGATAGTTTAACAAACCTGTTTTTACCCAACGCTTTACCAGTGAATAAAATAGTTTTAATGCTTTCAGATGCTGCGGCATATATGTTAAAAGCTGCTGTTAATTTAAAGATTTTTTATCCTAATTTAATTCATTGCACTTGGTAAATAATTTTATAAATTTTATGAAAAAAGTTTTTGTAAAGGCTGCGTTGAGGGTGCAAATATATAAAGAAAGACTTCCCGGTGTTCCTTTGCCACCTAAACCAGTAATTACAAGGTGGGGAACCTGGTATGAAGCAGTTTTTTTTACTTTGAACACTGCAATGAAATAGAATTAGTTATGTCAGAATTTGATGATGACATTTCCGAAGCCATTCGAGAAGCAAAAAAAATATTAAAAAATCCCAAATTGAAACAGGAACTCGCTTATATCAATGACAATTATAAATTAATAGTTACCACAATTACCTTATTAGAAAAACAAGAGATAAATTTATGTGAGTCAGTAAAATTAATAGATAATTTAAAGACGAAAATTAAATCGGCACCTGGAAATAACGGTCAATTAATAAAAAAAAAAAAATGAAATGTTGCTAAAGTTTTGAATGGGACATTTTCCGAGGAATTTCAAATTAAGCCAGATTTATTATCAGCTCTGAAATATGCTCCAATTACATCTGTCGATGTCGAACGTTCGTTTTAAATGTAAAAATTAATTTTAAGTGATCAAAGACATAGTTTTAAGACCGAAAATATTGAAAAACATTTAGTTGTTTCTATTAATGATAAAATTTTAAGTGGTTACAATGTTTAATTATTAATTAACAGTTATTTAGTTACTAGTGTATTTATACTAATGTTATGATTATGATGTGTAAATATACCTGCCTTAAGTTAATATTACGTTAATTCACTTTGTACAATCAATAATAAGTTATATTCCTTTATTGCCTATATTTTGCCTAAATGTTAATATTCCTGCCTTTTTTAATAAAAATCTTTGCCTATATAGGCGCCTTTTTCTTCAATTTTTGTTGCCTATAAATCCGAGCTTTACCTAATAGAATATCTTCTGTCCGTAGCTTTCGTCGTTTATTTTGATAATCTGTTCTATTCCGAGGCAATAACATTTGTTTCGCAGCATTAGTATTTTACGTGTAAGGATCGCTGGTCCATAGCAAAACCCCTTTTCGGATGACCATGTCTCTTCAAACACATCAGTCACGTCTCGTCACAGTTCCGGCGTCGAATCGAACAATGCGTCATAAAAAATATTCTTTAATAGAAATATGCCACCGGCATTCACATTCATCAGTTGACGAACAGTTTCCCAGCAGTCAGGTTTCGATACGTCTAACGCCCGACCATTTTATAACCTCAGCAACGATTTTTTTGGTTTGGCCGGCAACATGACAGGCGTACAAGTGAACAAAATAAAATTAATGACGAACAAGTAATAGAATATGTGAGAAAATATAATGTTTTATATGATTTGTAGCATGCAAAATACACGGACAATAATTTAAAAAATAATATTTGGCAGGAAAACAACATACAGTTTTTATGTATGTATTCATGATATTTTTAATATAAGTATGTAGAATACAAGTCGCCAGTACTATGTTCTTTGCATTTTTTGGTGCTGCTTGAATTCGCCTGTTATAAATTTTTAATTTTATTTAGGTAAAATGCCAAATGTATTTTCAACAACTCTTCTGAAACGACAATGGCAGTAGATGTAAACACGTTCTGCTACATTTAAGTTTTGACAAGGATAAATCCGCAATAAATATGTTTTTAAAGGGAATGCTTCCGTCTTCTACTATTACATATGAGGCTTCAACTTCTGTATTCGGTAGAGTTGTATTTTGTGGTAGTTGTAGTGTTCCTTGTCGAAATCTTTTGCCCAATGAAGAAGTGGCGAAAATTCCGCCATCGCTGTTCTTGCCATATTTTCCGACGTCAACGATCAAAAAATTATAATTGGCATCTACAAGAGCCAACAAAACAATTGAAAATGGTTTCTTGTAATTATAATAAAGCGATCCTATACTTGGAGGTGCTTGAATAGTAATGTGTTTGCCATCCAAAGCTCCCACACAGTTGGGGAAGTTCCAGTTTGTGTAGAAATCTTCAGCAATGGCCCTCCACATCTCTTCAGTAGGTTCTGGTAGTGTTTCAGCTATTAAACTGTTGCATATAACTTTACATGTTTTATGTACAATATCTTGCACTGTACTATGTCCAAAGCGGAAGCTAAAAGAGATCGCCAAGAAAGAGTCCCCGGTTGCCAAATACCTAAAAAAACCAAGTAGTTGACGCCTTCCTAACTGGTATAACACCAGCCCTAAAGTCCCTTCCGGCTCTAAATGATCATTTTGCGAAATCAGAAATATTTTCGGTTGTACAGAAATATGAGCTAAGGTCTCTTCAAGAACAAACTTATAATAATTGTAATCAACAACAATTAAGTGGTGTAACAGCTCTTCCAATAGTATCGCCTGCATCCAGTTAAAACTTGTTTATATTTTGTTATTTAATGAAGGTTTAAGCGTTCATTATGTGGATCCAGAATATTGATTAGAAAAAGTAAAACGTTTCAAAAATTCATCATTTTTAAAAAATCACGTATAAAAATTAAGAAAAAAATTATATTTTATAAATTTATTTATTTCGTTCGTACCTTAAACAAACTGCAAGACGCTGCCTCGGTCCAATGGCTCTTCTCCAGTGTGTGTTTTCGACATCCTAAAATATTAATGCAATTTCACATCATCATGAAGCAGTTCTTTATACAGTGTCACGTATTTTCCTTCGGTATCCCTTTTTTTTCATGCGTCATGGATCCATTTGCGTCTTTTTGCTTGGTTTGCTTCCGCTTCTTCTTCTTCCTCGTCCAAACATATAGCAATTATTACTAATTCTTCATCCGAGAAACTTTCCATCTTTTAATTACTATTTAAATGGGAATAAGCCACAATTAAAGGTTAAAGTATTAAACCTTTAATTGTGGCTTATTCCCATTTAAATAGTAATTAATTTAACATGTCACAAGAAAATAGCTTCAGAACAATATTTCTATCTTTTCAACAGATTGGTCGCCGAAGACTGATACATTCCGGGTGTGTGCGAATAGACGAACGAATAATTCTGTGACCAGACGGTACTGGTTCGGGACCGGAACTATGACGGGACTGATGTGTTTGAATCGACATTGAGCCAATATATTATCAATACAAAGTGTTAAATTATCCCTCGCGCACTTATGTTTTTCTGTTCAGGTTGAGATCTATACAGCGAAGGCTACCCTGTAAGCCGATGTATTATTGATTGCCGTACCTCGCCCTCCTAGAAAACAAGTACTTTATATGGGAGGCACATTCTTTATATGTGAATTTACTTCGTTGTAATTATTTACATTGAGGAGGAATTTACATTGAGTAATTAATTGTTTAACTAGAACAACTAGAAATATATTATTGCTGCTTACGTTAACGCATAGTTAGCGTACGTACGCCATAAAGAAATAGTATATTTTTTATTTACATTTACATTTTTTACATAATTTGTATATCTATCTCGAAAGCAATTGAACATAGAAATATTATAGATAAGATAATAATCGAGTAGTACATTATAAAATTTACATAAATTATGCCAGTCACCATAAACCGCTATAAAATTTCAAGGTAAAACATTTTTTTTTGCAAAAGGCTTTTTAAACTTTTTAAAAAGATAATAAAGTAAATATTTTTATTTAAAAATTTCCTTTATAAAAATACATTAATATAAAAACCCTATTGGGCTACATCACAGAACGTTTTTGGAATAACTATTCCATCATCAGTGCTATCTGGATTTACATGTTTGAAGCCACTAAATACATGGGTAGAAACCATTTAAATGTAGTTGAAAGAATTTTAAACTACATTTTTGATGTTAAAAAACTAAAATATTTAAGTTATAAATAGAATTTGTTACATGGTAACTTACATACAACTCCACTGGGGTTGCTAGCCCTTAGACACTGTACAGTACTGATGATGAATCCGGTTCTGTGATGTAACCCGATAGGGTTCTTATCTTAATAATAAATTAATTATTATTAAGGTTAATATTGCTTTTGAATTTTTTTGAATAAACTTTTTGTAATTGATGGTATACAGCCAACTACAGGAATTCAGTTTCCTTGTCAATAAAGTAAAACTTATGTAAATGTCTCAGTTAGCTGGGAAAATCAATTAAAAACTGACAAGTTTTTTTAATAATATGTAGTTAATACATTTTTATTAATAATATTCTTATTCTTGTGCGGATTCTAAGGAGGTATCAGAGTCTTCTTCTATACTCCATTCGCTTATTTTGACAGATTCATTGTCGGAAACCTACAACACAACAATTCCTACTTCTCGATATTAATAGCTCAAGTATACTACTATTGCAGACTTCTTTCTTTGAAAAAAGAAGAAAATTTCTAAATAGTGGAAGTGTATACTAAACCCATACCAAACATTTTCGGTAATATATATTTAAAATATATATTTTAGTTGTTATAATTTAACATAACTATTTATTATATATGGTGCAAATAAATAAATATTGATTGTCGGTAATTTGTAAAGTTCTATTTTATATACTATTTAGTTTGTTTACTATTAATATTGGCTATAAGGACGTGTGCTTGGTTGTATAGTAATTTCCAGCCACTTCGAGTCTGTCAAAAAGTAACTAACTTCGCAAAAAAAATAATTACTAAATTCACTAGACAGTTCGGACTGGAGATAGCGAACCGAGTATAATAAGAGTGTTATTGCAGCTGGATTTATGTCTAGTTGTTTCATTAATTTTTTGCGTACGAATAGCATCACAAAATAGCGGTCCTTCACATCGATTTACTACTCTCGGTGCATTCTTTTCTAGTCATCATATACTCTAAACAAAATACAGATATTGAATAAGAAATAAAAAATTAAAAGAATCTCTCAATAGCAGATTTGATTGGAAACGATTGTCAAAATTTAAAATTCAGAAATGCCATCCAATATTAAATCATTTGTAAATTTTTTATGACATTTTCCGTTTGAAATAATTTCATGTAAATACAATCATGTACGATGTAAACATTTATTTAGTTTATACAATAATTAAATTTACTATCAAATGATACTTAATTCTATTTTTTTATTAATTTAATATTTCGTCTGAATTTGACAGGTCTGTCAGAAGTTAACAACGTGTGCTTTGTTAATACATTACCAGATGACGTTAAGAGCAAACATAATAATTTATTACTTTAAGATATAAATAATAAAATATATTTACCTATTGAATTTTAAAAATATGTAAATTTTAAAGGTACAGAAAACATAGTACTACTGTAGGATCTTTTTTTTTATGCGGCTATCGGTATAGAAAAGTTGTATTTTTGACAGCATTATTAAGAAGTCATTATCATCTTCTATACAAGTTTTTACTAAGGTAACATAATATACTCGGTTCGCTATCTCCAGTCCGAACTCTCTAGTGAATTTAGTAATTATTTTTTTGCGAAGTTAGTTACTTTTTGACAGACTCGAAGTGGCTGGAAATTACTATACAACCAAGCACACGTATTTATAGCCAATATTAATAGTAAACAAACTAATAGTATATAAAATAGAACTTTACAAATCACCGACAATCAATATTTATTTATTTGCACCATATGTAATAAATAGTTATGTTAATTATAACAACTAAAATATATCTTTTAAATATATACTACCCAAAATGTTATGGGTTTAGTATGCACTTCCACTATTTAGAATAATTCTTCTTTTTTCAACGAAAGAAGTCTGTAATAGTAGTATACTTGAGTTATTAATACTGAGAAGTAGGAATTGTTGTGTTGTAGGTTTCCGACAATGAATCTGTCAAAATATGCCCGAGCTAAGCGAATGGAGTTTACTATAACTAACAAGATAAGTCAACGTGCATGTTCTTGCATCTCTCTCGCACACCTGTGACGTAAGCCCGAGACAACTTTAATGATGCCAAGTTAAATGCTCTATCTGTTGCTATCCTGTGTGCTTCAAAACTTAATGAAGGATATTTTTATTTATTCATTGATGTAGTAAAGACTTTGTATATTATATTTTTATATAAATTTTGTGGTGAAAACATTCAGTTTACTGTGTTAATATTACGTAATTTATTTATCGTACGCAAGTTCTTCTCAACTACCTGTAGCTACTTTATAAAGAAGACTAATTATTTGGTTGCCATCATGTATTGTGCAGTGGTGGGTTGTTTAAACAATTATAATAAAAAAAGTAAATCTTTCTCGAAGTGTTGTTTTTTTGTGTTTCCTAGAGACAAACAAATGCGTAAAGTATGCCTCTTCAAGCGTTTTCAACGAGACAAATCGCGAGAATATGATCAAAACATTTTACAGAAGCTGACTATTATTCAAAAGAAAAACTATAGTGGAATATTACTGCTAATAGTATAATTAATTATTATGAAATTGTCACTGAAGAGATCTTTTCCTCGCTAAACCTTTCTAGTGGTGATACAGAAATTAACCCTGAAAATTTAATTGACAGTCATCAGGATTTTATTAATTCGAATATAAAAGATCTGGAATGGGATTGATTGAAAAATTTAGCCGATTTTATTGCATTTAAGTTACAAAAAAAAAGAAATACTTGTATATATTCCGGACGCTAACGATAAATCGTTTACTTGGGTAAACCACGTTTCTGAGGGTGGTTTACTCAAACCAACACTGGAATTTGTAACTAAATGTAGTGAACTGGAACATATTTTTTGTAGTTATAATGACAACAACAACAAATTAAAAATAACTAAAAATTATTTAAAAAACCTAACAGAAGCTGCAAAATACGTAAATGTTAGCGAAGATGTAAAATTACTTTTTTTATATGTAAAATGTATTTAATTGTAATTCTAAATAAAAATACTAAAGATAATTATTACAATATCTGCAAGAGAAAAATCACGAAGATTGTAAAATAAATGTCTAAATGAAGTCTGACCTGCTTTTACTTATGTTTCAAATTCTTTACATTTTACCCGCCTTTTATATTTAATTTATGTTTTGTAGCAATATCTAATTTGTTTGTAATACACACAATCAAATCGAAGATTCATATATTTCTTTAATTAATTTTACAAATTACTTATTAATTTTCAAACCACGTTTTCACAGAAAGTAACTAGTTATGACTTCTTAGTGCACGATATGGCATCGTGGTATACTTACCGTTAACAGTTTAAGTTTCGAAGTTGTTCATTACAGCTAGTAATGGAACAACGTTGCCATATGATGCATCGTTAAAATAAGATCCACACAAGTCTCCTGGCTTTGTCTCACTATGACGTCATGCGCAAAGTCGATTAAAATTAGAAAACGGCAAGTGAGCATAACCTGTTTGTTATAGTATCATGCTAAGGTAATAAGGTCCTTATGTTCATATGTATTTTCGAAAAAATTGACAATCTATTGAAACTTTAATTTTAGTGTTTCTTTGTTAATAGAATTTTAGTTTTTTGTAAAATTGTTCTTCTTGATGATGACAAAAGCTTGATCCAATACGTTCTCAGTGGGAGAATAGGTAGGTAACTGTATCTTACAGCACTTACAGTATCAATTTCTATTGATGCTTGGAGTTTTTTTTTATTTGTTGTTCTTTTGACTCTGTTGTTTCAGGAGATGTTAAAATTTGTTTTTTTATAGAAGTGTGCGCTTTTGTGTTAGTATTAGATTGTGATTCTGGTAGGCTTTTTAATTTGAAGAAGATATTTGATGGTGAACTAGTTAAAAAAATAGGAAGAGTACTGTCTAGTGAAGAGTATTGTCTGTGATATTATATTTAAAACAATTTAGACCTTTTAAGGAGAGATAGAGTATTGTCGTGAGGGGTATTCTCGTGAGATATGAGAATTTAATTTGGGATAGGAATATTCATTTTTGGGGCAACATTTACTTAACTCCTAAAGCTTAATACATGACAATATTCGGATTCAGGCACGCCGACTTTCAAAAAAGTTATTTTGGAAACTTCAAAAGCTCCAATTTTTTGAGCTTTTCTTCGATTGTAATGTCTCGAATGCTGAGTCAGACAATTGATATTAATTAGCAATTATTCTTCTACATATCATTTTCTTCTATTGAAACGGGTTCGTGACTCCGCAGTCAATTTTCTACGATAGTGTTGTTACTAAGATGTATACAATGTTGTTAGAGATTCTGGACGCGAAGATGATATTTTTGTTTGTACTAAAATTTCTATTATTCTTGGTACTAAAACAATTAAAACAATTGCTGGTTCTTTAGATGAAAAATTGAAATTTCTTACGGCATTAAAGTAGGTTAATGTTAGGGATGTTGAAGATGAGGTTGACGGTGAAAAAGTTGTATAAAAACTGTACTCACAATTTTTCCTTTATCTAATTGGAAATCACCTTAATTTTACTTTTAGTATCTGGAACATCTGTTTCTAACATTTGACATAGACAAAAAAAACACTTTTTATTCGAAGCTGTTGAAATTATTGACACTTCTCTCAATTTAGTAATTCTATTAAAAAATTACACTTGCTTTTTTAAAATTTCAAGAAGCCTATGAGCAATATCTCGAACAAAAAATTTGGGAAGCATCTTCAGCTATGTATATTAGTGTAACCATCATTTTAGCTTATAAAAACTTTACACCAAAAATCGTATTGCACATAAAAGAAAAAAACTCATTTTCAAATGAATTTGCAATTGGATTTATTTAGAATAATCTTAAAAAACAGGAAAAGGAAATGCATTAATGTGAATATCGTGTTTAACAAATTACGATTACGATAATAAAAATTAAACAGACAAGAGAAAATTTATAATACAGGCAAAGAATAACAATTATTATGATTTTTTTAAATTATCAATAATAATGGACATTTAATTTAAGTATTTGGAAATATACTCCATCAACCGATGATAATGGAGGATGAAATTAAATAGCCCATTTAGAAACCTATTATAGGTAAATATAGTATTCACGATATTTTTAATTAGCTTTAACGAAAAACTTAGCTAATTTTGTTTAATACCTCTTAATAATATACATCTATATCGAAATACACTTATAGTTTATATGCTAGGATGGTAGAAACCTTAGAAACAAGTTACAACTTTGGAGATAATATATATGACACAAAAATTATTTTACATACCATAATTGTGATAATCATTCTTATCTTGATATTTAGTTAAAGTTATTGTTTCGAAAAAAATATATATGTCATACCGATTAGTATCAAGTGTTCATTTTCTGATTAGTGGCATATGAGGTACTTTTTCACATCACATCATTAATTAATTATCTAAAAAATTATGAAAGGAATTTCAATTTAAATAATTTTAATAGTGAGCTGTCGTCACTTTGATAAACACAATCACTTGTGTACTTCCATAAAAATTGTTTTGATTAAATTCTTATCTAGACCCCGCTCAATACAGGGTGTTTCAAAAAAAGGTAACCCCGTCTCTAGGGTAGGTAAAAAACTGAAAAATAATTGGGGTTTGCTTAGTAACAAATAGATACATGGCATTCATGCTTCAAGATACAGGGCGTTAAAGAAAAAAAAATTTTACTCATTTTTTACGATTTTGCCGAAACTACTGGCAACATTGTAATGAAATTTTATAGGAATATGTTTTGGAAGCTGATACATCCCATGAATTTGTTTTTATATCTGATTCTCATAGATTGCGCTAGTTTCACGGATCGTACTAAGTATTAGTCAATATAACTTTTTTAAGAGTACAGTAAAACCTCGATATAACGGACCTCTATTTAACGGACTTCGGATATAGCGGACAAAAAATCCGGTTAAATGTAAAAAAAATAAAAACATACTGTTAATATTACACATGCGTTTCATGTATGTAATCAATATGGCATGAAAAAGCAAACTTTCGGACATAAAAAAAAAACAAATACAAAATAAATAAATTTGCATTCATGTGTGAGGTAGGAGAGCATAGCAATCTTGGAAAACGAATGAAATTGGCTCGTGAAACTTCACTGGAAGAAGCAATCTTAAAATGGTATGGGTAACAACGTTCTAGTGGGATCCTGGTCCGAGCAGTCGAATTGATATTTGCTGCAATTAAATTAGCAAATCATATGGCCATACCATTCAGAGCAAGTGATGGATGGCTCTGGCGCTTTCGTAAAAGGCACGGAATCACGAATAAAAGAATTTACGGCGAAGCTTCAACTGCACCAAAAGAAGAAACAGAACCTTTTAGGCAAAAATTAGTAGCAAATATAGCAGGTAAGTAACGAAATACTATTAGAATCTCAGATTTACAATGTTGACGAAACTGGTTTGTTATGGCGTACTTTGCGTGAAAGCGCACAAGCCTGCAAATATGAAAAATCGGATTCTGGAAGAAAAATCAGCAAGGACAGGATCTTGCCACTGCTTTGTGCTAACGCTTATGGATCGCATAGATAGACACCTGTAGTGGTTGGCAAGTCTCGCAAACCTAGAGTTTTAAAAGACATAATGCATCATATACTGCTTTCATACTATAGCTCTAAGAAGGCATGGTTCACCTCAGATATTTTCAAAAATTGGTTTTTCAAAGAAATTGTACCTTCAGTGAGAAAATTTCAAGAGAAGAAATTGGGAATACCGTCAGAAGAGGTGAAATGTTTATTGCTTTTAGACAACGCTCCTGTTCACCCCTCTGAGAATATTCTACGTTCAGAAGATGGAAACTTCAGGTGTATTGGTATATTTTTTTAATATTTCATATTTAAACTGTTTTTAGGGAGTTTATTATAGAAAAACAGCAAACGTGGAAAGTGCAAACGAAACTTGTTCAAAACGGGATTACCAACAGCAAGCGCGTCGATATCCACAGCAACGTCACTTCACGACGAATGACCGAAGACAATTACTTAAATAGAATTTTGTTTGTATGTTGTATTTTTTATATATATCTAATTACAGTGTACATATATATTTAAAAAAAAAGTATTTTGATTTATTTTAACCATATTTTTATATAACGGACTTTCGGCTTTAACGGACACCCCCCCCCCCAAGTAGTCCGTTATATCGAGGTTTTACTGTATAATTATTAATCAAAAGTAAACTTAAACATCATTCAATTTTACACGAAAAAGGTACTCTTGGTAAAACTCGATACTGTGTACCGTTTTCGGAATATTTTGATTTGAAAATTATGAAGTAATAATTGATGCTGGTATAAAATAGTTAGTAATTAAACAAAACTCACAAGAAGAAAATTAAATTAATGACTAAGAACATAAAATAAAATTCAATTACAGTAAGTGTTCAAAATGCCCTCCGTTTTCGCGAATACGCAAGTCTATTCTTTTTTCTAAAGATTCCATTAACCTTCTGAACGTTAGGGGATCAGCTATGATGTCATTAAATTGACGTTGAATTCTTTCTTCCAATTCTTGGCGTGAATTTACCTCTGTATCATAGACTTTTTCCTTAATATACAATCAAACTGCGTAGTCCAAAGGGTTAAAATCGCATCACCAGGAGGCCAATAAATCGGAGCTTCTGCACCTCTACCAATCCATCGATTCGGAAAATGATTACTCAACCAATTACGACACCTTCTATCAAAGTGTGGTGGAGCTCCATCGTGCATAAAAAATAAAGATCTTCGCTCGTTTAGCGTTAAATCTTCTAATATCTCGAATAAGGAATTGTTTAAAAAATCAAGATACATATCACCATTTAAATTTCCAGATAGAATATGATAACCTATTAATTTGTTACCTAAAGTTGCTGCCCAAAACATTAACTTTAAATGAGTGTTGGTAATGTGATATCCTTTTGACTCGTGGATTCTCATCACACCAGTAGTGTGCATTATGGGAGTTAAACATACCTTGTCGCGTAAAGGTGGCCTTGTCCGTAAAAAGAATGCATTTAAAAAAAATTTGGATTGTGGGCTGTCCTTTGTTGCAATGTTTCACAAAAATCCACTCTAACCGGTAGATCATCTGGCAAGAGCTCTTGGACTTGTCTGTAATGATAAGGATGTAATTGCTGTTCTTTCAGTATCCGCCAAGTACTTGAAGAAGAAGTATTTGTTTGTCTTGCTATATTCCTTACGCTAACTGTTGGATTTTGATCAAGTAAATTTAAAATATTATTTTCTTTATTAATTGTTCTTGTTGTTCTTGGTCTACCAGAATTTATTTTATTTGGTCTCACATTCCCAGTTTCTCGACAACGTCGTTCAACGGCTCTAAATGTTTTTTTACTTGGTAAGTTTCTTCTTGGAAACTTTTCTGCATAACGCGTCACAGCTGCACTAGAACATCCTAAACATTCGCCAAGGTAAATAACATGTCAATATATGCAACATTTGAGTACATTTTGATCTGATTTTACAAATAACAAGGTTTCAAAACTCTAATTATTGTTGATTTATCGTCATAACAATCAATAAATGTCAGATTTCCATGGCACACTTGGAGAAAATAGAGGTATACCTATTACAACTTTATCATTACTACCAGCATCAATTATTACTTCATAATTTTCAAATCAAAATATTCCGAAAACGGTACACAGTATCGAGTTTTACCAAGAGTACCTTTTTCGTGTAAAATTGAATGATGTTTAAGTTTACTTGAAATTTTGATTAATAATTATACTCTTAAAAAAGTTATATTGACTAATACTTAGTACGATCAGTGAAACTAGCGCCCTCTATGAGAATCAGATAAAAAACAAATTCATGGGATGTATCAGCTTCCAAAACATATTCGTATAAAATTTCATTACAATGTTGCCAGTAGTTTCGGCAAAATCGTAAAAAATGCGTAAATTTTTTTTTCTTCAACGCTCTGTATCTTGAAAACGGATGGCGTTACAAAAATTTTTTACTAAACAAACCCCAATTATTTTTTAGTTTTTTACCTACCCTAGAGACGGGGTTACCTTTTTTTGAAACACCCTGTATATCCTTTCCATAATACGAAAGATTTATGATTTATATTCCTATAAAACGGTATACATCCCATTACGGTGCAGGGTGTTCTAAGTTTATTTGAAAATAGAACATCACTTCTAGTTTCTTATAATAGTGCACAATTTGGATGTATACGAACTCATCACTTTATAGCCCCCCATAAAATTATTAGACCCTCCGAGATATAGCAAACTGATCATCAGCATCCTTTGGAGAGACGTAAACTCATCACCGTAGATAGGTAAACTTATCATCAGCATTTTTGCCCTAAAACGCTGGTTTCTAATGGGAAATATTGCCTGTTACCGGCTCCACTTCTTGTTTAGGTACGTGGTAATATAATATATAATAAATTATTTTAAGCAAATTGCCTTAACTTATATATTTATTTTTATAGGGTGTCTTGCGGAAAATGGCATATTAGACGTATTACAGGTAGTCAATGAGCAATTTACTATCCATGTTGAAGGAACAAGAACAAATGATGAGAAATTTTTCTTTTCGCATAGTTTTAGGTAGCTATTAATAGAATTTAGTGGAATTCACAAATACCAGCCAATGCATTGTATTTTCATTTAATACATCCTGACTTGTATTATTGTAATTTATTATTTTTATGAGGAATGAGCCACAATTTTACTTTAAAATAAGTTTATTTGACGTTTCGATTTCCATTTCGAAAATCGTTTTCAAAATACAAAACGTTAATAAATTATACAAATTTTGTAGAGGGTAATTCATTGTTAAGAACCGATTTTAAAATTGGCAACTGTTGGAAAATTATACAATTCCAGCGGCGTAATTATGTTATTATTTTTTTAGGATTGAATTATTTTATTAGAAATTAATTTTATCGTTATGTATCTGTTCTTGCCTTTGTCATTCTATGAATTTCGTGATTATTCATGTTATCTAAAAGCTGTTCTCAACAAGGAAATATGTGCTGCGACTGCAGAAATCGTATTACCGTCAAATTCATACTTGTCATTATATTGAAAATTAATATTGTCTGGATAATATCTTAGTGGGAATTGCATAGTCGGTAAATGATCAATCGGCAAAAATGTTATTTAAAACATGCGAACACCTAATTGTTCCTCTTCTGCCGTTAGGTATCGAGAAGGTGATTCTAGCTTTTGATAAATTTTCTCCAAGTTTTGTTTGTTGTTATAGTATTGGCTGTTAATTTTTTTTTTGACTGCTTTGTATTAATAGTTTGTTAATTCGTTTTTTATTGCGAAGTAAGACAAAATTTTAGATTAAATTATGATGATTTGCCTTATAGTCCATCAGTTTTTCGTAGAATAAAAATGGATATAACCAGTGGCATAAATTCACGACATTCACGCCATAGACGCGCCTCCCAAGAAGAAAAACAAATTATCTGGAAGGTATATGATGAACTAAAAAAACACTGCCTTCATCGGAAGCTGTTAGTCGGTCCTTTTTTAACATGAGTATCAGTGGTAACAGTTGAACGTATTGTGAGTAAAAAAAACTAACAACTGGTTTTAAACTTTTATCTATAAATTAGCGCGAAAAAAAAAACCTGTAAAGTTGTATAAAGCCTAAAAAATATCTTTTGCAGAACTGTAAATTCATTTTTCTTTGAAAATAGGGCTCCAAATCATGAATCAATATTGTGAAATAGGCAAAATCAATAATTTTCCTAAAATGAGCCGTGAATTATTACGAGAAACATTACAAGATCTTAACTCTTGATCTATATAAAATTATGCCAAAATTCCATTTTAACAGATAAGGAAGAAATATTATCATGGCGATGTAATTATCTACGATCAATTCGGTAATTTTGTAAAAAAAACCTGTAAAGTTGTATGAAGCCTAAAAAATATCTTTTACAGAACTGTAAACTGAAAATAGGGCTCCAAATCTTGAATCAATATTGTAAAATAGGCAAAATCAATAATTTTCTTAAAATGAGCCGTGAATTATTACGAGAAACATTACAAGATCTTAACTCTTGATCTATATAAAATTATGCCAAAATTCCATTTTAACAGATAAGGAAGAAATATTATCATGGCGATGTAATTATCTACGATCAATTCGGTAATTTTGTAAAAAAAACCTGTAAAGTTGTATGAAGCCTAAAAAATATCTTTTACAGAACTGTAAACTGAAAATAGGGCTCCAAATCTTGAATCAATATTGTAAAATAGGCAAAATCAATAATGTTCTTAAAATGAGCCGTGAATTATTACGAGAAACATTACAAGATCTTAACTCTCGATATATATAAAATTATGCAAAAATTCCATTTTAACAGATAAGGAAGAAATAATATCATGGCGATGTAATTATCTACGATCAATTCGGTAATTCTTCGGACATATTATGCGAAATGAAAATCCAGATATGCTCTCCTTCAAGCCATCCTGCAAGGGAAAATATTTGGAAAACGAGGTCCAGGAAGAAGAACATCTTGGTTAAAGAACCTCAGAATCTGGTTCAATACAACATCTATTCAGCTTTTCCGCGCTGCCGCAGATAAGATAAAAATTATCATGATGATCGCCAACATTCGTAACGGATAGGCACGTCAAGAAGAAGTAATTTGGTAATATCGTGCGGCAAATCCAAAAAATTTATTACCTCAACAACACATGGATTTACGCTAGACATACTACTACTACTTGTCGGTTTATAACGTTCTCCGCCGTTTTCCGACTTCCAATCGCCACTTAGTCCGGTTGTTCCATAGGTCTTCTTCTATGGCCCTCTCTCTCAGTTCTTTATTTATTCCTTCGCTCCAACTTTTTTTCGGTCTACCTCGTTTTCTCTTTTCTTCTATTTGCCATTTTAATATTTCTTTTGGTATTTGTTGTTCGTCCATTCTTTGTATGTGTCAGAACCAGATAAGTTGTTTTGTTGTTAGGTCATCTGTGATTGTTCGTTTGATTCCCATTATTTCTCTAATGCGTTCGTTGGTAATCCTTTGTCTTCTAGATCTTCCTGCAGCTCTTCTCCAAAAATCCATTTCCGTCGCTTTCAGCGTTGCCAGTGTTCTTTCTTTCAGTTTTTCAGTGCCCATACCTCACAGCTGCACAAAGTGATACTTTTTACTATAGTCTCATATATCCTCTTTTTATTTTCTTTGCTGGTGGATTAGTCCCATAAAATGCTATTTAAATTGTGATGGCTTTTCTCCCTGACGTATTTCTCTCTCTTATGGCTTTGTCTAATGTTCCATTTTGTGAAATAGTGATACCTAGATATTTGTAGTCACAGCAGTACTTTATCTTGGTGTTATCGTCTAATATGAGATCTTTTTGTTCTACTCCAATGCACAGGTATTCGGTTTTCTTTTTATTTACTTCTAGACCTCATATATCATACTTTTCAATTAATTTTCGTGCCATATAGTTTAAATCGTCATAATCTTGAACCATTATTACTTGATCGTCTGCAAAGTTGAGCGTATATACCATAGTGTTGGTGTTCTTCTGCATTTTGGTTTCCATCTTTTTAAAGCACTTTCGAGGTATATTTTAAATAAAGTGGGGGACAAACAACAGTCTTGCTTTAATCCTTGTGATGTTATAAATCCTGTTGTTATTTGTGTCCCTGCTTTTATTTTTGTTATTGGTTGATTGTATAGCACTTTAACGGCTTTTATTAATTCTATATTAATATTCATGCTTTCCATTGATTGCCACAGCTTCTTCAGTGGAAATTTGTAGTAGACTTTCCGTATGTCGACGAACAACATATGAATCTCTTGATTCCGTGCCATCTTTTTTTCTATTATCTGGGTTAAGGAGAAAATGTGGTCAATAGTGGATCGACCGTACGAAATCCTGCTTGTTCTTCTGCTTCATAATCTAAGTATTCTCTCTCGATTCGGTTCTTTAAAACCTTTCCATATATTCGACTCATAGATCCGGTTACAGCTATTCCTCGGTAATTTTTACAATTATTTTTATCGCCCTTTTTATGTATAGTACTGAGGTATGATATCTTTCATTCCGTAGGGATTTCGCTTGTGTTTATGCATTTTTGAAATAGTTGTCGAAGACATTCGTACAATTTGTTCGTTCCGTACTTAACAATTCTCCGGTAATATCCCCTGGTCCGGGTGCTTTGTTTCTCTTCAGCTGTTTACACACATTTTTAATTTCCTCTGTTGTTAATCTTATTTACAAGCCGACTATTACAATTCTATCTTGGTTTTGATTTCTATGTTCTTGAAATTCGACTCTATTCTCTACCAAAAGTCCTTTGAAATACTCTTCCCAGTCTTCCGGTTTTATGCTTTGTATTACTTCTTTATTTTTTCTTTATCTTTTCTCAATTTTTTTATTAGTTTCCAACTTTCTAGGCAACTGGTTACTCCTAGATAAGTATTTATTCATTGGCAGTTTCTTTCCCAAGACTCGTTCTTCTTCTTAGAGATTTTCCACGCCTGACATACAGTCGCCAAATTTTGGCAACATATAACAATAGTAATTGCACCACAAGCCAAAGTTTATCGACAGGATTGCGAGTGCAAGTACCTCAGGTAAGGGCCAGCGTCTGATTCTGGCCCATATTGGCAGCGATACTGGTTTTCTGAAAAATGATGCCCTTGTTTTTATATCGAAGAAAACGGGGAACTATCATGATGACATGAACTCCATATGTTTCGAGAAGTGATTTTTGTATATTCTCCAGCGTGTAGATAATACATCTGTAATAGTATTGGATAATGCATCTTATCACAACCGTCTTGTTAAACGCATTTAAACGATGACCGATAGAAAATCCATTATGCAGAGCTGGCTACGAGAAAAATTTATTTTATTTACAGAGGATATGGTCAAAGCAGAACTAATGACAATAATCAAGGAGCATCGTGGTAGATATCGTCAATGTACTGATGATTCGATGGCTAGACTTCATGGTATTACTGTTTTGAGACTTTCACCTTACCATTGCGAGTTGAATCCAATTAATTTATTAGTTGAATTAATTTAAGCTAAAATGAAGGGATAGGTTGCCCGAGAGAACGTAACATTTAAAATTAGCGATATTCAGCGCCTATTATAAACCACTATAGATTGCATAATATTCAATATTATTGCTTTAGAACTCTGCGTGGGTCCTGGCCTCCTCAAGAATTTCCCTTTAGTCGTCCCTATTCATCGCCTTCCTCCGCCAAGAACGTATTTCCATATTTCTCATTTATTCATAGATGTGATTAAGAGACCTTGTTCTGGGTCTTCCTCTTCTTCTCTGACCAATTGGTCTGTCGCGGTCTAAGAAGCGTTTTTCTGGCTGGGTCATTTTGTTCCATCCGCTTTAAATGCCTTGTCTCCTCAGACGTTCTATCTTAATATGGTTTATGATATCTGGTTCCTAATATATTCTATAAATTTCGAAGTTGTTTTGTCTTGTTCACGCTCCATTTTCATTCACCGCTATATAGATTTGCCTTAATATTTTTCTTTCGAAACATTCTAACATATTTTCATTACTTTTGTTAGACTCGAGGTCTCTGAACCATATGTTAGAACTGGGCGTATTATAGTTTTGTAGAGGTTTACTTTTGTATTTCTTTAGAGTGTCACCACGCTCTGACAAGAGCTCAAGGAATGAGGAGGAGGAGCAGTACGACAAGAGATAGAGATTTGCGGCTTGGTGGTATTCACTTCACATCCCATCCCTATTGATCGAGTGTTTATGCTTAAAAAACCACAATTTAATTTTTTATAAAAAGAAAACCAACAATTCTATTTTAATATTTTTACTAACAATTCTAATATTTGTTATTTGGCAAATAATTATTCAAACAAATTATTTAAAAAATCATTGTCTGCCTATTTTCATTTAATATATAAAATAAATGTCTCAAATAAATTTAAATTTCAATACAAGACAACACTTTTAAGATGCCTTCATGAAACGCCACTGATAAGGAGTAAATAATTTCGAATTCGCATAAATTGTGCTGACCAAATATTAATTTATTAAAACGTATCGTAAATGCGTGTGTTGTTACAGCTGGCTCATTCATATCGCATATTACTTATTAAAATGTAGGGAGAGCTATCAAAATGTTGTGGGCCTATACTATTTCGATTTTCTTATTAGTAAACGGCGTGTTCCATTTTCACCTGGTACAATTCATATATCCTGTTACATTTATTAGTCACCCTCCTTAATTTCTTGCCAGAGTATAATACTTTAATTTTATCACATCAAAAAGTAAACTTATCTTTAAATAAATATTAATTTTTTTACGTTTTCTTCTATTTCAAGTTTATACTAACATGTTATTACGGAAACATAAAATTGATGTAAGATACACAAATTTAAAAATAATAATAATTTGTCCTGTTATAAACAATGAATATTTATGGCTTTGGTCTTTAAAATAAAACGACTTTGTCAAAAACAAATAAAATATTTATGGTACAGTATTAGATTTCTTGTAATAGTTCCATGGTTGTACATCTCCAGAAGCAAATAGAATGAAGGTAATTCCAGCAGTAATATAGAATCCTGCTGAGACAGAAAATATAATGTTCCATAGCTCCTTATCATCCTAAAAAATAATAAAAATAGGTGTTATTATTTTAAATCAACCAAAAGATCTATAACAAACAAATGTAACTTATACAGTGATGAGTGTCTTACCACCCGGCAAAATAGCGGAAAGGATAGAAGACAGATTAAGTTGTGAGATAGTACAAGATAAGGCTAGTATTAGACGTGTCTGTTTGACTTCAGTCATAATTATACGGATGACCTCGAAAATATTTTATTTTAATAATTTCTGATGTTAGAATAAATGATTTAATATATTAAGATATATTATAGTAAAAAACATTAATTAGTAGCGATTTTAAATTATAAATCTTTAAGTTTATTTAATAATAAAAACAACTCAACTGAAATATTTGACTAAACTAAAGGTAGGTATGTTTTTCCGAAAACAATTATTGTATGTAAAATTGGAGTAATAGTTAGAGACGTTGTCTATTGACAAGAAGACTGGGGTTCAATTCACACCAAGGGTAAAATTTTTGTTTTACTCAATTAAAAATAATAGAAAATATGATACATATTAGGTAACAAGTTTTCGAAAAACTCATTAGTTACAATTTATTCTTATTCCAATGTTATAAAATAGAAATAAAAAATATTTCAAATTCAATTCCAGTTTTATAGTCTTCAGTTGTGAATTGAAAATAATCCATTGAAGACTGTTTAATGTCAAGTCCATCACTAAATTCTCAGTGTTAATATCAATTTCTCTGTACAGGTAATGATTTTCAAAACAATTGACGACATTGGAATGGATGCGCGCGAACAGCTACCTGCTTTATAGCTAACCAAATCATCAAGCCTTCAAGTTATCAAATAATAACACACCGAGAAGTGTTATTTACGGTAAATAGAAACTTTTTATTGAAAAAACAATTCGTGAAAAGGATTTTAACGGTCGAGGAAAAAGTGCAAATTGTTGTCTGGCATGTGAATGGATTATCAGACAACATGATTAGACAACAATTTGTAAATATGTTTCCAAATAGGCCGGCTCCATCACAATCAACAATTCAGTCTATTATACGTAATTTTTTTACTTATGGATCTGTGTTCGCTCCAAGAGGAGTTCGCAGACGAAGAGAGGTAAATCCAGATTTGGAACTAAGGGACACTTTGATTTGTGCAAGTATTGAGCAAAATCCTACCCAATCAACATCTCGTCTCGGAGAACAATATGGAATTCCAAGATTTAGAGTAGGTGAAATTTTTTAAAGACATCGATACCGTCCCTATAAACTTCATAAATCCAACGAACAATTCCCTGGGGATCAATATAGACGTTTAGAATTTTGTCAAACTGCAATGGAAATGTCACATCAAGATGAACATTTTTTAGAGAACGTTTTGTTCACCGATGAATGTACGTTTTCATTGCATGGCCGTCACAATTCAATCAATGGTAGGTATTGGTATCGAGGAAATCCTCGTCAGATTTATGTCGCTCGTACCCAGTGTCTTCGAAAAGTAAATGTTTGGGGAGGCATAATAGGGAATCATGTCATTGGTCCATTTTTTATAGACGGTATGTTGACTGGGCGGAAATACTTGGAACTTCTGCAAAATGAAATTGTCCCAGCCCTTCGTAATTTACCAATAACTTTTGATTCCATATGGTTTCAACACGATGGTTGTCCTGCACATAATTCTCGCATCGTCAGTGAATATCTCAGTGCGACTTTTCCTAATCGATTGATTAGTGGCCACGGAGATATTTTTTGGCCTGCGATCTTGCACCTTGTGATTTTTTTAATTGGGGATATATCAAGTCCAAACTATATGAGAGATGTAACGATGAGAACATCGTGCCTTGAACTCTGATCCATCAGACTTTTATAATTCTTTAGTGACAGTTTGGGTTATTGTTCTGCTGCTAATGAAGGCTTATTTGAACATATTGTAAATACGTTTATTTACAATATTTTTTTTATTTTTGTAGAATTTTTACTTATTTAAACATTCTTTAAAAGTTCTTTTAATTTTAAAGAATTTTTACTTTATTTTCAAAAGTACGACGATACTGTTTTGTCAATAAGATTTTTTGTTTTAACTTTAAACACTTCTAATACTAGTAACGACTGACATAAATGTTTAATGATTCAAAGCAAAGCGATCTTTGCATAATTTCAAATTATTAAAAAAAAAGAAAATCACATGTGGGTTTTGAACTCTAATCGTCTGCGATGTCTGTGTCGCAATGTCGAATTCTTACCACTAATCCACGAAGGATTTATAATTATTCTGTCACAAGAGTGTATGAAACTCCTCAAATCATAGTAGAAATTATGCTTGGTTAATAATTTAAAACTTTAGATTAAATAATCACTATTAATTAAATTATTTTATTCACATTTTTGCTTTATTGTGGTCAATCAGTTTTTACTTTATGCGAAATTAAAAAATGGAAATACGTCACACATTCTACGTTACTCATAATAATTATGACCGAGGTGATTTAGCTCGAAGCTAATGTCTAAAGGTGTGAGACTATCGATAGTGGTAATGTAATGTAATATAAATTATAGGTTTCTCCGATTATTTCTCACCTCTACGAGTTTCATCTCTTTTTATTTCACAAGGTAACTGTGTTTTCTATCTCTTACGTTAAAAAGCCGGGTGGTAAGACACTCATCACTGTATAGGTATAGGTATAGGTAAAATTATAATTAGACATATATCGACTATAGAGAAACGTCTCACCTAAACCGCTTAAAAGCCGCTTAGCATAACTGAATTGTAGGGCGCAAATACCTATTATATAGACCCTTTTATTAAAAAGTCCATTTAATTGATATTACTTATATTACTACAATATCGCTGTATTTTATTGTGATATTGTATTACCAAAACAATGCCACAATAACCTTACTACCAAAGAACAACTTTCTATTCGACCAAAAAGTTCATTTTCCAAATTACAAGTTACTCCTGTCAAATAATAAGAATGTTAGATTATACCATTTTAAACCATTTCTTAAAGATTCCTTAAGTATAGTTTTAAAATCAAAAATATAGTGCTTCCTTTTTCGTCATTTTTTTTTCTGAAAGTTATCTGTTATAAATCGGCCCCGTAGCTCATTGACTTATTATTCTTCTTCATGTGCCTTGTCCGTTCCGAACGTTGGCAATCAACATGGCTATTCTGACTTTGTTTACGGCAGATCTGAATAGTTCAGCAGATGACAATCTGAATCATTGCCGCAAGTTTTGGAGCCACGAGTGTCTTCTCCTCCCTGGACCCCTTCTGCTGTCTATTTTCCCTTGAACGATCAGTTGTAGTACTTTATATTTATTATGTTTCATAACGTGACCCAAGTATTCCAACTTTCTTTTCTTTATACTTATTCCTACCTCTCTCTCTTTACCTATCCGGCGTAGTACCTCTTCGTTGGTCACGTGCTCAGTCCAGGATATACGTAATATACGTCGATAAGCCCACATTTCGAAGGCCTCTACTTTTTTCATCAATGTTGCGGTCATTGTCCACGCCTCCATTCCATATAACAAAACCGGGAATACATAACATTTCAGAAGTCGAATTTTGAGAGGTAGGGTGAGGCTTTTAGAGGTGAAAATTTGCTTCATGCTAGTGAACGATGCTCTTGTCTTTTCTACTCTTATACGTATTTCCTTCGCTTGATCCCAATTTGAGTTAACTGTTGTTCCCAAGTAGATGTACGAATCCACGTGTTCAATTCTTTCATTGTCTAATATCAGTTGCTGTGGTGGTTGTTGGGTTTTGCTTACTAACATCCATTTGGTTTTTGTGATATTTAGTCTGAGTCCGTATTGTGCATACTGAGTACTTATTATACATCTTTCCATTTATTCATGGTATACATTCCAGAATTCTAGAATATTGCACCAGCAGGACACAGGTCTAGTAGATGAACACCATATGGTTTTCGAATTCCTTAGTAGTCTCGGACTCGCACATTCCACTTGTGGAAAATGTGGGAATCGAAACATCAAAATAAACATTAGAACTAAAATTGTGGTTAATTTCCAGTAAAAATAGCAAATTGAATTAAGGTGCCACAATAAAATAGTATCACAACACCAGCCTTGCTGTATGCAGATTACCATTGACTAGCGCATATCTAAGGGAGCCTTTAACGATTCTAAGCTAATTTCTGCTTGTTTTCCTCTGTACTTCAAACCTATTGGCGCATGTCCATCCAATATGCATTTTTCATGTGCTTGACCGCCTATACTTTTCCAGTGGGAGTTATGTTGTGTGAGGATCTTAGTTTTTTCCGGTCGCTGATAGTGCTTTTTGAGACCCCTAAAGCCAGTTCTGGATCAAAGTATTTTGTTCATCAGCTTTTTTGCTGCCGTATATTTTTCAATAACCTGACATCCATTTAAGTGTAGCAATGGTAAGATCCAATCTCTCGAGTTATTTTTGGCATTTCCACTAAACAAGTGTAGTCTATAGATTACATTAGGGCTCCTGGAATCCTGGAAGCCCTCATAATCACTTGATATATATATATATATATATATATATATATATATATATATATATATACGAAGTAACAAGAAGTCCAGAGACCTCCCTCTGATAGTAAATAAAAATTTGAAGTAAAAAGATACTTCTAGCGTCGTTAAAAGTCTCTAGTAAGAGGCTTTGAATTTGCGGTTCACCTAATTTACTATCAGAGAGAGGTCTCTGGACTTCTTGTTACTTCGTATAGATGTCACTGCTAGCGTACCTGGCTGTTATATTGGTTATAATAACCAAATACTAGACTGCATTTCATTTCAGTTGAACTTCCACAAGTGCTCCTGATGATGAGTTGAATAACTCGAAACACGTGTAGAGCAATGGTGGAGTTCCGCTTGAAATGAAATGCAATCTTTTACTTTCATTTAAACGTCTTTCTCTACGTAAAGAGCGAAAAAGATAGTAATTTTCAAAGGTGAATCGTAGATGCATGTTGAAGTAAAAAGATACTTCTAGCGTCGTTAAAAGTCTCTAGTAAGAGGCTTTGAATTTGCGGTTCACCTAATTTACTATCAGAGAGAGGTCTCTGGACTTCTTGTTACTTCGTATAGATGTCGCTGCTAGCGTACCTGGCTGTTATATTGGTTATAATAACCAAATACTAGACTGCATTTCATTTCAGTTGAACTTCCACAAGTGCTCCTGATGATGAGTTGAATAACTCGAAACACGTGTAGAGCAATGGTGGAGTTCCGCTTGAAACTTGAAATGAAATGCAATCTTTTACTTTCATATATATATATATATATATATATATATATATATATATATATATATATATATATATATATATATATATATATATATATATATATATATATTTATATATATATATATATATATTTATATATATATATATATATATATATATATTTATATATATATATATATATATATATATATATATATATATATATTTATATATATATATATATATATATTTATTTACCGTAACAATTGACTTCCCACATGTAAAGTTGTAGGTTCAATTGGCTTCCGCTGGTCAATTGGCATCCGGTATTCGGATGCCAATTGACCTCTTCAAAATAATATCAGAAACGCATAGTGGATGATATTATAAGGCTCTTTACGCGATATGAACCCGGAATCCAATTGGACCGTTTTTTGATTCGTAAATAAATCGTAGTTCGAGGCAAAAAATAAGCAGCGCCACCATCGATTTGTGTATATTGAGTTGAAGCGATATTCATGTCGTTACAGCTTAGCGGTTCAATTGGCATCTACAGGATGTGATACGATTTTGGAAGCCAGTTAGTCACTTAGATTGTCTTAGATTCCAGGTTTATAAAGGTTCGAGTAACATCTGGTCGATTCGCGTTTGAGTTTAATTCTTAGAATGGATATTTTTTGTTTAGTTTTTGGATTTACAATATATTATTGGTTTTATCTTACTTTCTTGTTATCTGCAGTCTTTTATTCTTTTTGAAAGGTTTTATAACCTTATTTCTCAGCGCCATGTGTATAATTTTTTGAAGCACATTGCTAAAACGTTGTGTATTAAAAAGCATTTAATGTTAGGGGTTGTAAATGCATTAAAAATGTTGTGAATTTTGAAAATGTGGTTTGGCGCTGTGTTAATAAGATTCTTTCGTTAAGATGCTTAGTTTTTATCTATCTCTGGTTATGCTTTGTCTTTTTTTCTGTGAAAATATTAACTAATATTATAAATGTGAGTGTAAGGTGTTTGTCGGCTTGTTTTTTTTTCGCATTCCCTGTTTAACTTTTTAACCGATCATATTGATTATTTTTGCAATTTTGACAGGGACACAAATAAGCACAGATGATACATTTTATTAAAAAAAGTTGTATTTTCAAGGGATACTTCTCGGCAGAAGACGCCATCACAATCGAATCGAGGATAAAAGCTAGTATTTTATATGTAAATGAGAATGCAATCCACTCTTAACTGATCAACATTTAATATGTCATCACAGGTGTTCCGTGTGCAATGCTGCCAGGTCACCCATGTATAGCTTGGAACAACAAGAGCCATTTGCTGATCGGTTTAGGTCACCGAAACCCAACCAATTATGATTTGATCAACAGAAACAACTACTCCGTGGGCTAATACCCCTACCGGCATTGAATTATACTATTGATCCAATGGTCGCAGAACAACACAACCCATCAAGTGTGAAACGCCAAACAGCTGTTTCGGTCCGCCAGACCTTATCAGTGACGCTTGGCTTCTCCATTGGAAAGTTGTCCGTTCTGCTTAAGGGGACAAGGTCCTCTGAATCTCAAATGTAAATGAGAATGCAATCCACTCTTAACTGATCAACATTTAATATGTCATCACAGGTGTTCCGTGTGCAATGCTGCCAGGTCACCCATGTACAGCTTGGAACAACAAGAGCCATTTGCTGATCGGTTTAGGCCGCCGAAACCCAATTAATTATGTTTAGATCAACAGAAACAACTACTCCGAGGGCTAATACCCCTACCGGCATTGAATTATACTATTAATCCAATGGTCGCAGCACAACACAACCCATCAAGTGTGATACGCCAAACAGTTGTTGCGGTCCGCCAGACCTCATCAGTGACGCTTGGCTTCTCCATTGGAAAATTGTCCGTTCTGCTTAAGGGGACAAGGTCCTCTGCATCTCAAATGTAAATGAGAATGCAATCCATTCTTAACTGATCAACATTTAATATGTCATCACCGGTGTTCCGTGTGCAATGCTGCCAGGTCACCCATGTACAACTTGGAACAACAAGAGCCCTTTGCTGATCGGTTTAGGTCACCGAAACCCAACCAATTATGTTTGGATCAACAAAAACCACTACTCCGAGGGGTAATACACCTACTGGCATTGAATTATACTATTGATCCAATGGTCGCAGATCAACACAACCCATCAAGTGTGAAACGCCAAACAGCAGTTTCGGTCCGCCAGACCTCATCAGTGACGCTTGGCTTCTCCATTGGAAAGTTGTCCGTTCTGCTTAAGGGCACAAGGTCCTCTGAATCTCAAATGTAAATGAGAATGCAATCCACTCTTAACTGATCACATAGGTGACCTAGCAGCATTGCACACGGAACACCTGTGATGACATATTAAATGTTGATCAGTTAAGAGTGGATTGCATTCTCATTTACATTTGAGATTCAGAGGACCTTGTCCCCTTAAGCAGAACGGACAACTTTCCAATGGAGAAGCCAAGCGTCACAGATAAGGTCTGGCGGACCGAAACAGCTGTTTGGCGTTTCACACTTGATGGGTTGTGTTTTTCTGCGACCATTGGATCAATAGTATAATTCAATGCCGGTAGGGGTATTAGCCCACGGAGTAGTTGTTTCTGTTGATCCAATCATAATTGGTTGGGTTTCGGTGACCTAAACCAATCAGCAAATGGCTCTTGTTGTTCCAAGCTGTACATGGGTGACCTGGCAGCATTGCACACGGAACACCTGTGATGACATATTAAATGTTGATCAGTTAAGAGTGGATTGCATTCTCATTTACATTTGAGATTCAGAGGACCTTGTCCCCTTAAGCAGAACGAACACTTTTCAATGGAGAAGCCAAGCGTCACTGATCAGGTCTGGCGGACCGAAACAGCTGTTTGGCGTTTCACACTTGATGGGTTGTGTTGTTCTGCGACTATAGGATCCATAGTATAATTCAATGCCGGTAGGGGTATTAGCCCTCTGAGTAGTTGTTTCTGTTGATATAAATATAATTAATTGGGTTTCGGTGACCTAGACCGATCAGCAAATGGCTCTTGTTGTTCCAAGCTGTACATGGGTGACCTGGCGGCATTGCACACGGAACACCTGTGATGACATATTAAATGTTGATCAGTTAAGAGTGGATTGCATTCTCATTTACATTTGAGATTCAGAGGACCTTGTCCCCTTAAGCAGAACGAACACTTTTCAATGGAGAAGCCAAGCGTCACTGATCAGGTCTGGCGGACCGAAACAGCTGTTTGGCGTTTCACACTTGATGGGTTGTGTTGTTCTGCGACTATAGGATCAATAGTATAATTCAATGCCGGTAGGGGTATTAGCCCTCTGAGTAGTTGTTTCTGTTGATATAAATATAATTAATTGGGTTTCGGTGACCTAGACCGATCAGCAAATGGCTCTTGTTGTTCCAAGCTGTACATGGGTGACCTGGCGGCATTGCACACGGAACACCTGTGATGACATATTAAATGTTGATCAGTTAAGAGTGGATTGCATTCTCATTTACATTTGAGATTCAGAGGACCTTGTCCCCTTAAGCAGAACGGACAACTTTCCAATGGAGAAGCCAAGCGTCACAGATAAGGTCTGGCGGACCGAAACAGCTGTTTGGCGTTTCACACTTGATGGGTTGTGTTGTTCTGCGACCATTGGATCAATAGTATAATTCAATGCCGGTAGGGGTATTAGCCCTCGGAGTAGTTGTTTCTGTTGATCCAAACATAATTGGTTGGGTTTCAGTGACCTAAACCGATCAGCAAATGGCTCTTGTTGTTCCAAGCTGTACATGGGTGACCTGGCAGCATTGCACACGGAACACCTGTGATGACATATTAAATGTTGATCAGTTAAGAGTGGATTGCATTCTCATCTACATTTGAGATTCAGAGGACCTTGTACCCTTAAGCAGAACGAACAACTTTCCAATGGAGAAGCCAAGCGTCACTGATGAGGTCTGGCGGACCGAAACAGCTGTTTGGCGTTTCACACTTGTTGGGTTGTGTTGTTCTGCGACTATAGGATCAATAGTATAATTCAATGCCGGTAGGGGTATTAGCCCTCGGAGTAGTTGTTTCTGTTGATCCAAACATAACTAGTATTTTATAGTATAGCAAAGTAATACATTTTTGGGTAGATCAGATATGTAGGATTTAGTGCTCGCTCTTCTACCTATATTTTATTAAAGTGTCTTATGAAATTTCAATTTCTGGATCATTTTTTGTCTTTAACTGGGATATTATTACTCTCCTGCCTTCTACTATTCTTTGCTTTTCTCACCACTCCTGCTGATATCTCTATATTTGTGTTTCGTTTATTTATTCGTTCATAGTTTGTTATTAATTTTGCCTCACACATATTTGCGTCTTAATAATTTTAATAATATAGAAATCTTATTACCTGAATAAAGGAATCATGTTTTGTTCAAATAAATTTAATAAATTAAAACCATTTCTACATAGCAACAATAATACAAATTTTAAAAATGGAAAAGGGTGAACTAGAACAACTAGCAAAATTTATGGGGCATACCTCAAAAACTCATGATGAGTGGTATCGTCTCCCGTCAGACATTTACCAAACCGCAAAAGTTTCCAAAATATTATTGCTCGCTCAAAACACTAATATTGACCGATATAAAAATCGAAATTTAAATGAGATTGAAGTCGATAACGAGATATTGGAAGACGCAGAAGAAGCTGATAGTGACGAAGAAAATACTAATCAACCTATTCTTCAACAAAATGAAGTAAACATCCCGTCACAAAATAGAATATAGGAGAAAGGTAAACGTAATTTAGTTCCATGGACAAAAGAGGAAAAAGAACTTACGCAAAAATTCTTTGCACGTCATATTAAGAAGAAAATTCCGCCAAAAAAAATGGAAGTTTTAAATTTGGTAGAAAAGTATCCAAATGTTTTTAAAAACAGGAAATGGGACACAATAAAAGTATTTGTACAAAATAAATATAAATCACAATAATTCATTCAAGTGATTACGAGTTTCAATAAAATATTCTATTACAATCCTATAGTTTTAATGTATCCTTCATTACTTTCTTATTGAATTAAACCTAATTTTATTAACGTTTTAAAACGTCGTCATATTAATATTTTCTCTTGGATTTTGTAAATCGAATGAAATGTTGTAGATAGAATTTGAGGTTGGACAAACATTCATTTTTTCTTAGCTGTTCTAGTTTTAAAATAAAGTTTCTAACTAGTCTATGTTTCTAATGGTAATAGTGGGTTTTGTACAATTGCTAACGTATAGACTTTACCTATTTTACGTTTTTATCGAGGCTATTTTTTTAAATAAACCCGGTGTGGTCAATGTTGATTATTTCCATACGACATGTGAGTCCTAAAGTAACGGATAAATTCAATATTTTTGTAACTAAAAATATTTTGACGAAATCCTCGTACAGGTCGATTTTTGTTTTTTGTTGTGCATTTTTTCAATATAATCTTTTTATACAGGGCGTGTCGTGTAAGAGTGGCCAATACCAACTTTCTTATTTTAAATACAACACCCTGTATATTATTATATCTTTTGATTTCTAAGAATATTCTAGATAAAATTTATATTCAATCTTCTATTCCTATCTTTAACTGTTTTTGAGTAATCGAGGTTGGAAAAGTGACAATTGCTCACAAAATCTAAACAGTTCGATCTAGAGTAAAATGGTTTTTATATTAAGACAAAAGCTTTTTATATTTACAAAAAGCTTTTGTCTTTATATTGATTCAGGGTATACAGCCAACTATTGGATTTGGTCCATTTTAATTAGTTTTTATATTACTATCTTAGTTTTTAATATGCTATCTAGTGGTATTAAATAAAAATAAAATACGAAAATTGTCGTGGTCGGCCCTAAATTTCAAAATTTGTCCTTTTGAATATAATCCTATCATCTCTGGGTTTGATACCACTAGATAGCATATTAAAAAGTAAGATAATAATGTAAATACCATTTTACTCTAGGTCGAACTGTTTAGATTTTGTGAGGAAAAATACACGAAATGTCACTTTTCCAACCTCGATTACTTAAAAACGGTTAAAGATAAGAATAGAAGATTAAATATAAATTTTACCTAATATTCTAAGAAATTCAAAAATATAATAATACACAGGGTGTTGTATCTAAAATAAGAAAGTTGGTATTGGCCACTGTTACACGACACGCCCTGTATAAAAAGATTCTATTGAAAAAAATGCACAACAAAAAATAAAAACCGACCTACATGAGGATTTCGTCAAAAGATTTTTAGTTACAAAAATATTGAATTTATCCGTTACCTTAGGACCTCACTGTATATAAATCACAATGGATCATTTTATGTACCATTATAGGTATGTGCCATGTATAGCCTTGATAAAGACTTAAAATAAAGTAAAAACATTGGCAAATTTTAAACATTAACTAGGTTTTAATTGTCCCTAACCCACTATTACCATTAGAAGCTATTAAGTGGACACTACTCCTAAAACTTTGTTTACGTTGAAAGCTATGTATCGCCATTTTAAAAAGAGAGACCAAGAAATTTTGTAAATTATATGTTTGCAACTGTGTTTCTTACAAAAACCTTTTGTATGTATATAACTTCTTTATTATTCACTTCTAATGAAGTTAAGAGATAAAATACTGATTCTGAATTTTGTTTAAAAGAAGTGTACCTTTAAACATTTGATTTTCAACTTCTTCAAAGTTACAGTAATTTCAACATCTTTTCAATTCTTGAGTACTTCAATTCCCAAGAGATTTCAGTAATTTTATTTTATTTTTTTCTACGTAGGGCAAACACAACCATGAGATATAATCGAGACTCCATATATTTCAAACTAGGTTGATTTTGATAAAATTGGTTTTTGTTAGGTACAGATAATAATTACCTATGTAGTGCCTTCATAACAGGTAATTCTTATTTTTATGTTTGAATAAATTTTGATATATTATTTATTAACAAACGGTTAAAGAAAAACAAATATGTGTTAAAATACGACTCTTTTTTTATTATTGCTTTTCATAGTATATGGACATAATATTTTATCTCTTTTTAATGTAAAAGAATCTGGTTCGTTTTAATTGTGCATCTATTATTATATAATACCACATCAAACCAGATTCAGTGACGTACGAGAAGTATGGGCAGAGGAAAGAAAAATACACACAGTTGTAAGAAGTCAGATACCAAAAAATAAAGGAGAAAGTTATGTGCACTTTGCGTTCGGCAATAATGTGCCTGTTGTCTTAAACATCTTCACTTGCAAAAATTTTCACAGTGAGTGTTATCAAATGGTCGTATACTCTTATAAGTACTTTTGTTTGCTTTCTAAGTATTTTTCATGGACTTTGAATTTGCTAAAATATTGGAAAGTGTCATCGAAAATGCAAATCGAAGAGAAATACGAACAAGAACGAGAAAATACAGCCCATATAGCCCATAATGCGACGTAACAGCCCAAGACATGAAGTTACAATCATTGTAACATTTAATTTTAACATTTAATCCTACTATACCAGAATTTCTTTAGTAATACCAAATAATTCATTACAACAGAGCTCTTTTACTCAGGGAATAATCAGACTAGAAGTTGTTAAAAGACGATAAAACATTTTTAAATTACTGAGCTTAAAAAATGTAAAATAAAAGTATTTAGCAAATTAAATCAAATTTGAAGCTGTCATAATTTTAAAAGAAAAATATTCAATCTCGAAAAAAGCAATAACTACCTGCCTACAATTTATAGATAAAGTGTAATATACTCTAACAAGTTAAATTTTTAAACATCCGTTTCGACAACAAAATATTACAATGACTGAACAGATGAATTGACTCAGGTAGAATTCCACCGAAACCTTTAGGTATTATTGTCGACTTGAGTCATAAACCAATGGATGCTAAAGGTCCAAAGCCAATCGATGCCAAAGAAACCGCAACAGCGATTGATGCCAATTGGTACCGCAACAGAATTCGCTGTATATTGTGGCCCGTGAATATTCACGGATGCCAAATGGGAATACTTTTCGTCCAGAAGTCAATTGGTACTACAAAGAAATATATATATATATATATATATATATATATATATATATATATATATATATATATATATATATATATATATATATATATCCGCTTAAGTTTAAAAGCCCTTATATTCATTTCTGATGCACAATAAAAGATAGCATAAATTTCTGTCTGGAATACACAGCTATAGTCTCCTAGTGTTAACAGCTTATGAAGAACAACTGGAGAGAATTAACAGTATCACTTATTTTGGTTGTAATCTAAATGAGAACTGTGGAACTAATGTGGAATCAATATTACTTTGAGACTAAAAATTAGATTACTAAGGTGGTATGTGTTCTCTATTTTTTTTATATGCTGACGAAGGTTGGACGTTAACGGATACACTTCTAAGAAAACTTGAAGCCTTTGAAATCTGGGTGTATCGCAGAATTCTACGAATAAGTTGTGTAGATAGAATTCCTAAAAAGGTTGAATGAAAAGCTACTAGCTAAAGCTAAAGCATTTTGGCCATATGCGTCGCCTATATAATATACTTCATTGAATAATACAAGGCAAGATAAATGGAAGAAGAAGGGCTAGATCTAAGAAGAACGTCATTGCTTAAAAACCAGAGGAAATGATTTAATAGATCCTCTGTATCCCTTTTCCGTGCTGCCGTTAACAAAATTAGTACAGCCAACTTGATAGCCAATATACGATAATCGAGCAGGGCACAGGAAGAAGAAGTTTTCTAGTGCAATAAAAATGTTTTTATTTCCACCACTAAGTACTGTAAATTTTTGCGCCCATCTCCTCTGCAGTTTCAGAGTCGCTTGAATACGAGATGTAATCCTAAACCCTAGATTATGTCTTTTTTCTTTCCTATTCCTCCAGTGGGTGGATTTCCATTTGAAAAGGTACTTTAGGCCTGTATCTGGTTACCGCATGATCAGAAGTTATTATGAATTCGATATTACTAATGTTATTTATATCATATTAGTTTATTATTGTGTTTTTATTGCTTAGCTACCAACTACGTAATAGTGTACTGTATGCCCGCGCGGGCATAAAGATACAAACAAAAAGATAATAAGATTTCCGTAGCGTAGCAACATAACACGGACGATACAATGTCTACTAGTAAATATATTGTCAAAAAGAAATCGAATTTTCGGATTTTTTTGGAACATATTTATTTGTAGATGCAATAACGAACTAGTATGACATAAAAGTTTGTATGCACAGCGGGTATTAATAGATGTATATGCCCTCGGACAACTTAGAAACCTTCGGGTCAGAGCCCCCCGGGTTTGTAACATCGTCGCCCTCTGGGCATAAACATCTATTTAATACTCTTGGTACATAAATGACTATATTAATGTCATTGTGTTCCAATATAACCACTACATTACTCAGGTTTTCTAGCAGTCTATAATATCCCTTTTTCGCCTTTATAACGATGTGCAGAGAAGAGAGGTCAAGCAGGACTTCCATATCTGCTGTTGGTGCATCCCTCAGAACCTCTTTAATTCTTAGACAAGCAAGTATTTGCACCTTGCTTAATTTTAGATGCAATTTTTTTGCTAGACCTAGTCACCATACCACTGATTCATATATTATTGTTTAATTTAGCACCACCACACATTGGATAAGTAATCACTGCTTTCTTAGAAATTCATTTTATCTTCTAATCACAATAAGCCAAGTATTACATTAAGGTACTTTACTTAACAAATTAAACTTAGATTTATACCATTTAGATTTAGAGGACCTTATTCGTAGTGCTATTTTCTCTAGGTTTGCATATTATATATTATTATATATTGCATATTTTATTAGCAGTATTAGAAAATTATTGAAGAGGTTTTTTATGTCGTCCTGTAATAAAAGCACCTTTATTTTGACATATAAGTATGCCAAGTTCTGCGTCCTTTATTTTTGTGCTTTAATAAAATACAGGCGTAGGTCAGAGAACTTTTATTTAAAGATCCCTTTTGACGTAACTTGTCAAATTACGAGCAGAAGTGAGAAAGACATGTATATATAAGGTTCTTGAACTCCTAAGTGGAGCATAGAGCTTCAGTGAAAACGCGCCATCGGGTTCTATTTTGCGCTAAGGCCTTCACCTCATTCCAAGACTTTCCTTGGCCTCTTATCTCGTCCATGATGGATCTTCTCCAAGTTTGTACTGGGCTACCTCTTTTTCTTTTCCCTTGGGATTCCACTCTAGGGCAGTCTTTGCGATACTGGAACTATTTTTTCGGAGTGTGTGACCGATCCAACTCCACTTTCTGGACTTAATTTCATTTTGTACCCTCTTTTGTTCAGTCAGGTGTAGCAGATCTTCGTTTCTGATGGTGTTAGGCCAGAATATACGAACAATTCTTCATAGACATTTGTTAACAAAGACCTGCAGTTTGTCTGTGAGGGTGTTTGTCACTTTCCAGGTTTCACATCCGTAGAGTTGAACAGGCATGACATTTGATCGGAATATTCAGATCTTTGTCCTTGTAGTATACTCGCCAGATCTCCAAATAGGGTTGAGCGTGCTGAAAGCTTGTTGGACTTTTCGTATCCTCATACGAATATCGTCTTCTGTACCTCCGTTTTCTGTTATGACACTTCCAAGATACGTAAAGTTTTCCACATTTTCAATCTGCATATTGTCGATATTAAATAGCGTGTTGTTCCTTGCATTGATTCTCATGGACTTAGTTTCACTAATATTGATTTTCAAACCTATTTTATTGGCTTCAGTGGAAAGTGTTTCCAATTGGTAAGTCAGATCTTGGAACCTTTGACCTAATAGGCAGATATCGTCCGCGTATTCTAGATCGCTTAGGCGTGTGGTTAACGTCCATTGTATCCCTCTTGTGTCGGAGTCTAGTTTGGAGAGAACATAGTCTATAGCTATGTTAAAAAGAAACGGAGAAAACGGAGAAAACGGAGAAAGACGTGTAACTTCACTTATATTTATATGGATATTTGATCAAATTTGTTGTATGATGTTCTGTTTTATTTAATGAATATTGTTTTTAGTATTATTATTCTCAATTAATAAATCTTCGTTTTACTTTATACCGATGCCGATAACATTCATATTAAACAACTTTTTTTATTTATCATTCGCGCCAGTATACTAGCCATATCTAATTGTACTTCCACATTGTAAGATCCGTATTATGAATTATTATAGTATTCTTAAAATAACAATTTAATTAAATTTCACGTATAAATAAACGTTTCACTCCTTTCAATGATCTTATTTTAAGATTTTACCTAGGATTTTGTATATAGGTAACAAATAGGATCTTATAGGCATGAATAAAGTATAGGTTATTTTCATGTACAAAAATATTTATTGTCATATGTCAAAATAAAAGTTTTCTTTAACATCTTAGCAATAACTCTCGTTTAGACATGAAGTGTTTTGTCTTTTATTAAAGGATCCTGTAATAAAGGCGACTATCATATTACGTTTTCAATAACTCTCTATTCACTTGACTTCTTTTGTAGAAAAGCGTCTAAGAACACTCAACTTTAATAACTTTAGAGCTTTAACTTTCGAATTGTATGGAGCTTTGTCATTTCTACAGTCTGGCAAAATAAAATTCGTCTGTTTTTTGATTTGCAAGATTTTTACTCCACCCCAGTTCTATCCTGTTGGAATTGTTCATTGTCTCCGGACAATTATTATCTTTGAATGCCGCTATGACAACTACTTAAAATTGTTCGGCAGCTAAGCCTAGGTCCAGTGTATGCCATATCTTTTGTGATATACCGATCAAACCCTATTACAGGTCGGCTTGATATGCTTTTCGGTCGGTTTTACGGAGGTTGTAATAGGTCTCCTTGACAGGCTTATAAACTATTATTTTAAAACAAATGTATGAGTGTCCGAGTAAGATATCTTATCTGACAAATGCCACTTTTTAATAATTCTAGCCACACGACTGATGTCTATTTTTGTATCAGTTACCTTTAACGTTGTATGGTTACGAAAGTTCGTTTATTTCCTACATTCAAAATATCTAAATCATATTCGATAACCAGTTTTAGTAAGGACTTTCCTCTTTCATTGGTGTTTGTGCTGCTCCTTTTCAGGTGATGCGCATCCTTTTCTTAATCAAGTTTAAGAGTATAATGTTGGTAGAATATTCAAATCCAAATTATATATCCATTCCATCCAAATTATATTCATATCTCATTCAGAATATTGTCTTCCAGTATTGGTTGTTTTGAAATTTGTACTGTAAATCAATTAACCGAAAAAACCAATTTCCACATATTTTTCTCCTAAAATATCTCACCAACAAAATCTAAAACACCAGTAGTTACCAGTACTTCTCAATCTAAATAAATAAAAAAAAGTCTGATATTTGAACCTATGGAAATCAACTTCGCCTGTTAAAATAAATCTGCCCCCCTTCTGTTCAAGTGATGATTTCTGTGTAGTTGATTTTTCGTTATCTATACTATAATTCTTGATACTCGATACGTAATTTCCTATTTTGGTAAGCACATACTTTTTTCTCCGCCTTGCGAGGAAAAAGTATTGGATTTGGGGCAATAGGTCTTTTAGGGCAATACCTTCTCTGATATTACTTTTTTCTATTAAGAAAGAACACTATTAAATCTAAGTTTAACAGTCATCTTTCTTTTATATTCTTAAATTCTCAAATTTACATTTATGGTTAGTTTAGGTTAGGTTTAATATGAATGGTAGCTTAACAACCCTTTCGACTTAAGAAGTCTATTGTAGCTCATCTCTAAGTTAAGGTTGTCCTTTTAGCCCAGCCTTGTCCTTTAACAAAGGCAATTATTGTCTTTGATGACATTTCTATGAAGTCGTAGGACACAAGTTATTAAGGCTCAAATGTATTGAGCCTTATTCTATCTAACCCTGGGCGGTTGCATAGAAAGTTTTCCATCTTCTCTTCTTCAGCCTGACAAAATCTGCAATTCGCACTTTCTATCAGATCGATTTTATTCATGTGTCTCTTAAGACGACAGTATACTGTTAGGAGACCTACAATAATTCGCAGATCATTCCTTTTCATAAGGTAAGATCCTGGTAAGATCCTAATCATTTTATGGTAATTTTTATAAAATAAGCAACTTCTTAGAAAAGTAAAGTAAAAAAAAATTATAATTTCACTGAAATTATTTGGTTCTTAATATAAAAAATGTTTTCGAAGCTTGTCTATAAAATTTTTTACTTCTTTTACAATATAGAAAAAAAACTGTTTTTCTATGTTGTTTTACGGCAGATTAAATTGTAAATTCTTATAAAATTGAAATTAAATTATAAAAATACCTCAGTATAATTCGAAAGGTACTTGACAGCGTCTACTGCTAGGGGTGCCATAATAGTGAAAAGCGCAGAAATCGTGTTGGTTATACCCATCATAGTTCCTGCAAAAACTGGTGACAAGTCAATATGATTAATGTTAAATCCACTGTAGTGTCCAGCATTGAAGGCCACTGTTATTACCAGAATTGTTTCTATTAACCACTTATTATCGCTTTGTATAAACGAAATTGATATTAGAGCCAGAGCCGGTATAAAGAAACCTGAAAATAATAAGAAAAAAGTTAAGAAAAATTTGTTACATAAAACTTAAATAGTATAAATAAGTAACATAGAAATCCGAATACCCATTATAAATTATTATATTTTAAAAATATTTTGTACAATTATATTTATATGGTAGTATAATAAACAAACGATCCTTTCAATACGGCTAAAACAACTTACAGGGGTAAATCATTTATTGCTATATTGATACTCCTCAATGGGCTCTCAAAATTTGCGCAAGATGCTCTAAATTAAGTAGCCTCCGACCCATTATGTCCCACGCGTGTTCAATTATAAATAAATCTGAGGATCTCGGAGCCCACCTTGCATTCCCCTTTTAAAAAATCGGATGTTGGGGCGTCTACAGGTAGGGTATGAGATAGGGTTTCAGAATTTCTCCTACGTATCTCAACCATAAGCGATGGCACCCCACACCATAAATCCAAAAATGCGGAGCACCTTCCGTTTGACAAAGAACTGTGGAATTCGTCTTTCACCACGTCGTCTTCTAACCCTGGGTCAGTTATCATGCGTTTCTTATAGACAATCTAATTACATTCCTAGTCTTAATCCAATCATCCTCTGCACCATTCAAGATCATTACATCGACGTTTCGGGTAACAGGTAGTATCAAGTGTGGCCCAAATAAAAAATCTAGGTCCCATCCCAGAGGATGGGACCTAGTACTGAACTCTGCGGAACACCCTGCGACAAACTTATGCTGGTATCTTTTTCTCTTATGGACCTGTCAGTAAAGTATCTGTCAATTACATTGACCAGGTACTCAATAACGCCCAATTCTCTCAGCCTGGACATGATTTTTTCCCATGATGCCGTATTAAAGGCATTCTTGACGGCAAGCAGGATAAGAGCCACCCATCTCTTTGTATCCTGTGCAACTAAAGAGGTTACTTCTGTGTTTGCATATATGTGGCCTTTTAAAAGCTGTTCGTACAATTTAGCTATTTACAAGATTTTCTACTTAGCGAAACTAAATTCAAATTTTTACCACTGCGCTTTCTACAACTTGCAAAGCAGACAGATTGATAAATTAGTCGACAAGGGAATCTATAATATACATTCCACATGCAGTCCATCACGGTAAAAATTCTTAGTGAATTTAGTTTCTAGTACTCGAAACCAAGTAAAAAAACTAAAACAGAAAAACGGTCTTAGATTTAATTTCAATGCAGGGCATCTGCCATCCGCGTGGCAGATGGCGAATGACCGTCTTTCTGTCTCTGATATTATAAATCATAGGGTATGTAATTTAGTTAGTTTTGTAATGTAACTTGTCTGGATGGGAAGTAGGGGATTGAAAGAAAAAGAAAAAATCCAAGTGAAAGTCGGTTCACCTTGCAAACCGGCGCTCAGGTGTTTTGAAGGACACAACTATGAGCTTTGGAACGTGGGCCTATAGATTTGGAATGACGGTATATTTAAAATATTGAGAATTGAAATATACCAATGAAAATGACGGAATTTGGTACTAAAAGGAAGGGGGGGAAATAAAGGGAGCCACCGAGTCCTTTGTTGAGGGGCGAGGAAAACTCGAAACTTCACCTATGAGAAGATTGGCTTAAAAAGATAAAAGATTTAGGCTAAACCTCTCTAAAAAAGCAAAATGCATACATAGTCAAAAAAGGAAGCAAACAATCTGTTAGATTTACTTTCTTATTAGTTACCAGAAGAAAAGAAGACTATAAGAAAGCATTAAACAAAAAAAATGGCTATAAATTAACAATTTTTATTACTTAAAAGTTCAGACAGATAAAAGTATTACGGAATGTCAACACATTAGCAAAGTAAACATTACTAACACAAAGCAGATGACGAAAAAAACAAAAATGTAAATAAAACAAATCAGGTATTAAACAAATACTAAACTTGTATATGGTTTAGGAGTAACGAATACCTTTATAACTGGGTAAAGGTATAAGATGAATTTAAATAGTACAATTTAGCAAAAATACTTAGACATTACCTTAGATCTAGTATATTATCATGATGTTATCGGCATTAACACTTACTATCTATTAAAAAATACCTATAAATTGTAGGATTTTTATTTCACCCCGTATATCATAAAACACTGAAAAAGATTCTTAATCTTTTTGCATCTCTCATGTTGATAATCTAAACATTTTGCAATCTTTTTATAATAAACAAATTGCTCTTCCGTTTGATCTTGGTTCCACCAAGATATTTACGCAGAAAATACACAAGAACCTTTCCGCTTAGCTCATACCGATTTTTGAGGATGAGGTCACTTCTCAGTGGACCGGCCGTGAGAGTGATCGGTTTTGTTGTAGAAGTCTGAATTTGGTCATCAGGACTTCGATGTTAGCAGTAGGAGCGAGCAATGGGGTGACTAAGCAAAGAATGTTTGTTTCAATATAAAAAAAAACTTTGCACTTTGCTGCACTAAATACATAATATGTAAAAATAGTTTAAATGAAATCAGGCTTGATTAGGTAAAACAATTTGTTTGACCAAATGCCTTCATAGAAAATTTCAGGTTTCATTAATTTGTTTGATCAGAAAAAAAGGCGAAACAAGAAAATATTATAACTTACATTTTGTTCTTCTATCCCCAAAAACTTCATAAACTGCAACTTAAAACACTTTTCATGGGCAACTCAGATCTCTCATACTATTTCATTGACTGCATATTGTCACCCAACTACACTACTTCCAAAGGTACATTTAATCTTCAAAAATTATTTCCAACCTTAGATGAATCGATATAATGATGAATATATAATCGAGATCTATATTATATTATTATATTCATCGAGATATACGTATATCTCGATAAAGATATAATCGAAAATATACTGTGCTACTGGGTCTCCACTGGGAAGTGCGGACTTATTACATCGTACCGCTACGATCGCCTACCGAGAAGTCTAGGACTTACTACCTCTACAATCTTTTTCATGGAAGTGGAAAAACCAAAATCAAATTTCTCTTAACATTCCTTGTCACCACTCAACCAAATCAAATCTTTTACCGATTTCTAATCCTTTCTTTCCACGTCCTTCTATTCAAGTTTTCCGACCAACGCAATTCATTACAAACAAAAACAGACTCCAAAATGTTTAGGTTATCAATCTCAGAAACGCAAAAATATTTAAGGATCTTTTCCGGATCCCACAATATACCGGGTCAAACGAAATTGCTCCACATGGAAGCGAAAAACCAAAATCAAATTTCTCTTAGCATTTTTTGTCCCCACTCAACCACATCGAATATTTTATCGACTGCTAATCCTTTCTTTCTCACGTCCTTCTATTCAAGTTTTCCGACGAACGTAATTCATTACAAACAAAAACAGACATACATTTTGCTTATCATAAACAGACTCGAAAATGTTTATTTTATTAATCTCAGAAACGCAAAAAGATTAAGGATCTTTTTCGGATACCATGATATACAGGGTGAAACGAAAATGCTACAGGTTTATAAAAAAATGTAGCTTAGGATACTTGGAACTGAGATATTAAAAAATCTACGCTGTTAATTCTTGTCTATTGCAAACACAAAAAATGTATATTGTTAGTAACTTATGTTTATGAGTAATTTATCCCATAAAACCCAAATATAGTCTTCGATATTTTTTTGTATTCGCAACTTTTTGTTTTTCTTTAAGTTAATTTTTTTAATTGATATTTTAATAATTTGACATCTGACAGTTTTCAAAATTTTACAAAATTTGATAATTAGCCTAAAAAATGTGAGATTCAGATATATCTCCGTCTACAGCAATATTTACGCAATTTTTTTTTTAATCTGTTCTCATTATTAGGCCTAACATGAGTCGAATTTAGATAACATATATTTAAAAATTTACATTGAAAACTTACCAATAGAGTTAAAGATTTTTCTACTTCTTATTAGACTAACATAACCTCTATCTATTATAAAATCAGCTAATGGTCCTAAGAATAAACTCGTTAACCACATAATAAAATATGGTAGAGCTGCCAGTACACTACCCTGAAAGTGAAAAAAATATATATCTCTGTTATCTTTACATACAGGGTGTCTGAAATTCTTCAATTTCAGAGCACTGTCCACTTGTTTTTTATCAATAAAGTCATAATTTTTAAAGTACTGACTAATTTCAGGTAAATTTTTATTTTTTTCTGAGACTTCATTTTTCTCTTTCGTTTTTCGCCCATATTTTTAAAAAGTTTCGATGCGATATTACTGTCGGCGTCGCAATGCAAGAAAATTATTTTATGATTAGAGGGCGGCTATTCTCAAAAATCTGGACAATTAATTTCAGAGCGAAGAAGTCGTCTGCTGGGAAATAGTGTACAAAATATTTTATTTTTACATTGTAGTAATGACCTTTGAGCATGTGTCAAATGAGTCAAGTGTTCTTTTAATTTATATTTTGATTCGGCATATATATTTATGGTATTGTTCGTAATGCGCATAAGTCAAGTTTTCCAAATTTTTGTTACATATTTTTTGCGTCTCTAAGCATATACCTGAACTACATACTCGCTAAAACGACACTTAGTCGTAGCTGCAAGACGTTAGAGTATTGCAGGCTTAGTCTTGTTCTTGCTTAAATCTTGCACGGTCAGTCTTGGTCTTAGTCTTGCTAAAATTAGGCGGTCTTGGTCTTGGTCTTGCTAAAATTAGGCGGTCTTGTATAAGTTAAAATACCGAAATATTATTTCAATCCTTTTTGCGTCGCTGGAGTTGATAATAAACACATTTTAAAGTTTGTTTATATATCACAGGTGGGTATTTTTTGGATAGTCTTTGATCGAGAGCCACTTTAGGATATTATGCGCGTCAAATAAATAGGAATTTAACTGAATACGTTTTGTTTTTACCGAGTTGGGCAAATAATTTTTAAAAATTACTCACTCTCGGTGAGTCGCTGTCAAAAGCAGTTGGTTTCAGTGTCAGTCGAAATTTAGCTTTAAATTCGTATTGGATTTCCGTTTTTCGTCCCTTTTCGTGGGAAAATGTGTAGTATTGTGGCAGTTAATTGTGTAGTAAGTGAAGTTAAGGAGGTTTGGGAGAATTACTTAAGAGACAACACGCGGCGAGTGTCAGCGTTAAGAAACCGGAAAAATTTGTTGTGAAAAAGTAGATTATACTCAAGGTAATGTGTCACTTTTAAAATAGTAATCACTATTTTTTATTTTTATACCGTCTCTCATCTGAGATATTTGTAAAACGGCGTTTACAACAACTTTGAAGGATAAATACATGGTTAAGTTGTGTCCAGTTGCGTTCCAGTTGTGTTTGGGTTTTTAAGAAGCCAAGGTTCAAAGTTTGCATCCCAGGGTTCAGTTTCCATCCTCGTTTTTTTTGTCCCACGTCATTATTCCAGACTATAGATGCAGTTTTTTGCGTGGCTGTGAATCTCCAGTTACAACCCCAGAAATTTTAAAGAAATAAAATTTACATTTAGTGAAATCCAGGCAACTTTTTTGTTGAACTCTTAAAGCAAAGATATATATTTGCTAGGTTAAGAAATTGTAATAAGGATAAGTAAAATTATAAATGTTAGGGTGTGGCTAACCTGCCATATTAATTATTTTCAAAGTTTCAGCATTTAATATTGACATCTGACAGCTAGTTTTATTTTTTTGACATTTGGTATTTGACTTTGGTAAATACCTAATCATAATTGGGATTTTGTTTTGTTTTTGTTTTTGTTTTTTAAAAAAAGGTTAACCACTATGCATAGGTCCATTTAAAAGCTATTTTTCATTTCTAATTTTTTCCGTTACAAATTGTCGCCCATTAACAATTGTAAGTTTTATAGTATCTTCAACTTCTAGAATTTGTAAATGGATAGAAGGTAGTAAGTTTGTTCTTTTCTTATTTTTTATTTATTTTTGTAACTATTTATATAGTATTTTTTGTACTATTTATAGTTGTAACTGTTTGTGGTGAGACAACAATAAATATTTATTTTTCTCTAAACCAATTTGTTTTTTTTTCTTTTGAGAAGTTTCTAACCCCCTTTTGTATTTTTTAGGAAGGAAGAGCCTTTTCTTTCATCCAGCAGGAAGATTCTTCTAAGCGGCGTCCTTATTTTAAATAGCTTTCAGGTAAGTATCCCTTTTGCTTTACTTTTTGTAGTTGCCCCAATCCAATCCCATCTTGTTATTCACTTATCCACGATCCTGCTCTTCAGAGAAACCCTGAGTAGCCGTTCGCAAACGTTCCGGTTTGTTTTGCTTACCCTATCTCCACCCCAGTAATTTCTGTCTCCAATTTTCAACCCCTTATAGTAATACTCTATGTGGTAGGTAAAATAATCGTTACAGTATTGGTCTTGAAAACGCAAGAACAAGACTAAGACTGCAAGAACAAGACCGATTTTGGGCAACACTATTGAATACTCACCTTTGCTATTGAATATTTCATAACAGACTTCATAAAGCTAGGAATCTCCGTCAATAAGGTCCAAAATCCCCAGTTTTGTCCACAGTGAGTAATTATTATGGCTATAAAAGGCACTGAGGTAAAAAGAGATTTCCAAGGCGTCGGAGGTACCTTAAATAGATATAAATTAATTAATGAACTTTGATCAAATAAAAGGCAGATATCGAGCACAGTTTAATAATTAAATTTTGCCCAAGTACTTTCGCTTCATAAAGCATCTTCAGGGGCATCTGAAATAAGCCAAGAAACGTTTTTTTAACTGAAGAAAAATTAATTAACTTCGATAAAAAACTCGAAGTTGATGGTTGATAAAAGTTTTTATGGAATTAATGTTTTAGACTTACTTCAATGTTGTCCTATTCAACAATCAAAGAATGTCATAAACATAAAATTGTACATTACACTACACTACATAAGGACAAACTGATGAAATATTAAATTCTTATAGAATATTTTAAGTAGGTTGCATAATCCAGATCTTACACTGAAACCTGTCTATAATAATTAGGGTGTTAGTATGAGGGCAACTAAAGTGGACGTAGAGTATAAAAGCAAGAAATAGACTAAACAATCTTTTAGACAGTGGGTAGTTGACTACAATAAAGGGGTCTACCAAGCATTATCAATACTGTAGAAAAGAAGATATCTAACCACGAAATTAAAATACTAAAAATTAAAAATCAAAATTGAAAGCAGAGTGTATAAATGGGGTATAATCCAAGTAGTTCAGTTAAACCCACAGTCAATGGGAGAACTATAAAATTAATATGTCAAAGCATTACTTAAAGCCAATTGACCAACAGTGGGAGATGTTGAAATATAACAACTTTGAAGATGATGTATCTAAATTACGTAGAGGTATGGAGAGTGCAATAAACGCCAACTATAGATCAATTGAACCAGAGCAAGCTAGTCTTGTAAATTATTGAAGAATAAAATAGTAATGTTGATCAAAGTGTTGATAAATGTTTAATTTAGTTCTTCATTAATATTAATTATTTTATAATTTATATATATATATATATATATATATATATATATATATATATATATATATATATATATATATATATATATACATAAATATACAAAATGTAGTTTAGAAGGATACTTGTGGGAGGGTTATCGGTCAAAAAATTGAAGTAGAAAACTAAAGAATCTTGCTACTTAATCATATATTGTTGAAGACGTTTCTTATATGAATCCATATACATCATCAGTTGGGTTATGAGCGGACTCATACAAATGGGGTGCAGAAGGAGTAGGCCTAATAGTACAAACAGAAAAGATAAAAACATAATAGACGAAAGATATATACACAACAGAGTATTAATATTTGAAGTAGAAATAGACAATATAAACACAACCAGCATAATCGTAGCGTATAAACCGATTGATAGTGCAGGAAAATAGAAAACGATGACTTATGTAAAACTTTACAAGCAGAGACAGATGACGAAGGAAATATATTATATTAATGGAAGACCTAAAACAAACAGAGTTATAGACACATACGCACATATACAAATTTACCAGATCACTACCAGTTTTTTTTACTGGCGTGGCCCTTATTATTGTTGAACACATGTCCCATGTCCAATGGAACCAAATATTCAGTCTCTTTAACACACCACATGTATCGCAATTACAGACAAATACTAATAAATCCTATTCATCAGCAACTTCTACACAATTTCCATCAGAATATCAAGCGATTGTCTTTAGCGCTTGACATTCTATTTACCCCAAAAATATTATATTTTCCTCTCGACTATCGAATAATCAGATTTGTATGTATCTTGCAAATAAACAAATTGTGGACGAATTCATGCAAAACCATGGACAAATAAAAATCCAGAAAATATTGTACCAGCTAGAAGACTAATTTAACAGCGGAACGTATTGTTTTCTTAACTGTATGTCCCACAATTGTATGTATGTACCAACATTAACAGCCAATGGGATCACTCCAGTGAAATAAAACAACGCATAGGAAAACGAGATCGGCGTTCATAATGATGAAGTCTCTTTTCAGAAGTCACGATTTACCACTTGCTACCAAAATCTCTCTCATTAGATTCTATGTATTCTCTACGTTATTATACGGAGTAGAGGCCTGGACACTTTCCGAAGCTTCCTTAAGAAAACTCGAGGCATTCGAGATGTGGTGTTACAGACGTATTTTAAGAATTTCATGGGTGGATTGTGTGACTAATGTTGAGGTCCTACGTAGCATAGGCAAGGAATGCGAGATTATTAACACCATCAAAGAGCGCAAAGTAGAATATCTTGGCCATGTTATGAGGAATGAACAGAGATACGGCTTGTTGCAACTCATTCTTCAGGGCAAGGTATTTGGAACGAGAGGACCAGGGAGAAGAAGAATATCTTGGCTTCCAAACCTGAGAAAATGGTTTAAAACATCGACAACCGGACTATTCAGAATAGCAGCAAGCAAAGTTAGGATAGCCATGTTGATCGCCAACATCCGGAACGGATAGGCATCGTAAGAAGAAGAAGAAGATGTCCCACAATACCACACAGTCTGTTAGTATATTATTAACAAATATTTCGCTTAATATGGTCTCTCCTGTCACTTTTCTAAAAATCAGTTCCACTCTTCCCGAATATAATCATATTTTAAATTTCAGAAGACAGATATACGTTAGTCCCCATAATTACTTTTTATCCGACTCATTCACCTTAGACTTCGATGATACAACATTATAGAATATTTTTATCTCAAGAAACTATGGCCTGTTCGAACCCCAAAAAAAGTCTGGATACATCACCACCAACTGTCCCGATAAACTTAAACCAACAAGAAATGCAATTCATTCAAATAGCAGTCAACTTATTACTTGTTTCTTCTAAATCCATTCCTGAATCCTTATCAACAAATGATACATCTTAAAAAGGTTACAGTCATGGAATATTCGTGGAAATTGTTTTTTAATTAAATATGCTATTTAATAAAAATAAATTTATATTATTATTTTAATAATACATTTTATTAGGTTTCTTTCTAGAAAACATATCATTTCGTGTAAGAGTTAACAACTACCATTCCGAAAAATAGAAGAGAGAAAATGGAATTCCCCAAAGCTCAATTATTAGCCCTAGACTCTTGTTAATCGTCATTAATGACATTAGAAACTCCTTCAGAAGCCAATTTTTATGCAAAAGATTGCAAAAGATTGCAAAAGCTTGTTTATGTAAAAGGCAAAGATAAAAATTTAACTTCAACAGTTTTCGACTCGAAAAGTGGTCTCGCGATATAGGTTTTTAGTTCTAGGTTACAAAAACCGTAGGTATGGTGTTCTCAAAAAAGAACCTTACAAACTAATCTTAATCTCAAACTTTCCAATATATCGCTATCCTTGAAATCATGTATGAAATTATTAGGTATATAATGTATTAGTTCACATTCATCAATAATTTTTTGTTTCAAATCCTACAATTTTATTGGATAAGGCGTTATCCTAAAAGTAATGGTAATTACGCTTGCTTTAATTTGGGATCGATTGCAACTATAGTATACCTTTCGTCATGATGCATTAGGTTTTTTACATGGAACATGAAACGTTCACTCAGCCGTAAACGTTTAATACATTTATTTTAGGTCTTAAAAAATATAACTTACCTCTTCCTTTTTATCTGGTATTAGAGATTTAAGCCACATCTTTTCTTCCTCCGATATTCTTTTGTCACTATCAGGATTATTAGATCCGAATATAAACCATATCAGAGTCCACACCATTCCACAAACCCCATAAAAGTAAAAGGCCATCGGCCAACCAGCACCTGAATCGGATATTATTCCAGCTATTGGCATTGACATGCAATTGCCCAAGACTTGTCCTAAAATATTTTTAAATCTGCTGCAGCCATTATTAAATAATTTAGAAAAAAAAAGTGATTTTAGATTAATGCACATAATAATGCTTTTACCTATTATTCAAAATATTGTAGAAACAAGGCAAAAGGCAAAATTTTTAAAAAGTATGTAACAGGCAACTACAAATTAAACTAAAAAGGGATTTTCACAAATTTTTAAATATAGTTAAATTCAAATAAATTCAATAGATTATAAAATATATAAAAATATAGTAAACATGAAATTGTTTATTTGTTAAAAATATATATATTTTAAGATAAATCAATTCTTAATTTTAATTTTGATGGAGGTTAGAAAAACGGCTTCTCGCAGCGAGGCTACGGTGTGTGACGTCAGCAGTCGTATCGACAACTTGTTGTGTATACGTATTTACGAAGTGTAACCAGTTCTTTAAGTATTTCTACAGTGATAATGAAGCCAAACAAGTGGTGTTTGCTACAAAGAGAGAGAAAAACTAGAAAAGGCAGTTATTATGCAAGTTAGAAGAAAAAATAAATGCAAATATCTGTACCTCGGAAGGAATCAACACTATGTTCATTTTTAAAACTTTACAGGAGAGTAGTTTTAAACTTTTTTTCACCAAAAAGTATTATTGCTGCAGCTCTTTATTAAGATATTGAAACAATATTTTACTAGACCATTCTGTTTACTGTTATTTACATAATACATTTGTTATAATTAAAAACAAATTTGTTCCTGTGTTTTTTAACCCTTTTAACGGACATGGTGTTGTATTCATCTAATAAAGTTATTGTACTGTAAGAATTAATATGGGGTATTCAATAACAACTACAATCCTATTTGACTTTTACTGACAAAATTTATTTAACCATACAATTTGCCTTTACAAATACAAATATGTATGTAAAAATGGCATTTTAGGTACAAACCACTCAGTGATCCTCAAGTAAGTCTCCTTCTGGATAGTCACTATTAGTATTACTAGTAGGTATGCTTTAAGTTTTAATAAAAATCATGGTAAAATGTAGGAACATTTGACAGTAATGCCAATAGATCGTTATACTTTTGTTGTGATATAAGTATTGGACTTTGTGATACCAGTTGCAAATCTTTTGGCAATGTAAGGTGTCGCCTTCGAAACCTAACAAGGTCAATTTCCTAGTTTTCGTCATGAAAAATACTTTTTAAAAACATAGTTCCAATGCTGTTTTGTTTAACTTGCAGTTAAACACAGTTTGACAGAAGAACTTGCTGTTTGCTAATGTCTCTTTTCTATTAATCAAAGGCGGATTTTAAGATGTTTTGACATCATACAAAGACCTTCAATTTTTAAATTCTTCTAGTTCCAATGTATGTACGGTATATTTCATTGAGGTTTATCTGACTAACGGCTGCCAGTCCCAGGGCGTGTAAATAGAAATGTTAAGTTTTTTCTCTTTCGCTCTATCAGTGCATGGGCAGTGTCCGCCTCCATGTGGGTATTACTCTTTAGTAGAAACTTCTGGATGACAATTTTTACTTTTTTAAACAAGTATTAATGCTAACATTTTTATTCTGGCCGTAACATTTGTAAGACCGTAGTATGATTTCTTCGATGTTACCGTCAGGAATGACAGTATCTGCCCATTTTAGTAATGCAGATCTTATTTCATTTCCACTACGAATAGTTTATCAGAACTTTTCTCTATATCAGACTGATCTTCGTTATCACAACTCAAGGCATCTCTAATAATATGCTCTTCATTTAAAACATCATTGCTTGGTGTATTATTTGATTCTGAAATTAAACAAGGCGTATAATATTGGTTGTAAAATATTTAATAATATTGCTAGTCTAAGGTTGGTATCAAATCACTACATTATCCTTTTGAGGTTATGTTTTTTAATAATTTAAAAATAATGAGCAAAAAGGTAGCTTAACTGTAAATGCAGTAGAAGAATTCGCAGAACTTTTTAGTAGGTACTTCAAGAATCTTTCTCCTACGAGAATTATGGTTCATTTTTCTTATTATTAGTAACAAACCACTGTAAACACACCATAAATAGCAAAAGTATTATTATTAGATCACTAACAGTCTACCTCTCATCATAGAGATATGCGCGGCAGTAATTCACATGCGTAGATGGACAAAACATTAACATGGTCTTTTTTCCCTCTAAGTAAAAATGGACTTGGTGTTCTTTTAAAGGTCACTTTCTTTATCAGCAAATGGTTTAAGACCTAGTGGTCTATTCCTTTAAATAAAGTTATAAAAGTTAATTATTAGTCTGTAAAATTGTCAAAATTGAAAAAATGGACATAGTGTTGTAGAGTATCCCTCAGAGGTACAGATATAAAAACCTGTGGTTTGACAATTTTATGTGAATATGGTCTTAAATTGTTTGGAACTGTAATAAAAATCTTCCCAGAATTGTTTTTAGATGTATTTAGACACCCAGGATCAAAACACCACTTAATTGGCTTCATTATCAGTGATTAAATATTTAAAGAACTGGTCACACTTCGTAAATACGTATACAAAACAAGTTGTCGATACGACTGCTGACGTCACACACCGTAGCCTCGCTGCGAGGAGCCGTTTTTCTATCCTCCATCAGAATTGAAATTAAGAATTGATTTATCTTAAGAAATATATATTTTTAAACAATTTTATGTTTGCTATGTTTTTATATATGTTATAACCTATTGAATTTAACAATATTTAAAAATTAGTGAACATCCCTATTATTATTTTAGAATCCATTTAAAATGTAATAAATAGTTTAGTAATAAATATTTAGTAATAAATAATATTTTTATTCCTACGTGACAAGCTACACTTACGTAGTAATAGAAATGAACCGATGATGTTAACAATGTTAAGAGGAAAAGAAGTTTTCGTTAATTTTCTCTTTAATTGCGTGGGAAGTAAATATTAATAAATCAGCTATGTATAAGTAAAAATCTTGTTAATACAGTGAATTGCAAATATTGTTTATGTTGAATACATTGTTTACATGTGTTTACATTGATAGTTACCTGCATACACAAATCCTCCCCATTGTGCCCTCTCTGAGATAGGCGCCCATTTGCTCAGCAAATAATGCACCGAAGGAAACAGAACTCCATGGCAAGCACCTTCGATAACTCTTAAGGCTATTATACTTTGGTATCCAAATTCCGCCGCGCACATTGGTATTAGTAATATACATGTAGCTGAGATCGCAATTGCAGCGGTGAGGAAATATTTTGGACCATAATTTTTAGCTAGCTGTCCAGCACCTATTTGAAACCATACGTGGCCCCAAGAAAACGAAGATAAAATAACGTTTTTCTTGTCTTTCCAGTCTGGATATGTCTGCAAGACAAACGATATTAGAGATATTTGACTTTAAATGATTTAAATCACGTTTAAGGTCTAATGACATGAGTAAGTAACTCCATCTTTGGATGGATCTAAAGGATGCTTGGGCAAAGGCTAGCCGCCCACTCTCTTTAAAAAATTCGACCTTTAGATAAGCATCGGTCAGGATAGTCTTATCGCTACGATTCAGAAAAAGCAATGCATTCCTACATGGAACTACCTGATAATAAACAAACATCGAGCCCAGTACCAACCAAAAACTAAATTACTGTGAAGCAGAATAAAAAAGACCTATTATTCTACTTCACAAAAGGGTGTAAATATGTCAAATTAATATTATAATTTCAGAGTATAAGAACTGTATTAAATAGAGCTGGTTCAAAATAATTCGAGATAATAATAAGTTATACAGATAATAGCCAAATTAAGTTTATCAAATATTGCTGTTACAACACACACTCGTATTTATAGGACCAACCACAACCGAGGAGATAGAGCACATTATTTGCGTCTGTGGTGTATACGATTCAAAAGTCAAGAGGATTCGCAGTATTTTTCGGTAACTATCAGAGAGACCTGTGAAAACGTCCGTTTGCGTTGAACTCAGATAGAAGAGAGTGAGAGAGAGGGAGAGTCTGTTGCTAGTGGCAGTCAACAGTCGAGAGAGAGTCCAAAAAGGCATTTCTATTCAGTACGAACTTCAAGACCAGAAAGAGATTTTCTGTTTGCTATTTTAAAACTATCTATATATCTAAAGGGGTGGGTTTAAAGTGGGAGTAGTAATGATTACTAGGGATTGTATTCACGTAATGGTAACGATTTTTAATATTAAGGTTGAAAATTATAAGAATTAATACAGCGTAAAATAAAACATGGATTTTCTAATGTGAAGAATTGAGCATCTACTAAGAAAAGCCAACTATAAAACATCATACAAACAATGAGATTTACAATAATAATGTCTTTATCTTTATGGAAGCTTTCAAATAGTCAAAGAGCTACATCAAGACGATGGGCTTTATAGCTCAACTTGACTCTTGAATATTGAACTCTGAAGAGCTGAATTTTTAAAAATAAAATTTTCTAACCAGCAAATCAATGCAACTTATGACGATTACATAATATTATATCGTATTTATTAGAAAGGCAGGCAACGGAAATTTATTCAAAACTAAAAGTATTAACAAAGAAGGTTGAACTAGTAATCAATGTACAAATGACCGAAAACACTAACATAGACTAGAATAAGGGGAAATCAAACTAGAGTAGAGGGCGATATGGAAGCAGTCAAAAAACTTTACTAATGTGGGAGTCAAAGTACTTATGTGTATGGAACAGAATAAGCGGAAATCCTATTTTTAGCAAACTCATATATTCCGCTCTAAAACCATATTCGTAAAATCGAAGTCCAATACTATGTTGAGGATGTAAGGTATGAGTTTTTATATGAAATAAAAAAGAAATAACAGTGTTTAAAGGAAATATTGTAAGAAAGATCAACGAAAATGGGATGTGAACATCTTATAACCATAAAGTTTACCAACTGTTCAAATGATAGCTATCTCAAAATTTGATGGATGACGACAAATTGGCGAAACTATTCCTAGATAATGAACTACAAAACAAAAGTACAAAATGGAGGCCATAGGAATGTGCCGAGAGGTACGTGAACAGCGCAGAAATGATAAAATTCCAATGCTTTATTTAGACTGTAGTATCATTGAAAGAACGGTATGCATTTCTTTTGTTATTCAGCAATTGTATAATCGTTATATGGTGACAGATCAGTAAAAAGGATTCTTTGGGCGAGATCGTAAAAAAAATGACTCAAACTGAAGATCCATTTTTGTCATTTCACATCGTATTTCGTAATCTTATTCTGACAGTGATCTTCGAAATGCTCTTAATATTCTACATAATCTTCGACATGATAAATTATATCACTATATAGAAAAGTAAATACATTGAGCTTCCACAAAAATCTTACACAAAACAGTTAACAGGTTGACTGCGTTATCCCATATTCGTTATTATAAAACTGCGGTATGTGAAAACTGCGAAAGGCATATCTTTGTTAATATTCGTTTCTTTTAAATGCTAAAAACAGCATTATACTTGGTTTGAGATTTAAAACACTTCTAAAAGAAAAAAATGTACCGGGCTTTGGGGGCCGGTAACGCACTTACATTACAATTTGTTACTCGGGTGCGAGACCTGTTCTACATTGATGATTGACGTTGACGATTACACATGCAAGATTGCGCAGTCAATCGACGTTTAGTATCGTTTGTATTTCAATAGCAAGTGTGTTTACGTCCGTGTTTTACTAGTCTAAAAATGTCATCTCGCGGTAAAAATATTTTGTTTTAGCTTAAACATCTGATAAAAACAAAACCAAAACTGTAGAGTGTAACGAACAGAGTACTTTAGTTGAAAACAAAAAATATAACGAAGATAACTTAAGTATTGTAAATGGGCGCCAAAGTCTAACTGACTTAGATAAGGAGACAGAAATTGAAAGCAAAGAAATGTCAGAATCTGAAAATGATGATGAAAACGAGTGGCATGATATAGATGAGAGTGACAATAAATCTGTCAAATTGAAACAATATCAAGATATGCTTATATTACATTTTAATGATATCGAAATAAAAAGCGTCCTATAGACGCTTACAAGTTATTTGATACCGATGGCCTTTTACAGAATATTGTTACTGAAACAAATAGATTTGCTTGGGAAATATTGTTAAATATACATCGATCAAAATCGCGTATACATTCCTGGGTTGACTGCGATATAGCCGAACTTAAACGTTTTTTTTTTAATAAGAATAAGACTTTAGTTTTATTAGTTATTATTAGTTATAGAATTAGTTCTGATTCTGGGATTAGTTGACAGTCTCGCAATAAATTTATATTGGTCGAAAGATCCCATGTTCAGGAATAATTTTATTACGAATACCTACGTATTCATTTTTGTCATAGTGAGCAGTGTAATAAAGATAATCGGCTCTATAAGTTAGGTGAAGTTTTAAAAGTATTGAATAAAGAATTTCAAGCTGCATTAACTCCATCGACTACCGTTTGGTAGTCGATAAAAGTATAGTACCTTATTAAGGAAGACTCCAAATACAGCAATATCTGTCAAATAAAACACACTCGTCTTCTTCTTCTTCTTCTTCTTCTTCTTCTTCTTATGGCGCTACAACCCTTTGTGAGTCTTGGCCTGCTTAACAATGTTCTTCCATTCTGCCCTGTCGGATACTTTCCTTCGCCACTACCTAATGTTCATGGTTTTAAGATCCCTCTCTACGTCGTCTATCCATCTTTTACGGGGCCTTCCTCTTGTTCTGTTTCCTTGGGGCTTCCATCTCTGGACTACTTTTACAGCTCGATTATCCGGCATTCTTTCTAGGTGACCAAGCCAGTTTAGTCTTTGTGATTTTACAAATCTGACAATATCTGCGCTCTGCATTAGTTCATCCAGCTCGTGGTTCATTTTAATTCTCCACGAACTATCGCTGCATTGGGTTGGTCCAAATATCTTCCTTAGTATTTTGCGCTCAAATATTCTCAGTTGATTTTCATCAGTGGTTGAGAGGGTCCACGTTTCACATCCATATGTGACCACTGGTCTAATTACTGTTTTGTAGATTCTCAGCTTAGACTCACGATTCAGTAACTTACTTTTCATTAAGTCTTTGGATGCATAAAAGCACTTATTACCGCTAAGAATCCGTGCTTGTATTTCTTGACTGATGTTGTTGTTGTCATTTATTATTGAGCCTAGGTAGGGAAAAGTGGAGGCATATTTGTAGGTATGGTTGTCTACGTTCAGATTCTCATGTTCATTCGATTTTGTGCACTCCATATATTTTGTTTTGCTTTCATTTATATATAGACCAAACGTAGCAGCTTCTCGTTTCAGTTCTATAACTTTTTCGCTTAATACTCTTTTGTTGCGGCTTATTATGGCAACATCATCCGCATATGCGCATATTTGCATAGATCTTGTATTAATACAGCCGTTTATATCCAGTTTTCTAACAACAGCTTCTAAAGTTAGATTAAAAAGTGTTGTTCATAAGGCATCCCCTTGTCTAACTCCATTTTCAATATCAAAGGCCTGCGTCATATCTCCATCTATTCTCACCAGAGCTTAGGAACCCTCCAGAGTCATTCGTATAAGTTTAACCAACTTATTGGGTATCCCTAACATAGATAGTTGCTTTAACATCTTTTGTCGATCTACTCCATCAAACGCCTGTTTGAAATCGATATACAAGTTGTAAATAGGTATGTTATATTCAACACATTTTTCATGTATACCTCTTAACATATGTATTTGGTCTATAGTTGATCTCTTTGGTCTGAAGCCACATTGGTATTCACCAATAATCTCCTCCGAAAACGATTCCAGGCGGCTATATATAATTCCTGATAATATCTTTTAGATGACATTTAAAACTGTTATGCCCATATAATTTTTGCAGAGTCGTTTGTCTCCCCCTTTGTACATAGGAAGTATGATTCCCACTTTCCAATCTTCTGAGATGACTTCTAGTGTCCATATGCGGTCGATTAGTTTATGGATACGCCTCCATAGCGCATGTCCACCATTCTTTATCAGTTCTGCAGTTATTCCATCTGTGCCAGGTGCTTTGTTATTTTTTAGATGTTTTATGACGTTTGTCGTTTCTTCCAATGTTGGTTGCTCAACTAGTTGTTCTGCTGTGTGGTGAATTATCTCTTCATCTTCGTTTTGTTCTTTTTCTGGGTTTAACAGCTCTTGAAAATGCTCCTTCCACCTTTTCATTATTTCCTCTTTCTCGCTGATAATTGCCCCATTTTTGTCCTTGCAAACTGTTGATCTTGTTATGTATCCTTGGGTGCATTGCTTGATTTCTTTGTAAAATTTTCTAGCCTCTCTTCTGTTAGTATAATCTGTAATTTGTTGTATTTTTCTATTCAACATTTCTCTCTTTTTCCTTCTGCATATTTTCTTTGCATCTTTTCTGAGTTCTTCATATGCCTTTCTATTCGATCGGGAATCCCTTTGTAGACATTTCTGTGTAGCTATATTTATGCTATTTATTACTTGTTGGCAATCTTGGTCAAACCATTCCTCGTTTCTTTGGCTTGAGGTTTCACCTAATGTTTCCTTTGCCATATTTGTAATTGTCGTTTTGATGATATTCCATTCTTCTTCAATGTTGTTTTGTTCTCCTCTTTCATTTAATATTACTTTTATTTTCTGCTGGTACTCATTCTTCTTTTTAGGATTTTTAAACATATATGTATTCCATTTTCTTTGCTTGGCGCCTTTCTCTTTTCTTACCATTGATATTCTTTGTTTTATCTTCGATATAACCAAGAAATGGTCCGAATCGCAATTTGCGCCTCTATATGTTCTAACATCTGTTACGGAGGTTGCCCACCGCTTAGATATTAATATGTGATCAATTTTATTAAATTTATTAGTACCAGGTATTATCCAGGTTCCTTTATGAATATTTTTATGAGGAAAACACACTCGTATGTAATTAAATTTTATAAGTTATGTACAGTGGATGGAAAAACTAACAACATAATCGTTTATCGTGGTAAAAAGAGGTATTCTCAAAACGGTACCTAATAAAATGAAAAAGAAAATTTTGGGGTACTCAGAACAACTGCTTACGTATTATAACATGAATGGACAAACGGCCAGTTCTGATGTTAAGTACTGATCCAACCCATACAACTACCTTAGAACCAACAAAAAAGCGAAACTGGCAACGTAAGCCTGTATTGAAACCAAAAACAATTATTGATTACAATAAAGCAAAAAAAGAGGTACACTTTAGTGATCAGATGAGTTCTTATCATTCGGTTTTAAGAAAAAGTTTAAAATGGTACCGTAAACTAGCCTTTGAATTTTTGCTCGGAACAGCTATTGTAAATACCTGGATTGTTTATAAAAAGATTTGTTGTTCCACAAAATTATCTATATTGGAATTTAAAAGAAGATTGGTACATGAGTTACTTGTACTTCAGTTGCACACGAAGACACCACTACTCCCAAAAGAGATCTACATACTTTTGTTAAACCGTCAGGACCTGGAAAGAAAAGGAGAAGACAATGCCAAGGATCTTATCATAAATTAAGAGAAACAGATTCAAGCAAACAGGCAAGTAATATGGTGACGTAAAAAGTTATTGCGATGAATGTCCCAAACAACCAGGTATGTGTTTATCTTGCTTTAATAGCATTCATAAAAAATTATTTATTTTTCTGAAATTGTGTTGTTTTTTGTTTAATAACAAAAAACATATTATTTAATATCAAGTTTTCAAATATCATTTATACTGATAAAATATTAAGAAGTCTTCTGTCATTTGAACTTTTAATCTAACTCTTTAAAAAATAGTAGGCTGTCTTAACACTTTAAAATCTTTTTAACAGGAAACCTGATCAACAAACGGTAAGTTTTTAAATGTTTTAACCTTTAATAATTAATCTTAAAACTCGTATAATTTATATTATAAAACTGTAAAAATATAAAAACTAATTACGTCAATATCGGACCCCAACGGTCAGTAATGCATCGTGTTCGCGCCAAGATATTGGTCACTGGGGACCGGTAATTCACAGTTCCGTGGTTTACATATTTTGGGAACACAGTCAACCTGTTAATGGAATATATTTCACGGTACTTATCACGTCTCCATACGCATGTATACATATATAAACATTTTCCTAAAAACTTATGTCTCACCAAATTCCTTACAAATGAAGTTTTTGTATACCGAATATTTTATTATTCTTTTTTTACTTAATCAAATTCCTTATATACACGTAACCTTATAAATTAGAATTAAGTCTGTATGTTCAAGAGATTGTATTTGTATTTTAATTATATTTTGTTGTGTACGCAAAATTTCAAAATTGCCTGTAAAAGCTAAAAGCACTTAATAAAATTCTTACTGGATATGTTCTGTTTTCTGCATAATCTGCAGTCATAGCAACGATTGCAACCATAAGAACAGTACGCATGCCATATACAACTATGGCACCACTAAACATAAGCCCATATTGCAAATGTCGTATGCCTAAACCACCTAAAACAAATAGCTTGATTAATATAAGTATCAATATACATTTTTATAAGAAAGTCAATTTTTTTTGTTTAACTCTCCTAATTTCCTAATTCTCCTCTATTGAGATATTCTGTTGCAATTTCATAATCTTGTGTCATTTCAACTAATGCCAGGCGTTCATATAACTGTAATAGCTTTGATTTTATAATTATTTGAATCACATATATCAGCACACATTTAATATTACGGTGGATTTTCCTATACTATGAATTTCGGCCTAATTATGTCCAATAACAAATTTTTAGGCTTTTAAATTCTCGAATCTGTTTGATACACCCTGTTCCATTTTTTTTACTTTTGGATACGCTCTGTAGAATTTTCCCGCTTTTTGTATAACGATAACTTGTAGACCACTATTAGGAAAAAGACCCTCTACATGTTTGAGTCTCTCTTGTCGACTAAGTGGGCGCTCACTACTAGGCGCCGACCAACGACCCTTGCTCCGACCATAGGATCGTATCGATCGCCAGTTAAAATAAATACATTATATTAAATGCGAGCGTTCACTGTCAGTGCTATGATCTAGGCGAGGGTACGATGCGATGGTCTCCGTTATGAACGTACCCTAAGTTCCCTTTAAACTCTCACTCTTCTTGATTCAAGGTAAAAACAAAATCTAGCTTTATCTGTGTAAGCTCCAATGAACATGATGTTGACCTTAATTTGAGTCAACGATGTCCATGACATAACACGGAAATCCTGAAAACCTGACGGACGTCTGACGTGCAGGTCAGCTTCATGTAATCTATTTCTGAAAGTTTGAATACTTGATATTGTGGGTATTTTCTAATGTCCCACAGAGGTCTTGTGCAGTTATATGCACATATCCTTGGGCTTAATTATCTTGTTGTCCAATATCAAATCTTCATAATTCATATCCGAAATTGGACAGTATAATTTTATCACCCAGTAGACCGAATGAATCTATTTGTTATTAAATACACACACGTAGTTAATTAGGTTACATACACATTTGGTCAATTATAAATAATAATTTGGACATCAGTCAAAAGTACTGACAAAGTTAAACAATTTACATAAATTAAATACACATATCACGCTAGGTACGCGAAAAATATTGACCCAAATAGAATTTATATAAAACTAATATCTCTTGACTAGAGAAGCATTCAATCAATATTCACTCAACGAACATATAGTCTTCAACGATCAACTTCATCAGTCTCTACTCAAAGTAATCCCGGGTCTACACCCATAGTGTACGTCTCAACTATAAACTCTGCTACTATTATTTGGTGTTTCCATTACAACAGAACGAACATCTTCACTGAGCCAACGAAGGGAATTTGTTCACTTGTTTAAGTAAAATTTTAAAGTAAATACAGACTACCTTTAAAATTTGAATTACTGTTTCCGTACAATTTGAAGCAATTAATTGCACGAATTGAGGCGCTGTCACTTAGTGGCTGATTCAGACATTTTTATCGGGGTGGGACTGGTGGGAGGGTGTCATGGGTCTTGAGGGTGATTTTGATATAGGATTTAGATTTTTGCACCTTTACGATTAATATGATTTGTGCCTCATGTAAGGGAACCATTTTTTTAATAATTATATTAAACGATATATTAAACCAATGAGAAGTTATTAAAACCCAAATACCCTACGAGTGCAAAGGAGGGTACAACATTAAGGGGTCTTAAACTTAAACCAAAAAAAAAAATAATTTAAACCCACATACTCTATGACAGTAAAATCAAATGTACAAGACTATTAAAAAAAAGGAAAGATATTAAAATATAAATACTGAAAAATCAAGGACTGTCAATTTGAACTAGGTATTTTAAAGACAACTAATTTAAACCCACCTATCGTATGGCTACAAAATCGAGAACAAACCAAGAATAAATAAGTATAAACCAAAGTTAAGTAATTTAAATGCAATAACTTAACGTAAGTGTAAACATTTATGAATGTATTAAACATTCCTAATAAACTCTATCTTGTTAGATATCCGATATCAATTTGTAAAACCATTCATTTATTCCTTATTGCTATACGGAGTGGAAACATGGACTCTCGCAATTACAAGTATGAGGCATATACAAGCATTTGAAATGTGTGTTTTTCGAACGACGCTGAAGTGACCAACAACGAGGTGCTGAGAAGAATGAGGACTGAGAGAGAACTTATAAATATTGTAAACAACAGAAAAATGAGTTATCTAGGACATATTTACAGAGCAGAAAAATGTAACTTTCTACGACTCCTAATGGAACGGAAAATAGAAGGAAAAAGAGGTCCATGAAGAAGAACATGCACCTGGCTGAAGAATATAAGAGACAGACATGGACACACATTCGATACTAAGAACCTCTCAAGATATAGAGCTGTTCTTAGTAGGTATAGTTAGTATAGTAGGCCATAGCTACAACTGATTTGCTGTAGTTATAGCCACCCATTATAATTAAATATTATATAATTTTATAAAATGTATTCTTTTCGTTTTCTTCGTTTATCCGATTTAGCAAATCGCTCTATGATTGCATCAACATGTAGAGAAATTTCAGGATGCACATTGATGAGTGCTAAACCAGTTAACCTTTCCTCCGAGAAATTTCCTCCTATTTCTGCCCAGTCTTTAAACGCTTAAGCGTAGAAAAACTACGCTCTGATGTTGCTGCACTGACTGGCAGTGTAATTAGTATTTGCAGAAATATTCTGATATTTGGATACATATGAATATCGCAATTTTCTAATACTTCTAAAATATAATCAGGAAGTTTTCCATTATTTTGCACGATTTTTTCCACTTTTGAATCCACAGTGAAATCTCTTGTTCTACTGTGGTATATGCAGTAGATGGTCTAATAATATCCTGGAAGGTGTCAACCTTCTGGTGTGTTATCAGTTTTAGGTAAAACAACTCGAAGATTAAATAAATTCATAACTTTCGGTGAAAGTCGTTCTTCTAAATCAGTAAAGATATTGTCTAAAAGGGGTGAATAAATAGATCTTCGGAAATATTCTTCGCAAGAGTTAGCAGGTTGGTTTTGACGACAGATTTTACGAGAAACTATACGAGACATCTTCAATTCAATGTCTAGTTGTTCAGCTATTTCCTTTGCCTCATAGTTAAGTTTGTTAAAAACAAATTCAGCATTTTATCTTTTATTTTAAAGAATGCATTTAGTGTCCTTTATGGCCTTAGTAGCCTTCTTCAAATCTAATTTTGGTGACTGATGAAGACGACTAAGGGATACAGTTGTACCTAAAACATCATTACGACAAACTACTGAAATGAGAAATTCTGACCTCCTAATAGTTTGCATTAATGAAAATGCATCAGCTGACATTTTACTGTCCTTCCATGTAGAAATTGTTTCAAGAGCGTTGTATATTTTGATGATTGATTCGCCCTGGAACTGAAGATGACCTTCACGCCTTTCAACCCAACGAGTTTCACAAATACCTTGGATAGCAGCTCCCAGTTCATTTATTTGTATTCACTAACGTATCAGACAGAGCTAATGCAACAACAATATTCACTTTTATATTTATTATAGATAATTTATAAAATGTAGCACACAGTCTCAACAATTATAATACATATTCAAATTACAAACAATCAATTCGTAAACAAAAGTTATTCAATCAACGACAAAACTAAAGCTAAAAAATACCTAATACCGTTGATTGAATAATCCTGTATGTTTATTATTTACAGTTGCCCCCCGTACATAGTGTAATAAGCAACACATATAAACGCCACCTGTTCCCACTTGCACCACAGTCTGGGTCAAGTGAGAATATTCGATCAGATAACAAAAAATATTGTATTTGATAATGTTTGCACAATTAACACCTGTTATTAAATCAGTACTTACTAGAAACTACTACTGGCTTTATATATTATTATATTATTCTAGAATGCATACTTCAGTTTTAATAATGGCATCATCTCTAGAAAAATGCATTCGCACTTTCCCTGACTCAACTTATTAAAGTTTTTACCAGCACACAAGTGATATAAACACAAAAGATCAAGTGTCTAGTTCACAGTGGATATTTTAAAATTATTGGGAATGTTCAGAACGTTAAGAAAGAAGAACGAGCACGAGCAGGCGTAGGTATACTCGTCCATAAAAAATTTAAAGACAACATAAATAACTGCCATTATATCTATGAAAAAATATTGCATATAAACATCACAATGGACTACCAAAAATTAAATGTCATATCTATCTATAGCCCCGAGGACGACAAACCTAAGGAGGAACGAGAGGCATTCTACGAACAATCGCAAACCATCCTGGATTAAATACCTCATGAAGAACCCTTAATTCTTATGGGTGACTTTAATGCACGAATCGCAAATGAAATAGTTCCAGGAGTAAAACAAAGATTTAATGAAAACCATGTCAACCCAAATAGAGAACTCATGGCTAATCTCTGTGCTTTTAACGAACTGAGTAACTGAGAATCGATAATACATTTTTTGACAATAAGCTTCAATATTAACATACATTTGAAAACTCCAGGGGACACAAATCTATGATTGATTTTATAGTCACTAATAGAAAAATCCATCCAAAGCAGATTATAGATATCCTAACTTTAAACTCAGCAGACGCAGGGAGTGAACACAAACTAGTATTGGCAAAAATAAGAATGAAAATAACACCTAAACATTTTCTACAGTAAACCACCGAGGAAAAATTCAATGTAGATTCACTGTGAAACGACTTTACAAGAGAAATGTACCAAAGGAGGCTAGCACAGAAGATACAGCTGAAACAAATAGACGACATCGAAGATATAAACGCGAGCTGGGAGAAAATTAAAAACAACATTGAAGAAGCAGCAACAGAAGCTCTAAGATAACGAAAAGTCATAGTGAACAAAAGAAACAACAAAAATACACCATGGTTCAAAAAAGAAATAAAAGAGAAATGTAAAGAGAAACGAGAGGCCTACACGAACTACAAAGCATCAAATACTTCAGAATCCCGAGATATCTATAGCAGAATACGAAATAAAACAAAGCAGTTGGTAAGAAGAACAAAAAATGAAAACTGGGAAAAGTTTACAAAAATGATGGAAAGCGACTTCTACGGTACACAAAAAAATATGGAGGTTCATAAGAAACCAACGGAAAGGAATGACAGAATTGAAGGAATACAATAACATACCCGCAAACGAATTGAAAAGATACCTCACGGAACTGTTTAAAGAATGGAACTGAATTAAGACACGAAATAGAAATCAGTTTTCAGGAAGTAGAAATAGCCATAAATTCACTCAAAAATAGAAAGTCAGCAGGACCAGGCGGAATAACCAACGAGCTTCTAAAACACGGAGAAGAATGTATAACCCTAGAGATGACAAAACTTATCCAAAAACTAATATTGTACTGCAAGATACCAGACGCATGGAGAAACAGCATAATCATACCAATGTTCAAGAACGGAGACAAAGAAGACTCCAACAATTATAGAGGTATAAATCTAAAACACCGTACTTAAGATTACTACAAATAACAAAACTCTTAACCAACAAAATCAATAAACTAACAACTTTATCAGATGAACAACAAGGATTCAGATCCAGAGAATCCTGCGTAGACATCGTATATTTACTAAGACAAATCACAGAAAAGGCTATCGAGTACAATAAACCAGCATATCTTTGTTTTATAGACCTGACAAAGGCATTCGATCGCATCCAAGTCGAAGACGTCTTAGAACTGCTGTATAAAAAAACTTGTTAAGCCCACTTCTCTTTAATATAATAATGGACGAAATAATACAAGCAGTACGTGAAGGTCATGGTTACAGAATGAGAAACATTATGTTATGCAGACGGTTCCACATTAATCGACGAGACAGAAGACGAGCTTCAAAGATTAACACACATCTTCAATACAACAGCCAAGAAATACAATATGATAATATCACCAGTAAAAAAACCAAATGTATGACAACATCTAAATACCCACTACGATGTAAAATCGAAATTGATGGGAAAATAATAAAGCATGAAGCAAGGTTTAGATATCTGGAAATAGAAATAACTATACATCGTCTCAAAGTGACTAGTCTGTACAGGGTAAGATATGCAGTGCTAACCTTATGGGAATTTTGCCAAGACGTTACCAGTTTTATGCAGTGGGCGATGGCGTTCTCTATTGTCTATATTTCAAAATAAACGGAATAAACCAGGAGTTCTCAACAAGTCCTCACGTACAATTTTATGTAATTTACAAATATCGTTTGCTAATAATTTTACATAATACTATACATTATTTGTTTCTAATAGTAACTTATCAACTTTTATCTTTTATTAGTAGCAGTAGTATAATAAAATGTGCATTAAATAAACATTTGTTTCAAAGTTTAAAATAATTCCGGTAATTTCTATTAACTGCCAAATTTAAAATGTTATTTATGTCCCTACGGTGCTAATTACTACCATAATGTGTAAGGAATTTGTAATTTTGATTGATATCAACTGCAAATACTTTCTATGAAGCTATTCAGTAATTAAGAAGCAATTAGAGTAATTCTTGTACAGAATATGTTTAAAAGCTTGATACTAATTACTACCATAATGTGTAAGGAATTTGTAATTTTGGTTGATATCAACTGCAAATACTGTCTTCTAAGCTATTCAGTAATTAAGAAGCAATTAGAGTAATTCTTGTACAGAATATGTTTAAAAGCTTGATACATCCAGGGCCTTAATTAGTCTTCATTTGGTCTTCGGAGCGCGTAAACATATTCGAGTTACGATTATTTGTACCATCTTGGATGTAGTGTTACTGTTTTGTTATTGTTATTATTTGTTGGTGGCTGTTGTTGTGATTCGCAGTTGGCAATTATTGTTATTTTCTGTTGTTGGCTATTGTTATATTTAACGCCGAATTTTTACCGCAAAATGGAGGAAATTGTTCAATGGAAACGTGGAAAAGCTCTGAAACTTTCAGAGAAACAGATACTGATGAATATTATTAATTATCATCTTAATCAGGATAACAATGATTCTGTATCAAGTGTAATTGGGAAAGTGTCAGAAATGAGTGGTGTTTGCGAAAAGACTCTGTTTCGCATACAACAGGAATATTCATCACCTGGATTACAATCTCCAAAGAGCCGGCCCAAGAAGCGAAAGGTTATTAATTCTCATTACAACAAGTACGATGAAGGTGTCAGGGGCCAAATTTGTAGAATAGTTCATCAAATTTTTTGTGACAACATACCATCAACAATAAACACCATATTAGCTGTTGTAAATGTCGAAGAAACTTTGCCCAACTTTTCACGGGTCACGCTACATCGCTTGCTGAGTAATATGGATTTTGTGTTTATAAAACGTGGCAGAAATTCAATTTTGATTAAAAAACCAGAAAGCATCTCGTGGCGTCATCCTTATTTACGCGCAATTCGTAAATACCGTGCAAAAGGATACAACATAGTATATTTGGATGAATAATGGGTAAATATCGGGCACAGTGTCAAAAAAGAATGGGTTGATAAAACAATTACATCTCATCGCGATGCTTTTGTTCGTGGTCTGACAACAGGGTTAAAAGCTCCAACAGCTCGTGGTGCACGGTTCGTTTTATTGCACGCAGGATCTACCAGTGGATTTGTTGATGGAGCAGAGCTCACGTTTTTGATAAAGAAAAATACTCAGGACTACCACGACGAAATGGATGGACCGACCTTCGAAGATTGGATCGAAAATAACTTAATGCTAAATTTGCCAGAAAAAACTGTTGTAATAATGGACAGTGCCTCTTATCACAGCAGAAAGTCAGAACAAATTCCCAACAGTTCAACACTAAAAAAATATATTCAAGAATGGCTTCTGTCACCCTATCACTGTGAACTCAATCCCATCGAGATGGTTTGGAGTGAAGTGAAACAGTATATAGCTGAACGCAACGCGAATTTTAAAGAAGCTGAAATGCAAAATTTAATTACAGCAGCGTACCAGGTCATTACGCCAGAGAAATGGAAAAACATACGTAAACCTCGTAATAGCAACAGAAAAAAAATGTGAGAAATTAACAATTTGTTGGATGATATCGAACCAATTATTATAAATACAAATAACGGAGATAGTGATGACAGTGACGATAATAATGATGATGATAATAGTGAAGCAGAAACTAAATGTGACCGCGATTGACAGAAAAAGGAACTAAATATAATGGTGTACAATTACGATTACTTACACACGAAATTAAATACAATGACTTCTTTTATTTTCAACTTATTTATTCGTTTTATTTTTGGATATTTCTACGTTTTGTTACTGCCAACATATACAGTGCGGTTTTTAAAAGTCCTTCCCCCCTTAACTTTTGAATGGAACAATACATAAATAAAATGTTTCTTTATATTTTAGTTTTATTTTATTCGATTTTATTTAAATCTATAAACAAATGGTTTGTATCGCTAGCACATACTGTAGAATTAAAAACAAACTGCTTGTGTGACATAAATAAAAGGCATTTCTTAATTTCTATTTTATTTTAATTTAACCCAAGTATGTTGTAGCAAATATTATTTATGTTTGAGAACCCCTGACAGAAGGAAGTCAGGCAGGGTCGTTAGTGGGCATTAGTACTTAAACTACCCTCAACACAAAAGAAGGATTAGGCTAAGTAGTAAGAAGTGACGTTTATTTTAATACAAGTTTGCAAAGAAGTATGGCATCGATGTTGTGGACAAAGAAGTATTGTCAGACCAAGAAAAAGTTGGTGCGATAATTTAAACAATTTAGGAGGCTAATACTGAAGAAGTTACAGGCTTTAAAGCCTACATACAAGAAGAAAGAAGAAGAAGAAGAAGAGAATGTTGAATAGTTTACAGATGTTCGCTTGTACATGCCACAATTGAAGTAGTTGATGTGTTGTACGCTAGGAGCGCTATATTAAAATGTACTCTACTGTATCAACAGTCAACATTTTGGCAACAAATAAAGAACATAATTATAAAGGCATACTATTACATAGAAAAAAGAAGTATAATTAAAGTATGGTTGCTAATACTGGTTTCAATGTATTTACAAGATTTTGTAGTTATCGTTATGATACGAGACTTTATTTCTATAAAATAAAATTTACCTGGTTTTATTAAAGCTTGATTTTCTCTGTCATTTTCATTTTCATTTTCATTTTCAATAGTCTCTACGGCTGCGTCCATTGGTCATTATTTTATCATCCGAATATAAAAGATAATATTTCAATATTTACACTATAAGCAATTAAATCCGAAATCTCAACAAACATTCACAATAGACTAATAGAGATTAAAATTTTTATACGAAAAAATCCCCATCAATGCTATACACATTTTAAGATAATGGTGATATGATTTTCCTTTATCTTCCTCAAGGGCGTACCACTCAAGTGGTACGCGGAGATACTATGCACAATAAAAATGCTTAATTTTAGACAGAGAGGCCCACATAAATTTGCATAACCCAATTAAAGCAGAAACAATTAATAAATTAAGCTATTGAAATATTTGCAGATATGTATTAATTTCTTTCCTTAATAATGATACAATACCAGGTCATTAAAATCGGTTCATTCATGATTAGTTGACTATCACACAACATTTAACCTTTTATGAAATATAAGCCAAAAATAGATAGATCGGTACTCAAACGAACGAAGACAAATATCGTGAAATCATTGTTTAAAAAAAGTTCAACAAGAAAAAGTGTTATTAAGAATTGGAAGAGTTATTAAAAAAGAATGAATACTTCAACGCTTGTAAAAAGATGCATGTTATTGATACAGGTAAAAAACCATCCCTATATAAATTTTAGACGATAATTTACAAATTGTAGCGGGCGAAAAGACCATAATAGACTAAAGAAATAAGATTGTCTTCGTGACACTGACCCGGCCAGGAAAACGAGGTATTTTAAGAATTAAAAAAAAAGAAAAGTAAACTTATGTCATATAAAAAACTTCAAAATGGCGATTTTGAGGTAAAGCTTCTATACCGGTGATATATTACTTTTTTTCTACAGTAAAATGGACAGACGGGCGTCACGAAACTAGCGCCACAAGATGGCGTCGTCACGGGTAGCGTCGTAGAATAGCGGTTCTTGATATCGATTCACTACTGTCGATTAATTCGTTTTTAGACATCATATAAAAAAGCCTGTTCCAGATATATTGGCATTGGAAGAAAATAGCAGCACTTTTAGATAATGTTTTCGATCTTTTACTCTATATTTCGCACAATCGGTATATTGCTGTGTTCCCTTTAAAGACGTGATATATGTATGAGCTATATCCAATAACAATGCCTGTGATTAACCCGATGCAAGTTTCTGTAGCGTAGCTAACGATAGAAATGATAAGCCCGAAGCACGAAGGACAGCCTTTATCAGACGTAATTTGGTGCTCTTAGTTGTGACCATACCTTTCCCGATTTTAGTGAGTTTGATCGTTAACAATCTGGCAATAGTAAGGCTGTAACCTTCGAACGACCCATCAGAAATGGTGGGTGCCAATGGGTAACAATATAACTACCATCAGAAGTTGGGAACCAATTTAGAACAATGAAACTCACAACTTTCTTTAGGAACCAGTTCTTAGGCTTCCTCTAACTCAGTCTCTTAGGTGTGAGAACGTCTTATCTTAGAAGTAAATATGAAAATGAGTTTGGCTAGGGCAAATAAACCAAGATACTAACTAATCTTATTTATTATACATAAAAAAATATCAAATTAAAACTTTAATATTAAATTAAAATCAAAGCAAATCTTGCCTAAAGCTTTACAAGAATTTTAAAATGATACTTATGGCTTAATGTGATTGATAGGATAACTTGCTGGTGGTTTCTGATATTAGTTGAATGTATTTTAGCTGAATGAGTAGTCTGTACGTTGATGGAGATGCCGGGATTGAGTCCGTTGTGATTTTAAGCAGCTATTGAGTTCTGCATATCTGCTACGCTGCTGCAGCTGTCATTCCATATGTGATGCACCACGATGCTTCAGAAAGTTCTACCTATCAAGGGGAAACAAGAAACATTTATTACGGCAAAAAAAAACTAAAATAATAAATCTTGTGTTAGCACCATCATAACTTTTTAAATATTTCCATTATTATATGGCAAATATAAAGATTACAAATAATTACAATATTAGCTACCAAATAGCAAATTGGCAAGGATAAAATAAATATAATTATTATGAAACAAATTGATTAAATTATATCAAAGATATTAACCGCATATGGGACGAATCATAAGAATAAAAGAAACATGTGCGGTGGAGTTTATGTATGTAAAAAAGAAGTCAAATATAAAATCATAAAAGACACTGGATATTGGTTAAATATTAAATATATCTTACATCAAGAAAAAAAAATTATACATAAATGAATTTTCAATCCAAGCATGCCTCTTTATAGATGCAGGAGACTTCCCTTTCTATTGAATTATCCCTACTTCTGCATTGAAGTGAAACTGTCAAAAGTCGAGAGTTGTAAACTGACAAATAGCATTTGCCGACTGAAGTGAGGCATAGAAATTTATATTTCATGACATAGAACATAAATGTGATCTAAATAGAGGAATTAGAATATTATGTGAAAAGTAAAATTGGAATATAGATTACAAGAGACAAGTTAGTATATCAATAAAGTCTAAAGAAATTGAAATTAAGTAATTATTTAAAAAAAAATAACAAACATTGTGACGTTTATAACGTTACAAGGTGTCGACGTATTTCTTCTTCGCTTCTTCGTATCCTCCATTATTTGTGATAAGTGATAACAGAGAACAAGTAATTGAAATAGGGAAAATCACAGTGATTGGCTGTATACCAGTGATTGGCTGTTTATAGTTTATATAAACTTTTAGTAAAAATGGAAAACTTATAGACCAAAGTGGTATATATTTAAAAAATATTTTAATAAAAAACGAAATTTTCAACACGGATTACAATTTCATCAGAACGTTTTTGATCTATAGTAAGACTGAAAACTTTCTAATGAAATTCTAATCCGTTTGGAAAATTTAACGTTTTGTTAAAATATTTTTTTTGATATTTTAATATTACTTTTTATATAAAATTCATAGAGAAAACATTTTACACTAGAAGTTTTTTACTTTACTGTAAGTTTAATTAAAACGATTTACGACTTCATATCCTGCTATATTTCTTATTTTCGGCTGGGTATTTCTCGTTCGATCAATGATGATCACCGTGGTCTTCTGAGGATTAATTTTAAGGCCAAATTAGTAAGTATTTAATTTAAGCTCGCCTACGATACACTAAATCACAGAAGGTTCCTGAAGGTCTGGCTGAAGTCTTTCAACCACTCAAAGACTACTAGCTAGTCCCGCTGGAGGGAAATAAGAGTCGATGAAGAAAACAAAATAATGCCTACACAAGCGAATTACCAACACCTTAGTATATATAATACTTTCTGTATACCGATGAACTACTCATCATCACTGCTCAAGGGGGAAACTTTTAGTTGTAGAGAACTTAGAAGAGGTCCTTGACACCATACGGAACTACTACGGAAACCACTCACTCAAACCAAACCTACTCAAGTCTCAAGTAAGCTCCTTCCAGCTCCGCACAGACCAAACAAACAAGAGCCTCGAACTCGAACTCACGGATAAACTAATATATCTGAGTTTTACGCTAGACAGGTTCTTGACATACAGATACCACCACGGAAAAAATACGTCAGAAAATTGCATCCAGAAACAATATTATTGCCAATAGCAGGTGGAGAGACAGTCTGGCCATCTTGAGAACCACTGCTTGGTACAGCTACTATACGGTGAAGTATGCCTGTCCAATTTGGTCCAGATCAATCCAAGCAAAAAAAAGTGCAACAGTTGGTGGTACTGTAGACTAGCGCGGAGCTTCATACTGTGTTTTCTATATTTTTTAAATTTAAATATTATATTTAAAATGAAATAAAGTAATTTTATTATTTATTAATTTTTTATAGTTGAAACAAATTCAATAAATCATTATGCTTGCTCCTAACGCCACCTCTTAACGTATCAACAAAGCATACGTTATTTACTTATGACAAACCCCTCAAATTCAGACCAAATATTATTGATAAAATATAAATAAATATGATGTGACAGTAAATTTAATTATTATATAAACTAAGTAATATGTTTACAAATAATAATAATTGTATTTATATGAAATTATTTTAAAACGAGAATTATTATAAAAATTTAAAGAGAAGATTCAATGTTGTTATTACTCGGATGACATTTATGACTTTTATTTACTGACTTATTTGACTTGTTTTATTTTATTTTATAAGTTTTGACAATCCTAAGAATACGATTTTTTAGTGATAGATATTCTTTTATTTTTTTACTTCTCATTTAGAGACTATTGACTATATTCAAAAATATACGGCTAAACGGAACTACAATGTTAAAGTAGTTTTATTATTTCATATGGTTAATGTACCAAAAAAATATTAAAAAACCGTGTAGTGCTACCATTTAAAGGGGTGCGTTTTTAAAAAAAGGGAGAATCTGTCCTATGCACTATGGTGCATCTGGGTGAATTCTATGCAGTTTTCGTACATATACATCTTTAGAAAAGTTGTTCAAAATTAAATTTCCTATCAAAATGTCACCTTTTAAAGTCAAAAATATGTTTTTTACAAAAACATATTCAAAAAACGAAGCAAAAGAAACAAGAACGCATGCGATTTTTCATTTTTGTCCCATAACTTTTTTCCACGAGGCATAGGTATAGGCATTGCTTTACAGAAAAATCTTGTAGTCTTTCTCTTTAAAACGACGTTTTGTAAAAGTATTTAGGAGTTACAACTTTTTTTACGCAATTTTAGGTATATGCAGGTCGCTTCAAACGTTGTTTCTAAGAGAACGATTCATTCTACAGAACAACTGCTTATAGTATTTTTCATATAAAAATGCGTGCACGTCATTCAAGATTTACGACGTCAGAACCCCACAGCGTTGCCAAAACATCAGAATAGTTAGTAAGTGAGGAATTTTTAAAATGTCAACTATTTGTCAAACTATTATATTAACAGTAAATACACTTAGTTTTAAGATTACTGCAACACACTAAAATACATAAGAAAACATTTTATTACAAAATTATATATTCTAAATTTGAAACTTACCACTTTTAGAGCATTAATAATAAAAACGTCCCGCCATTATTTCTTGTGGAAAATAATCTATGTTATATGAAAGCTTATTAGCTTTTTACAGACTATTTAGTTGTTTTGGCATAGCACAATCAAAATACACAACAATAATTAGTTTTTAAAGCTATTAATCTAAATTTAATATGTATTTATAAATACAATTTATTAATATATAATATATTATGATCAAATTGTGTAATAAATCAAAACATAAACAAAATTCATACTCTAAAAAAGCGGCAACATTTTAAACAATTTTACCACACACTGAACTGTCAAAAAATTTGAAGTATTCCCATATCAGTTGCGTGCAATTGTCTAATATATTTAATTAAAATTATTATTTTATGGAATATTAGACTTAAAGAGTTATTTTATAAAATTTATATTAGTAATAATAACAAATGTTTTTAGTTATTTAACCAATATAATTCTAAAATTCCCAATATAATTATGATTACATTTTTCCGATTATTATACCATGTTGACGCCTATAAAAGATCGAGCAGTTCCGTATGGGTTTCGTATTATTAGCTGTGTTAGGAAAATTTGAACTCTAAGCTTGACCTTCTCAAAATTTTTAATATAAGTAACGTCACTTTATATAAATTGTGACGTGCACGCATTTTTATATGAAAAATACTATATAAACATTTTTGTTCAAAATTATCTAAGCTACATTTTTTATTTAATAAAACATTTTTTTTCTGCGGCGTACCTACAGGTCATTGGTAAAACGGTGTTTTTTCCGTTTTTTTTTCCCTGCGGTGGGGTTTTTAGTAAGCTGGGGGTTAAAAGTGGTGAACTTTTTTGCATTTTTTTTGGGGTGCTGAAATCGATATTCTCAGAAAAATTTAGCTTGTTCGTATGATTTTTACAGGTTCAATGACATTTTCGACTGGAGTTTGACTGTTTCTAGTTTGACAGGAAATTACTCAATATAAACTTTTACACTATTGACTATTTCTTAAGATTTTGTATTAGCTGGTTCTTGTTTCCTCTCATGTCAACAGGTACTCGTCCTTATTCTAAAAGCTCTATCAACCGACCTACCCTCTGTTTCGTTAGAGCCTGCAGACTTAAAAATGTAGATTTACAAACAGAATAAACTCCTACACGCTGCGGAAAAGAAGAAGAATTGTCAGATGAGAGAAAAAGATGAATTGATAGTTGACATTAGATAAGGGAAAGAAGAAGAATTAACAGACAAATAGTTGCGGTGTTGGCTAAGATTCATACTCGGCCGGTAATGCAGATTCGACGCTTACCGACAGTGACGTCAGAATGGACTTTGACCGTCTGTCTCAAGTGTTCCATATTCTGCACATTCAATTAAAAGAAAATCAATTATCTTAAAAATGGTCAATAGTAGAAGGGTAAAGAACTAATTTTAAACAAAAACGGTTCTTTAAAATTTTCTACTTTTAACGATTTTTGGTATTGAGTTTTACGGCCATTTTTTAAATTTCGCATTATTTTTTTTCAACTTTTTTTCTTGTACATTTAGGCATAAATATGCTTTATGAAATAAAAAAGCTTATTTTTTGTACTTCTAAAATGTCTATTGTGAAATATTCTAGGACTAACAGTAACTAAGACATGGTTCGTCAAATTGTGATACTTGCAACAAATTGTGGCACTGAAAAGAATACTCCAGTAGTTGCAGTCGTTAGAGACGAAAATGCCATTAAACCTCTAAAAATCGCACGAATAAGCTAAATTGTGCTCCTAATGTCAATATTGAGGCTCCAAAAAAGATGTAAAAAGTTTGCCACTCCTACCCCAGGGCGTCCTCCTAAAACCGCCCTCCGAAGGGGGGATGGAACGGAAAACATCGATTTACCAAGAATCTGTACGCCGTAGAAAAAAGTTTCAAGCAAGAAAAGATAACTTAACGTTCTCTTAAAAACAACGCTTCTTAAAAAATCAGTTTTTTAAATAAAATTTGTATCAACTCTACGGTAAAAATTCGATAGCTTTTGATCAGAGTGTCCTATCGATAAAAAATAAAATGGGATTTGCAGTAGGTGATCAAATTAATATGATCACTGCAAAAAGCTTTGTATTTTGGTGTTTAATAAAGAATAAAACTGCATGTAAGCATCTAATGATGTGAGTGTAATATAAATAATATAGATCAGGAACACATTCTTTTATAAAATTTTGAAATATTTTTTTCTTTGACCTTAAACAACATTTTTTTTAATATTTCGTGTGAGCTCCTTTAGTTTTAGTGACAGCTTTGATCCTTCTTAGAATGCTTTTAATGTTTTTCAGGCAGTCTTCTTTTATTTTATTATCTCTGTGCCAGGTGTCAATAAGTCTTTCAATTAACTGCTGCCTATTTGTGACAATTTCTTGGATAATTTCTTTAGGGGATAAAATCACTAGCACTTAAAAAAGATTAAAACATTAATTTTAATATTTTTTAACTTCGTAAATAAATTCAATGATGTATTGATTAATTTTAAAATAACCTTGATAAAAACATCAAAATACCTTAAAATACAGTAAAAACTAATTAAAGTTTCAATCAAACATAACATAACCTTAAAATATGAACATTCGTAGCAAATATCTTAATTATTTGATATTCTTACCTTACAAATTCATAAACAACAAATAACGCCGATCGCAAAGAATGAATATTCATTGCCAAAAGTCTTTATTTACTTTTTAAAAAATTAAAAAAACTAATATTTTCAACTTCTTTATGGGACAAATATACACAAATTGTTGAAATGTTTGGAAAGATTTTTAAAATCCCCGTCAATTGTGACATCAGAACTTAGATAGTCCATACTGTACTAAATAAGAACCGGCATAGCACTAGTGAAAAACAATCAAATAAAGTGAGGCCTTAGACACGCAACAGACAACTAATGCCATTGCGGAATACATTATATATTTATAGTCGAAAGCCAAATTGTTGTTTATGTATCAGCAGTTTTTCTTTAACAATTAATTGTAATATGCCTACTAGTAGTTTTTGAAATAATTTGGATAACATGGGATATCGACTAATCGGTCTATAATACTTTACATCCGTTGGTGTTGAAGGTTTCTTTATTATTATTATTTTGTCCACTTTATATAATGACGAAAAGTAATCTCTTCTGGGAAAAATATTTAAAATAAAAGTTATGATTTTATTGATTTGTCGTGTGACGCTTGTAACATATTAGCACTGATAAAGTAATAACCAGGTAGTTTCTTTCGGTTTAGTCTAGTGCACGTTATTGATGCAATCAATATTTTTAAATTAAGTTGACCATATAATTCTATAGAAACCACTAAGAACGAAATTAACTTCATTCTAACCAACAAGATTGCTACAATACAAGATGTCAGTGTAATAAATAAATTTTAAACAGGCAGGACCATAGACTTATCAGAGCAAAAATTGTTCTAAATCTGAAACTAGAAAGAATACAATTAATCACAAAACCAACAGTAGCAGGTATAAATATTAACAATCTAAAGAAACTCAGATAATTCCCAAAGGACAATTGATGAAAGATTACATGACCAAATCGACGGCTCTTAATTAATGGAAATCATCCTTGATAGTGCTCAAAAAATTGGAGGCCCGCAACAATGAAATGAACATAGTAAACTGTGTCATAAACCCAAAATAATGCTAAAACAAATAAGGGAAATGAAAATAAGTAGCAACGTACAGAGAATACAATAGAGAATACATAGAACTCTGTAAGACAATAAGGAAAAGTATTAAGGAGGACATAAGAAAATACAATGAAAGACTGGTAGAAAATGCAATCTAAAACAGAAAAAAAACTATAAGAAAACAAGAAAAATAATAATCATGGGAAAGAAGCAAATCGTTGCTTTAACAAACGAAAACACCAGAATTACACACAGAAATGAAATAATACAACTCGTGACTAAATTCTACATCGAACTATTTAAAGCCCCTGAAATACTTGAAGAAGCAATCAGTATCCAAGAAGATGTACGAGAAGTTCTTCTGTAAGAAGTAGGATCGACAATTACAAAAATGAAAAGCGTTAACCCAGCTGTAATAGATTGCATAACAGTGTAACTGCTAAAATACGCTGGCAAAAAACCTGGAAAATCTTAGCAGGCATATTCACGAACTGCCTAAGATCAAGATGAATACCAGACCACTGGATTATAGCAAACATAAAATTCTTATTCGTAAAAAATATAGCAAAGAGGATATCAAAAACTACAGACCTATAAGTATATTACCAATCATATACAAGATATTCACAAAGATCTTCAACAACAGATTAACAAATGCATTAGATGTTGCACAGCCAAGAGAGCAAGCGGACTTCAGAAGTGGATTCAGTACCCTGGATCATATCCATACCCTTCGATAACTGATGACTAGAGCTAAAGAATACGAAATACCACTAGCATTAACCTTCATAGATTTCAAGAAGACTTTCGATTCTATATATCCTTAGACAGTAATAGAAGCTTTGACCGATCAATTCATTAACAAACCAGACATGGAGACTTTAGCAAATATATACAGACAAGCAAAAGATAAAAATTTATTAAAACACTCCAGAATTTCCCACTACCAGAGATGTCCTACAAGGAGACTCAATATCACCGAAGCTAGCTCTTCACTGCGACTCTAGTAAATATATTCAGCAAAATAAACTGACAAAACAAAGGCCTATTAATTGATGGAGACTACCTCAGCCATCTAAGATTTGCAGACGACATTTTTCTGATTGCTAATGATCCTTTAGAATTACAAGAAGTTATAAGCGACCTAAATGCAGCTAGGAATGAAGTTGGCATAAAAATAAACTTGACATAAACAAAAACCATGTACATCGATCTAGTGGATGTCCAATATGTAATACCAAACAACACTGCACTTGGAACAGTTGACAAGTATGTACACCTGGGACAATTAGTACATAAATATGGCTCCTTATTTCCACAAATCAACAGAAGAATGAAACTGGCTTGGGCATTTTTTTGGTAGAAATGTATCATTCGATCAATTTGTCAATCATGTCATACGGCTGCGAAACTTAGACAGTACAGGAAGAGATAAAAACGAAACTGAAAGTCACTCAAAGGTCAATGGAGCGATGCATGCTACGTATAATAAAGAGAGATCGAAAAAGAATAGAATAGATCAGACAGAAAACCAAGGTCACTAATGTAATCCACAGAATTATGGATATTATTATTATAAAAACTGGCAATAGATGGTCCACTAGAATTACACTGTCGCTGTACATTAAAAAGAGACCTCAAGAGACCAAGAAAGCTTCCAAACTTAAGATGGGACTGTGACATAAGGAAACATGCCGGTAAACCATGGCACAGAAAAGCGAATATTAGGCAATCGTAGGCAGAAATGAAGAAAGACTATGTAAAGAAGCTGCAGTAGAATATGCTGAGAATTCTATAGCTGTTTCAACGATTTCAAGCCGCCACAGTCAGCTATATTCTAATAAACATTTAATATAGACCAATAAAGAAAACAAGATGAATATGCTCAAAAATTTGTAGAATACAGTAGATACAATAGAGAGACACAAATTAAATATGTACAAAGTCTTAACTACTAAAAGCCTTGTTCTTATGTAATGTTATTGCGTTCACACAAATATCTGTAGAGAATTTATAACATAATTTTTCAAAGCACTTCTGAGCTGGGCCTGATAATTGATTTAATTTAATTTAGTTCATTTTATTTGATTTCAATACCTGTTTACAAATACTTTAATTCTTCACTGTCTCCCTAATTGAGCCCCTGTAACTATAATGCGATGTGTACATTACCTCGATTATCTTTGTTACTAATTGCCACAGTGTTTAATGACAATACTATGTTTTTAAATTAACAATACCTTTAAATAATCGTCTATAAGATAGTGATACATTTATTTCAAGTGATTGTCCTTAAAAATCAGGATGTTGGAACTAGATTGGATATATAGAGGCCATTGAAAAAATCGTAGAAAGCGGAGGCTGAGAAATAGCTTTTAAATACGTGATGCCAACAGTTTAGTCACTAGCAAGATTGTTTAAATAACATGATACTTCTTTCTTCTGAAAGCTTTGGTTTCCTCGAAAGTACCGGCAAATTGCGACCGTAATATTGCGATGAATGACGTCAGATTGCGGTGGTAACATCAAGTTCCTTTATTGAGGCAATAAAATGTTTAAACTCAAAAAGCGTCGTCTGTACTGTTTTGCGTTGAAAACGAGCGACCATTGACGACCTCGATGTTGCTCTTTTAGTAGTGCTAGATGGTGAGGAATCAGAAAAAGAGAATTAAAAGAAGTGAATCTGACCTTTTTAAAAATAGAACTGTAGAGGGTGCATACCAAATTTTGATTTGTCGCCATTTACATACTAACGAAAATAAGTTCAGAGAACATTTTCCGTTGACGCCGGTCTTATTTGATTACGTCCTAGGATATATAAAACACGATCTTTGTGCAATACCAACAAACCGTATTCCAAATCCATTGACTCCTGAGCAGAAATTATGCCTGTTTTTAAGGTATGTATTTCCATTACTATTGACTACATCAAACACAAAAGTAACACATAGTCGTACATATACTTTTATTTTGAAGAAATGTACATTTATTTGATAAGTTAACATACAAGTATTTATAAAGAATTTTTGGCCAGGCTCCACCACTACTGAAGTAGCGGATGGTCCCTTTGCAGTTACATCATCGGTAGCAAATATAATGTTTGATGTGGAGCTACCTGCTGATGATGGTCTATACTCACAGTCAGAACTTGTCAATGATGATAATTGTTCAATCTCTGCATTTCCTACTAAATTTCCAATTTGCATTCGAAGCCTAGCCTGAACTACTTTTGGCAACTGTTTAGTTATTTTTGCCATTGATGCAAAGAATAAATCATTTTCATCTTGCTTTTCCATATTTTTTAGATTTTGTCTTTCGGCTATTTGTTTTAATATTTTCCAACGTTCATCTGCAGATGTGGATGTAGTTTGCGATGGATATTTGCGTTTACTAACTCTTTGAGTTTTTACAATTTCAGCTAGAGTAGGGAGTACTAAAAATAAAAATATTTTATTATCAGTAAAATAAGGAAATATAAATTTACCTTCTCTTGGCCGAAGAGATACTATCTAAGAATGATAGCTGGACCGATCTTTTCTTCGCTGCTTCCCCAGATGAACCCGTGAGCGAGCTTGCCTCGTCTTTTTATGTTATAATCTCTTACATATCTCCACCTCTTGCTGCAATCATTGTCTATAAATATAAAAACAAAAACAATGAGTTAGGTGTCATGAATAAATAGATGTTTTTTTTAGGTTTTTGGCTACAGGAAAATCTTTTAGATCGTTGGCGTTTCAGTTTAGAATATGTCATTCATGGATTAGTGTAATAATAAGAGTTGCTAAATCCATTGTTATAAGAATGCTCACTTTGGTAATGCCACAACCAACAGAGAAAATGTTCAAAACAATATCTAGGAAATATAGATCTCTTTGGGATTTTCCGAATTGTGTTCGAGCAATCGATGGTAAACTCATTCGAATAAAGGCTCCAAAAAATAGTGGTTCCAATTTTTTCAATTATAAGGAGTTTTCTTCAGTGGTTATGTTATCAATTGTAGATGCAGACAATAAATTTGTTACAATAGATATAGGATCGTACGGTAGAGAAGGAGATGCAGGTAAATTAATTACAATTAACGTAATTTTAATTTTTCTAATAAAACATATTTCATTTTAGGCATATATTCAAAAAGCAGATTTGTACAAAAAATTCTGCAAAAAGAATTTAATATTCCATCGCCACAACCACTGCCTGGTATGAATATCCTGGTACCTCATGTCATTCTCGGGGATTAGACATTTGCTCTTAATGAACATCTCATGAAACCATACCCAAAAAATCAATCAGTGACTGATAAAACTAAAGCAATAGTTTTCAGGACAACTGAAAACGCCTTTAGCATTCTTTGTGCATTGTTTCGAATATTTTTTCAGTCAATCGCTACGTATTCTGAAACCACTGATTAAATAATAATGTGTGCCTGTATCTCATATAATCTTCTGCGAGAATCAAACATATTTCCGACATCAACTAATAGTAGAGAGAAATACCCACTCTGCAGAAAATTTACTTCCACTAATTCAAAACAACGTACGTGGGGCAAATATAGCAGTCCAAATTCGTGAGACATTTAAAACGTATTTTAATGGACGTGGTGCTGTAGTATGCAATGTAAAATATTATAAATAAATATTTTTGATATTAGTTAGAATTTGTGTTATTGTATTACCTGTTATTTGAAGTATCTGAGCTAGTTCTTTCCATAAACTCTGTTTTAGTTGGGTTTTGCTGTAATCTTTACAATGAACATTATACAAACATTCAGGGTTTCTAACAAAATCTATCAATATTTCGTCCTGCTCACTTGTCCATTCAGTGTGTTTTAGTTAAGAACACATTACTCTAAAAAAACACTTTTAAATACCGTTAACTTTACAAGATAAAACATATACGTTTTCATCCTTCTTGGCGTGTGCCTGAAATAAGCTACTACGGAATTTTTAATATTCGTCTCTCTCTGACACACAGATGCGTAATTCAATTGTGCGAGTCACGTTCGTCATGGTAAAGTGCGATGAGAAGGGAATGAAGAGACCACTCACGTCTCCCAGTATTGTAGCAATAACACCGATGCGTTTGGCCGATACGGTGTCGGTGATAAGTTCGGCCTCTTTACGAATACAGATAGCTGGCAGTGACGTGTTTTTTTTATTATAACATGTTACCCTGATCTGTGCAGGTTTGAAGTAGCTGATGAAATAGTTTTTATAAGTAAACAGTTTTTAATTAATTAATAGTTTGCGCTCTTACTGTGTGGAATTCCATTACATAAAATAATATTCTCGACACCTTAAAAATTCCAGTTTATTATAAATTAACTCTCTCTCTTCCGATACCCATTGCAATAATGACTTGTGGCATTGTTCTTGAATGAGCTGGCTAATAGGTTTATAATTGTAGCAATTACCATTGATATTTTAGTTGTTTTAGTCGATTTTAGTCAGTCATTGTTGGAATTTGTTCCGAACAGTTTTACTTATTATTTTTTGTTGTGAATAACTAATTGTTCTATTTAATAAAAAAAAATGCCGGGAAAACGATAACAGGAGAAACGCGTTCATTTATTGGAGTATTTTAAAAAAGAAAAAGAAAACAACGGACCTTTGCTTTCGTTATCATCGGTGTATGAACGAGTACCGGACGCTTTGAAAATCAGTCTTCGCACAGTGACAAGAATAAAGAGTGAATACAAGACAGGGGCAGCTCTTACTACACCAGGAGAGTCACGTAATGTACAAAAAAAGACTAATGATGTCAGCGATACTATAAAAGGAGAGATTAGAAATGTACTGTATGGCAGTACTGCAATTAAAGTTCTAAATACACAATTAAGAAACAAGCATCTCTATGACGGTTCTGATACAAGTTTGTGGCGTCTTATGAAAAATTGTGGGTTTTTATACAAACTAGAAAATAGTAGACGAGTGCTATGTGAGAAAACATGTATTGTCTCTAAACGACTGTATTTTTTGAGGCATTATATGAGAAATTTTTTAAGTCCAAGCCCACTTCAGTTCGTTTTTTTAGATGAAACATGGATATTCCTAAAAGGGGCATATCAACGTACTTGGCAAGATGACTGTGTGAAAAGCATCAGAAAAGGACACGAAAATACAGGTAAACGCTTTGTTGTTTTACATGCCGGAAGTAGGCAAGGATTTGTTAAAGATGCTGGATTACTGTTTTCTACGAAATCGAAGAGTGCAGACTATCATGATTCTATGGATAAAGAGTCTTTTAAAAAGTGGGTCTCCGAAAAGCTGATACCAATGTTGGAGGAACCATTTCTAATTATTATGGATAATACCTCATACCATAGCTCTTTAATAGAAAAGTTACCGAATGCCAGTTGGAAAAAATCGGACTTACAAGAATAGTTACGAGCGAAAAAAATAATTTTTGACGACGATTCGGACAAGACAGAGCTATTGAGTCTTTTTCGCCAGAATAAACCACAAAATACCAGGTACGTTATAGACGAGCTACTCCAAGAATATGGGCATCAGGTTTTGAGATTGCCTCCATATCACTGTCAATATAATCCGATTGAGTTGGTCTGGGGCATTTCTAAACAATACTATGATCGTCATATTGGAGAACATGGACGTGGAGATGAAACAGGGAAAAAAGTTTGGGGCGATGCATTAGCTGAGACAACACCTGCAGTGTGGGCGAGTTGTGTTAACCATACTGAAAAATTAATTCAGGACGACTGGGCAAAAATGGTCACATATGATGAAAATGAAAGTAGGATTATCAACGATTTGGCGGAAGATTCCAATGATGAAGACAGTTCCAGTGAAGACGCTGACTGATTAGCTAATTAATCAAGGTCAGTACGTTGTAACAGTTCAGAATTCGCTACAGTGCTTAAAACTATTTTATCTACCTATTTTATCAGTTAAAAGTTATTACAATATAAAAACACAAACGAATCACCACACTTCACCACCGCAATAAACCGTTAACAGAATGTTTCTCGCCGCATTGGCTACCGCATTCAATGTGCCGGCACCATTATATTACGTTGCGGTGGCTTCCAACGCTTCCTTGAAAACCACTGCTATTATTATGCACGGTACAGTTTAGTCTATGATGTCATTCGCCGCAATATTGCGATCGCAATTTGCTGATACCTCATTCGAGGAAACCAGAGCTTTAGCAATGCTGCAACACTAAAAAACTTATTTTTCACAAATAACGTTAAACTTCAATAGTTCCACTAAACAAACACAGTAAAGAGATTAATTTGTACTGAATTTAACTAATAAATTACTTTTCTATAAGGATGCTTAAGATAATTTCAAATAAACTTAATATTTTCTGCACAAACTAGTTCGGTGGCATGGCCGTCATGGTATCCTCATGACGGCCAAGCCTCGAATTCCTCGTTTCCAATTTCATGTGTCAGAATAATGCAAATCATTAATCGTTCATAACTTTTGTAAAAACTAACTTACTATTTGCTCTTAAAGGGGCCTTAATAAACTCATCAAAATTCAGCTTGATCTACCAGGTAATTTAAAAGTTATTTAATTTATTCTATATTTAATAATTCTACGAATACCATATGAAAGGAGCCTTTTACTTTTAATGTGCATCAAAAAGGTTCCTATTTAGTACGTATTTATTTTTCTGTAATGTCGAATCAGCGCTCCCTGAAAAAAATTATTACCATCCGCCGCTGCTTCTGTTTGATTGCCCTCGTAAATTATGTTCCCTTATTTATGTGTCCTCTATAAATAGTCTGGCTTTTTTATAACATTCAAATTTAAAAATATCTAATTATGAATTATCAAATTGTTTGATTTATTTTGATTACAACCTCATATTTTTATTTTATAGATAATCATATTATTATAATAAGAATGTATAAAATTTTATTATTAAATAAAAAACATAAAAAAAATTAGTTAAAAAAAACAAAAAGTCCTCCCCGGCGGGGAATCGAACCCCGGTCTCCCGCGTGACAGGCGGGGATACTTACCACTATACTACCGAGGACTTGATTATTTGTGCTAATAAGAGTTTATTGACGGTAATACTGTTGATTCTATTTATTCTATCAACAAAGATTACCATTCGATCACGTGCCTATTAATTTAGTAAAATGTTATTACTGTATTATAATTGAATCGCTTATTGTGTAAAAGTTATAATTTCGCAATACTTAGTTTTGAGAAAAACGAAAAAAGCTATTTAGTTTAGAAACTTGATGACCTATCAAATTTTGTTCACATATATATGAATAAATGTAGAAGGAAACTAGTAGCAAAGAATATAGACGCTTAGCGTCTATATTCTTTGCTAGTAGCCTAGTAGAGTGACTGTGATACAGCAAATTTGGCTTTGAAAACTATTAAGGCCAAAAGCACGTTTTTAAGAGCTGGGACTTGTCTCCTTTATAAAATCAATGAATAGACGAAATAGAAAGACGAAATAATGTGCTGCTCTACAGGTAATAATTATTAATTTATTTACAAAAATACGTTTATTTTTATAAACAAGACCTAAAGTACATCTTAAGACTTCGAACTTAAAAAAACTAATCACCATCATATTCTTCATTGGTAGTCGGCCAGTCCTTAAATTTGTCAAAAAATTCTTTATCGTCTTCGGAAATGTCAGTCAAGACTTTCATAAGATCGCCCAGTTTTTGGCCTTGATTGGCAATTTTCCTTCGTAAGCCATTTTATTTGGACACGAAGTAGCTGCAACATTTTTTTTTTGACAAATTAAATTTGGATAAAACAAATCCATCTATGAATTACATTAGTTACTGATATAACTCCGGGGGTCTCACTTGAATAAGTCAAGTGTTTATATTTTGATATGGCAAAATTTTCTTTAATTTTATTTGTACCCATGACGAGTTCCCTTGTATTTTTTTTAAATAGGCTGGCCACCACATTTTAAAGTTTAGAATTTCATGCGTGCGTTCAAGTCCGACAACGCGACTGTTGCGTTCAGTGAATATAGCCTCAGAGGCCACCAACACGAGTCGCGTGGTCTTTGACTATATGACAATATATGAACGTTATCTCAATGGATTTTTCACGAATTACAACAAATATCTGCTGGCCGCTTGGAAACACTGGCATATACTGGAGTTTGTGTTTGGTTTTCGAATTTTGATGTTAAACTTTATTCTGAGTAGGTATATGACAATGTATGAATGTTATCTCGGCAGATTTTTCACAAATTATAACAAATATCTTTTGTCCCATTGATAAATTGGATGATAAAATATGAAATCCTTAATTTCATTGCTTACTTTTTAAATATTCATGCTAGACGTGCTCGAAAACGACAAAATTAGCTGTAATAAAAGGTTGTAAAGTAATAAAAGTAAAAGCATCGGTAAGCTTTGAAAAATCAACAGATGTATTTAGATTATATTACATTTCCAATAATTTGTTGTATTATCATAATCCAATCCCATCGGTTTATTGCTATGCATTCAGTAATATTCAGTAATATTTTCTACGCCTTCGGTGTTGGATGTCTTTTGGTTTTACTGTGAGCCATTGCACGTGTTTTGCTAAATACCTCAGTTTTAAATTATTTTTAAAATGAGTGATGAATATTGCCAACGATCGACTTTTAAACGAGGTAGGTGGGAAACTTCTCAGCCAATCTCAGATGATGAATTATTACACATATTAGAAGATTCACATGACGAGAGTGACCCAAGTAATGAAGATTTATATTGTGATGAAGATGGTCGGGCAGACGATCCTAATTTACCAGAAGAATCTGAAGATGATGATGGTGATGATGAGTCTCAAAATATTATTTAATCCATGGTGGCAGCAATCCTATTGATTACTTCAATTTATTGGCATGTGAATTATTCTATGACCTGATTATTCAAAATAGCAATTTATATGCCGTTAATTACTATTTAAATGGGAATAACAAACGATTTCCGAAGTGGAAATTGAAACGTCAATAAATTTACTTTAACCTTTAATTGTGGCTTATTCCCATTTAAATAGTAATTACTTTAAAATGCCACAAGAAAATAGCTTCAGAACAATATTAAGAAACCGTTATTGGCCCAGCGTTATTCAAAATTTTCGGAGATTGGAAATTCTATACTGGAGAACGATTTCCGAAGTGGAAATTGAAACGTCAATAAACGTACTTTAACCTTTAATTGTGGCTTATTCCCATTTAAATAGTAATTACTTTAAAATGCCACAAGAAAATAGCTTCAGAACAATATTATATGCCGTTGATATTCTTTCTCAAAGTAAATCTGAGAAAAGTAGAATTGCAGCTTGAAAGGATATAACTGTAGAAGAATTTAAAATTTTTCTTGGTTTGTTATTTCACATGGGAACCATAAAAATTAATCGTATGAATGATTATGGGAAGAAAAATCATTTATTTAGTATTCCAGTGTTTGGACAATATATGAGCCGAAATCGCTTTATGTTAATTTTGCGTGCCCTACATTTTAACAATAATACTGACAGTAACCAGTCCAGACTTGCCAAGATATCTCCATTGTTGGCTTTTTTTAATAATAAAATGGAGAATCGTTTTTATCCAGAAAGAAAATTAGCCCTGGACGAATCTATGATTTTATGGAGAGGAGACTTATTTTTCGTCAATTTCTCAAGGGCAAACGACACAATTATGATGTCAAACTGTATACTTTGTCAGAATGTACTGGGATGATTCAATGCATATTAGTTTATAGTGGAGCTAATGACCCCGTAGTTGGAGGACGTAATCATACAGAAAAAGTAGTGCTAAATTTGATGGATTCGAAACTAAATGTTGATCACTCCTTATATATGGATAATTTTTATAATAGTGTTCCATTGTATAAAAAATTACTTTCGGTTAAAACTTATCTTACAGGAACATTGAGAACAGGAAGAGCGGAAAATCCACACGAAGTTGTTTCTCGAAAATTAAAACAAAATGAACTGGTGAGTGCTTACAATAATAAAGGGATATGTGTGTGCAAATAGAAAGATCAGCGAGATATTTTAATGATCTCTTCCGAATTTGGTCATGAAATGGTTCCAAAAATATCTAGGAAAGGAATTGATAAAGAAAAGCCCCGTTTAGTCGCTGAATATAACAAAAACAAAGGTGGCATTGACTTAGGCGACCAGATGTTAAATTATTATAGTTGCGAACACAAAACTATGGGGTGGTACAAAAAAATAGGCATACATATTTTTCAAATTATGCTAATCAACGCAAACTATTTCTATAACAATTCTAATACATCGATTGTCGGTGATTGATAGTCTTTTGGGACCAAACCCAAAAATCCCTCATATCAAGAAAAATTTGACGTTTGTTTCATTTGCCATCCCATTGCCCTAAATTAGCTAATGGTATTACAAAACGACGACGGTGCAAATATTGCTGGCAAACTAAAAAAGAAAGAAAGGACTTTTATTGTGCGTTGTGCCCTGAACATCTGGGATTGTGCTTAGAAAATTGTTTTAGACGTTTTCATGAAGAAATTGAAAATTAGGTAATTAGTTTGTTTTCTTGATGTTTTTGCCGTTTAATAATTACTTATGTTAGTTATCTAGGTTCATAATTATATTTTTTCTCAGATTATTATTTTTTTTAAGTTAAACCGACACATTTTCTGCCCTGTGGTCACCAATGCGACTCACGCGGTGAGTTTTTTTTTGTGACCAAATTAATTTTTTTTGTACCCATATTTATTATAAATGACTTTTTAGAGTGTACCTTAAAAATTAATTAGTTTACACGAATACATCTCAGTGGCCCACTGTTTTCCCTTAAAAAAAGAGACGGAGCTGAAAGTTAGTAAAATGTGGTCTCGATGATTTTGCGTTTGCTATTATTGTCACGTACTACATTGGAGTATAAACCCAGTCATGGGGCCTGAGAACCCTTTTTATAAGTCCAAAATCTCTGTCACGCGGTAGAAATGAATGCCCACAAACTGGGAAAAATTGATGAATTATTTTAAATCTTTCATTCATGGTAAGATTTAAGAAAAATCGAACAAGGGTATGATTTCTATTTTGGCCCCCAGAAGCCTCACTAAACACGTGTAATTCGGTGATAGTTTCCAAGATTTGTTTTATATAATCCTGCAGGCTACCTCATTAGCTCTGCGTTTGACAGTGCCCTCATCCTCATGGTGCGTATAAAATGTTGCAGCATCCGTTTTTATGTCATGTATTCCAAAAACATATTGCCATACTTTTCGTAGGTAAAACATATGATTTACTGGCATAAATGGTGTGGGGTATTAACAAACAAATGTACTATTACAAATTAATAGTACTTAATTAACAGAACTATTCCTTCGGTAACTCTGGCGAGAAAATGGACTTTTCCTCATTGGTGCAAATAATTATTAAAATTTAAATGGTTGCAATAAACAATCAAAAACAATTTATAGGTTTAGGTAAAACTAGGTAAAAACTTACCGCTGGGTCGAATTACCAGGGTTTGCACTACAAAACAACGAACGAAATCAATTTAATATGCGTGCATGGGTTCCCGTGCCGGGTTGCGTCTTTTCTTTTCAACGACTCGTGCTCTTCTCCTTAAAGGGACGCATTCCACGAGCCCGATGGCGGTACTTATAGGGATCGTAGGAATACAGGGAGGACAAATGTATTGATTAATTTATACAACCATATTTGAATTTAAACATTCTCCCCCCTTTAAAGGCCATAAGGTCTTTAAAAAACAAAACGAATTCCAAATACTATAATTACTTAAACAACTAAAACGATAATTAATACAAACAATTCCTATACAAATCTTACACAAATATTCAAAACTTAAACTACAATAAAAAAAATTAAAATTAAAATGGTGGTTTCGTCGCGGTTATATTGACAAAAGTCGAACAAAACAAAATTAATAAAAACGTTGTAAAGCGGCCAAAAAAGCTTCCGCGGTCAAATCACTAGCTAATTCAAGATTTAAAGCCTTAGTACCGCAACATACAAATAGACACAAACAGGCCTTTTGAGTTCTAACTCCCCTGTAACGAGACATGGTTATCGAAAACGGTCCATCATAATCTAACCCACAAATCGAAAAGGGTTTAATGGCACCGAGACGAAATTTAGGCAAATTACCCATAGGGGGTTGTAAGTTTTTAGGAGATTGTTTCCAACATCTAATACATTTGGACAATGCCGAATTAACGGCTTGTTTAGAAGACATTATCCAAAACCTTTGACTAACCAAAAACTGAGTACTCTTAAATCCAGCATGTAAATACTTCTCATGATAATGACGAACTAGAAGAGTAGTAAGGCGAGATTTTTTTGGTAACAAAAACGGGTGTTTTGCTTCATACGATAACGAAGACTGAGATAGACGACCACCTACTCTTAAACACTGAGTACTATCATCTAAGAATACTCCCAACTTACGAAATGGTTTTGGAAAAGAATTTGATTGAAGATGTTCTTCAAAATACCTACTTTTCTTGTGTAAATCTGACAAGAATAATCAACGAGTCTTCTAATTCTACGAAAGTCAAGGGTCCTGACCGTTTCGACCTTTTATAACGAGAATTGTGCGCGAATCGCAACATAAAAGCCAAAATTCTTTGGATCGAGGTAAAAGACGATTTATTTTTCAGCAAACAAGACAGAAAATGTTCCTCACGAGTAGAAACAAACACTAAAGCTTTCTTTATCTCTTCCAAAGAGGATTTTTCCTGCAATGAGGGAGGAACCTCTAGAAAAATTAATGGAATATTATACAAAAACGAAGGACCTGTTAACCAGTCTAATTTTGATAGAAAAGCGGCCGGTAGCATGCCTCGCGAAGGCGCATCAGCTGCATTATTTCGAGATTCGATATAATGCCAAGAATAATTTTGACTATGAGACTGGATATACGAAATGCGATTTGCGACGAAAGTTTTGAATCTCGAGTGGGAGCTTTTAATCCAGTGCAATACGATTTGAGAATCTACCCAAGCATACACATTTTGAAATATTATATGCTTCCACGACTCTAACACAAACGACATAAGTTTTACCAAATGAACAGCAGCTAACAATTCTAATCGAGGTATAGTAATCTGTTTATAGGAGCTACTTTCGATTTGGCACACAGTAAATTAACTTGAACTAGGTTACGAGTGTCAATACTACGAATATAAACGACACAAGCATATCCCTTTTCACTAGCATCGGCAAATCCATGAAGCTCTAAAATGGGACATGAGGAAATATTCAAAAAACGAGGAATTTTGAACTGTGAAATAAGAGATAGTTCGCTCTTATATTGCTCCCATACACGAATTATTTCCGAAGGAGGGCGATCATCCCATTTAAGACCGGTTGCCCAAAGTTGTTGGATTAAATGTTTAATAAAAAAGGTAATAGGTGTTAAGTAACCACAAGGATCATACATTCGAGCTAATTCGGACAAAAACGATCTTTTGGTACAAGGGACGTCTTGCAATTTGACTGAAAATTGAAAGACGTCGGACTGTGCAATCCACTTCAAACCAAGGATTTTTAATGAAGGACCATTTGCTTCTGGATCAAAATTAATGGAGTGAGGATTAATATGGGATTCAGGAAACTGCGACAACAATTTGGGTTCATTCGAACACCATTTCCGTAACTCAAAGCCTCCTAACTTTAACAAAGCGACTAATTCGTCAACTAAAGTTTGTGCTTCTTCGAGAGTCGAAGCACCAAAAACAAAATCATCAATATACGAAGCATGACGAATAAGCGAGACGGCTTTAGGAAAACGAGAGCCTTCGTCTAATGCTAATTGTTGGAGAGTTCTTAAAGCGAGATACGGCGAAGATACTATTCCAAAAGTAACGGTTAATAAACGATATTCCTGAATTTCCTCAGCGCTAGAAAATCTCCATAACACGCGTTGATAATCCGTGTGTTCAGGAGCGACTAAAATATTACGATACATCTGACGAATGTCCGCACACAGCGCAAAACGATTAAGTCTAAAATTCAACAACAGCGAGACTATGTTCTGTTGCAGCTTAGGACCGACCAGTAAATAGTCGTTCAAAGATTTACCGCGACTGGGACTTTTCTGAGACGCATTATATACAACTCGAATTTTACTTGAAACACTATCTGGTTTCACAACGCAATGATGTGGAATATAATACTTTCCCCTTTTCTTTTCGGCATTAGGGACTAACTGCATATGACCTAAATCAAGATACTCCTGCATATAAAAAGAATATTCTTTTTTCAAACTTGGTTGACGAGATAAGCGTCGTTCTAATGATAGCAATCTATTTAAAGCAATATCATAGCTATCTTGCAAACAAGGTGGCGATTCACGAAAAGGCAAAGACACTACATATTTACCCGAGACGTCTCGATTATGCGTTTCCAGATAAATGTTCTCACACAGAACGTCTTCTGGTTCTGAAACTGGCTTTTCCGGTACGTTTTCCAGTTCCCAAAATTTCGTTAACGAGGAATTTAGTGGGTCTTCAATATTTGAAAGACAAACAAGCGAAGTCGACGAAAGGTTAGGTGTGCTAGTAGGTCCTAACAAAATATAACCAAAAACGGTATTTAGGGCATCTGGTTGTCCCGCTTTACCTTCAATTTTACCTTCTAACAACACCTTCGAAAATATGCTACAACCAATTAACAAATCTATAAATTGACTACAGTTAAATTCGGGATCGGCTAACTTCAAATTTTTAATATAATTCCACGTCGATATGTCAATTTTGGTGCTCGGCAAATCCGAGCAAACCCGATCTGTAATAATAGCCTCCAAGTGAAACACCGGTGACTCCTGATGACGAGGTTGGATAGAAAAACTTATTTGACCTTGATTCAGTTTCGTTTGCATCGAATTAAGTCCGTTAACTTCAAATGAACAAGGAGTTTTAGGCCAACCTAATCTACTGGCAGCTTTACGACTAATGAACGAACTCATTGAACCTGAATCTAGCAGACATCTCAAGGGCTGTTTACACCCCTTACTATCAATCGCGTGAACTAAAACGGTACCGAGCAAAATTTCCTTTTTTGTCTCGTTTTTCTTCCCTATAAAACTAGCAGCACAATGTGATATTTCAGGCGAATTTTGTTCGACTCCCGATGCCCCTGGATTATTAGTATTTTCTATGGACGACTGACTATTGGAACGATTTCTATCAAAGTGCAATAAACTATTATGAAGGTGACTATTACATTTACTACATTTAAAGGCCTTTGGACACGACTTGACAGAATGATTAGCCTGATTAAGACACCTAAAACACGAGGAAGATTCTTTACAAAATTGGTATCTTTCTTTTGGAGATTTTTTCAAAAACAACGAGCAATGGTTAAGAAAATGACTTTGTTTACATAAAGCACAACATATTGACGACGAATTTGTAACAAAGGATGAACTACTATTATGCCTTGACTCATTGGAATGTTTATAATTACACTTTGGCTCCGTATAGGTTGGAGCCCTCGACGATTTCTTAGATTCACTTAAGCTACTATTCAAATTATCGTAAGCAATGTACTGAGTTTCAATAAACTCTACCAATTTTTGAAATGACGGGATTTTATTCGATTTATTTTCTAACTCAAATAACTTTACTGAATCCGCGTCTAATTTCGACAAAAGTAAATTAAACATAATAAAATCCCAATGTTCTGTCGGAAGACCTAATGTTTTCAATGCGGCTAAATTTTCTAAAAACGTATCTACTAATTTAGCCAGATTTTTCGAATTAACTACCGATATTTTCTGTACGCCCAAGATCGCATCCCAATGCGCGGTCGCACAACGACGAACATTTGTGTACCGTTTAACAATCAGATCGTAAGCAATTTGATAATTATCGCTATTTATTGACAAATTACGAATCAAACTAAGTGGAGTCCCTTCTAAACATCCTTTCAAATACTTAAACTTTTCTACGTCTGCTAGGCCTGCGTTATTATGTACAACCGAATTATATAAGTCTAAAAACGAACCAAACTCCTTAAAATCACCCTTAAATTTAGGCAGCTCTATTTTAGGCAAGCGAATATTAGATTGTGGAACTACTACTGATCTAAACGGTTCTGGAGTTTCAAATTGTGGCTCAAATAATTCCGCACTAAATAGTTTTATTTTATAAAATTGTTCCAAAAATAATTCCCGAACATTTTCTTCAACCCTCGTATCCGCGTCTGGTACAGAAAGAATATTACTAATAATATTAGTGTGATGTTTTAAGAACTCTTCGCGAATCGAATCTAATTCTTCCAGTCTAATTTTAAATAAAGGGCGAATAGAAACGTCTGAAAGGGCCTTAAAACCTAAATCGAAAATTAACTGAATATCATTTAACGCAGTTTTTCTTAAAAATTTGAGCTTCCTATTCTTTTCTTCAAGTTTTTCCATTTTAAATTTTTAACAAGTTCCAATAATATTACACAAACGAAAGTGTACAAAAATGTGGTCTAAAACCCCGAAATTACCGATTTGTAATTCGATACTTTATTAAAACGACGATAATCCCCTTTTAAAATCCCATATGGTCGATTTTACAAAAAGGTCATAAATTATTCTCGAGCCACGACAAGAGACGCAAACTTAAGATAAGAACCCTCAAAACGATAAAAAATACGACATTCGACGAAACCAACCATTAAAATTTAAATAAAACAAAATATTTTTTCAACAAATGAGTTTAAATCCGGCTCGAAGGACCAATGTGGGGTATTAACAAACAAATGTACTATTACAAATTAATAGTACTTAATTAACAGAACTATTCCTTCGGTAACTCTGGCGAGAAAATGGACTTTTCCTCATTGGTGCAAATAATTATTAAAATTTAAATGGTTGCAATAAACAATCAAAAACAATTTATAGGTTTAGGTAAAACTAGGTAAAAACTTACCGCTGGGTCGAATTACCAGGGTTTGCACTACAAAACAACGAACGAAATCAATTTAATATGCGTGCATGGGTTCCCGTGCCGGGTTGCGTCTTTTCTTTTCAACGACTCGTGCTCTTCTCCTTAAAGGGACGCATTCCACGAGCCCGATGGCGGTACTTATAGGGATCGTAGGAATACAGGGAGGACAAATGTATTGATTAATTTATACAACCATATTTGAATTTAAACAAATGGTAATGACAAATTTTGCATACAGTCAAGAACGATGGCTGCTAGATTATCGTTTTTATTACACATCTCTTGCTTATTTAAGTTTTTTGTAAAACTTCCTCCTCTTATGCACAAGTAATTCTGCAGCTGCTACTCGTTCTGCGGTATTATTTAGTACCGATGATTTTAATTTGACTCCTAGTTCCTCGCATGTCGGGCATACGTCTACTTGCGGTCTACCTATATCATATACAAGCTATATACAAAATTTTCATTGAAATATTTCAAGTAGTACTCATATTTAACAAGTTTCGTAAAATCTTTATTTTCAAAGCAAAACATTTCGTACATCTTTTTACGGTTAAAGAGGAATCAAGGTAGGTAGGAGGCTTGCTACCATAATGAGTTTCTTTTTTTGGAAAAATTCTAATGTGCTTATTTATCTTTAAAATTGTAGCATTTGCATTTTCCTTGATATATATTTTAAAATCCCCTCGTATTAAATTGAAATTCCCTCATATATGTATTAAAATGAAGAATGTTTTCCATGTTTTCTCTTTAATATCGTACGAGTTAAAAACCCCAAATAGTATTTCGTTCTTTTTGCGTCGCCGAGTAAAATAAACCATTTTTAGAGTTGTTTATATTTTCTTTGGTATTTTCTTTGATCAAAACCGCTCGAAATATGCGTTTCAAATAAACATCCATTTAGATCGCTGAGAAGTTTTTGCCGGAAATTATAATTGTTCACTCTCGCTAAGGCTTATAGTGTTATAGTCGCTTATAGTGTTAGTCAAAAAGTTTCTTCGAATTTGTATTGTTTCTTCGTCATTCGTTCTTTTTTTTATGGAAAAATGTGTAGCAGTGTTCACTCTCGCTGAGGCGTGGTCAAGAGCGGTGAGCTTCAGCGTTATGTCCAAATTCTACGTCGAATTTGGAAAGTTTTCTGTTTTGTTCCTTTTCATGGAAAATGTGTAGCAGTTTAATCAGTTTAATGGTTTAGTTGCAGTTTAAGTGAGCTTCCAGAAGGTAAGGAACAAGAATCGTTGTTTCCATTCTCGTTTTGTTTCTCCCTGGTTGTCATCCCAGGCTTTTTGGCAATTTGGAGATGAATTTTTCGTGTTCAGAGATTTCCAATCCAGTTTCAACCCTCAGAAACTTTAGTGCTTTTTTTTGGTGAAATCAAGTAATTTTTTCTGTGATTTAATTTTGAAGTAAAGACAGACATTTTTTTAATAATAATTGCTTTCATACCAATTAAAATTTTGATCTTTAATAATGTAAATCTTAGGATGTGGCTATGCTGTCATTTTAATTGTACTCTGTTATGAAATTCAATGTTGACATATGACAGCTAGATTCATGTTTTTGTCACATTAGCTTGTTTTGTTTTTAGAAAAGGTTGATCTTTATGAATAGTTTTATTTAAAAAGATAATTCTTTAGTTGTAATAATTTTTTATTTGCCGCAGTTTATAGCCCAGTAACATTTTTGTAAGTTATGTAGCAATTCCCACTTGTAAACGAATAGGACACATGTAAGTTTTTCTTTGTTATTTTTATATTTACTTTTGTGACTACTAATATAGTCTATGTATTATTTGTATTTGTAACTGTTTGTGTTGAGACACAATAAATGTTTAATTTATTTCTCTAACCCATTTTGCCTTTTTATTTTAGAAAAGTCTCCTAACCAGTTTTGTATTTCTAATAATTATTTCAATAGTTACAACTAGTTGTTGTAATCGTTTTAATTTGGCACCTCGAAGTGGCGTCCATTTTAAATTGCTAGAGGCCTTTCTGTTTGTTTTATTTGTCCATTTGTCTTACGAAATTCATATAAGTACCTCTTTGTTTCATTTTTGTAGTTGCCCCAATCCAACCCCATTGCCATTCAACTTATCCACTACCCAGCTCCCCAAAAAAACCCTGAGTGCCGTTCGCACAGTCTCGTTTATTGTACTTGCCCTATCTCCACTATCTCCAGTAGTTTTTGTCCCCAGTTTTCAAACCCCCTATTATTATACCCTATGTGGTAGGCAAAATATTACGTTACAAAATAACAGAATCGGGCAAAGCATTACCACGTTTAAGATGTCGACCTCGTCTATCAGTGGGTCTATCACCAATTGTTAGGAGCGAAGTTAAACGAAAAACTGCTTTTGCCGCAAATGCATACAAACCGAGAAATGCTTTTTTGCATACCTGAACACGTTCTTGTCTATTTAATACATGAAACACAAAATTGCTTCGGCGTTCTTTTTTAGGTTCTTGATTCCTTGACCTGCGTCTCTTAATTTCTTTCTCATTAAGAAGACCAATTTAAAAAGTATCTTGTTCATTACTTGGTTTTCCTGAATAGAGCGTTTCAAAAATTGATTTCTTTTCCTCTCCAGAGAATTTCTTGGTGCATTTAAATTTACACCTGCAAAAAATCATCATTAAACATCAAATTGTTTGAGAAAAGTAATACTGACCTAGTTAGATTTTCAGAAGCAAATTTTAAACAGAAAAATATTTAAATTATTACAATACGTCTTATTTAAAATAATTTTAAATATATAATAATTTTTTGATCCTAAAAATACTAGTTTTTGTACAAGACGGCCCTTTTTTATAACCATTACCAGAATATATTATAGGTATATAAATAGATTTCCTCTCAACATAACTTTCATCTATATATCGAAAAGGCGCCACCCTGTACATAGTCGTAAACATTATAAAAGTACATATCTGCAGTCCTGTCCTGCTTGTCGATACAGTCTTGTAATTCCTTTTCGACTAACATAACTTCTTCCAAGTAATCGAGCTTTAATTCGTATATTATTCTTATATTTTTCAGGGTTTCGCTCGCCCCTTTTCCGTTTCCCTTCTCTTCCCAATTTAACACTTTCACTGCTTGCGTTAGAAATATCAGACATGATGCTAACGAATAGTATATTGTTTAAAATAAAAAAATATTCATGTTTATTAGCAAAACTACTAATGCACACGTCTTACAATGTTCAACGACAAGTGGAACTATCCTATAGTTTATTTTTATGAACGAGAGAGTAATTAGCATAATTTTAACTGGTAGCTCCGACCACTCCATGGGCGTGCTCAAGATTAATTGAAAAATTACTTTGAATAATTGTAAAAAATAAATGAATTATTTCAGTGTTATAAAGTGTTATGTGTATGTAAACAAAAGTGACCTCTTTTATCACACACTATATTAGAACTGACTGGCCTACATTAAAAAGGGTTTTAAAAAATTCACATTTTTTTTAATTTTTAAAAATTACAAAAGAGAAAAAGAGTTTTTAAAACCGTCTAAGGTATGTTAAATAGATGAATAAAAATATTAATATAAAACTTACAGCTACTTGTTACAAATCCAAATCAGATTCAGAAGATGAACTTTCAGAACCAAGATTTATAATAACTGGCTCGGTCATTTTATCAGTAATATTGTCCAGCTTCCACATTTTTTCCTCTTCTTTAATAGTGTGATTTACTGCCTTTTCCCAGTTTTCAGGTTTTACATTATTTACGGCCTCCAAAAACAACTGTTTAACATCATGAATTTTAAAAGTGGTATTTTTTCTTGAAACTTCACTCTTTATCTGTGCCCATACCAGTTCAATCGGGTTTAATTCACAATGATATGGTGGGGATCTAAGTACTGTCATTCCACGATTTTTGGCAATTTCATCAATTTCGTATTTTTTAAATTTTTCTTTATGAAGGGCACACAACGAATAAAGTTCCTTTCTTATAGATCCGGGATGGTACGTAATATTTTTTCCAATCCTGCAATTCAATTCTGCAATTCTGCAGATGGTGGGTTTAAACCAGTAGATAAGTTATTTACAAAAGCGTGTCTTTGACTTGTAACAGTTTCATCCTGCCAAAATTTATTTGGTGTATGACCCTCGTTGATCCATGTTTCATCAAGATAAAATATTTTTCTTTTTTGGTTTCTCATTTCCTTTACGGTTCTTAGAAAATGTCTTCTCCATATGACAATATCGCTTCTTTCTAATAAAATAGACTTTCTGGGATTCTTTTTCCAGCGGAATTCCTATTTCTTTAAAAAGTTTCCATAACGTACTTCGACTCATTTCTGGGTAATCCTTATCATCTCGAACTGAGACAAGAACTTTATCCAATGTTGGAAATTCTTGTCTAAAGAAGAATTCATGCACTTTCCGTCGAAGTCCTTCTTTAAAATGATATTCTATTTGAAATTTTGGTTTCCCTGGAGCATTACGTGGCATTTGAAAACTACCACATTTCTCTTCTTTAATAACTCTGTAAATCGTAGATTTCCCAACACCAAGTGTACTGCTAACTAACTCAACGGTCTCATCAACACTTTCACATAAACGTTTGTCTGTAAATGATTTAAAACAATTAAATATTAATGTTTTTTCATTAACTGTTAGAGGACCAATTTTTCGGCGTTTACACGGCACTTCCAAATTTTCCATAACACTAGTATATACAATAAACTGCACCTTGCAACTGAAGTACCTACTTTTAGTGAACTGTTAAGAATTTTGAATACGTCACTTGGACCTTCCTATATACAAAATGGAAAAACCCACTATCACATTTTCTGTGGAATAAGTTTAGAAGGTAATTATCTAGTCAATTACTGTCGTAGATTCCTGGAATTAAAGAATTAAATGTTTGATTGTCGAAACCCTTACTTCGTGGAATGTACTCATTTCAGATAAAATAAAACGTTTTATTTTATCTAAAGAATTAAACTTTATTTTGCAAATAGGTAGGTACTTATTAAACTTTTATTGGTTATATATAACCAATAAAATACACATCTCACATTTCTTGCAAATTCATTAGTACCTGTTAACCTCCATCACTTCGACACTGGCAACCTTATTTAGGGATTAGTAACCCTCACAACTATTGTATTCTATTCTGCTCCAACCTTTATACCTGGTGGTCATACTCAATTTAAAATTGTTTTCCTATATACTTCTGTAAACTTGTTGACAAATATCTGTTTTTCATTGAGTCACCCGTATCAACAGTTTAGGGATTTGCATACATAATTTATTGTTTTATTACTCTCTCATACATAAAAATACACTATGTGTATTTTTATGTATGAGAGAAATATACAACTGTGTGGGTGCCATAGACGGAAAACACATACATATTCAAGCACCAGAAAATTCAGGCACAGAACATTTTAATTACAAGGGTTTTTTTAGTATTGTGTTGCTTGCTATAGTGGACGCAAATTACAATTTCATATATGCGAATGTTGGTTGTCAAGGAAGAATTTCGGATGGTGGAGTTTTTAATAGTACATCTTTTAAGAAATGTCTAGATGACAACACTATGCACCTTCCCCCTCCCCGCCCTTTACCGCAATTGAGTCTTCCGGTTCCATATGTCCTTGTAGGAGACGAAGCTTTTCAACTAACCCCAAATCTTATAAAGCCATTCTCTGAATTGCATAACAAAGGATCAAAACGAAGAATATTTAACTACCGGTTAAGTAGGGCTCGAAGAGTTTCAGAAAATGCATTTGGTATAATGTCTTCTCGTTTTCGTATATTTAGAAGACCAGTGTTATTGAAGCCAAGTACTGCAAGAAAAGTAACATTGGCTGCAATTTATTTACATAACTATTTAAGGAAAAGCGGATCAAAAAACGTTTACTGCCCCATTGTGAGTTTGGATACGGAGTGTTCTGACAGTGAAAAAGTTATTCCAGGTCATTGGAGGCGAGATTCATCAACTTGTGAAATAAATAGTCTGCCTACTGTTCCCAGGAGAAGTTGTACTGAAGCTCAAACGGTGAGAGAGGAATTTGCTGAATATTTCATAAGTAAGCCAGGAAAACTGCACTTCCAGTACGATAAGTAATTGTAATTGTTAATTAAGTAATAATTAATTTGTAGGTATAACTGTTTAATATCTTTAATTACATTCATTTTGCTTTTGATTAAAAAAAATTATTAATACCTAATTTATGGATTGTTTATTTATGTTTTCCCATTACCAAAAAATAATGGACGGTATTTATAAACCAAACTCAGCCCATGGTTATACTTAGATCTGTCTATTCATAATTTTGAAAATATTGCTAGGTAGGTAGGTACCTACTTATTAAAAAGTAGGTATTATTTATGTTGTTTTTACAAAACAACAATTAACAATAACATTATTTCGCATAACAATAATAATCATAAAATCAAGTAAATTACTTTAAAACAAGCTAAATATTTAAAAAATCATAATTACCTGAGTGTTAATTAAATCTGTATCCTGAGTGTTTCTTGGTTTGTTCTTATCAGCCAAGAACATCATACTTTTGTATGCAAACCATTTGCTAATGTACTTTTCGTCTGCCCCCATCCCAGTGGTACACTTTTCCTTCTTTCTTTCTCTGGAAAACTAGCTTTGCAAATATCATTAAACTCCATTTATAAATACGTGTTAATAAAAATGTTTTAAAAATAAAATTAGTTTAAATAGAATAATTTTGATAAACACAAATAAACAGCTAAATGGAATAATTTTGATATAAACACAAATAAACAGCCTAAATATTTACTGAAAAAGTTGACCGACATATTTCAACACGTCCACACCTACTGATGTCGCTCGACTTCCTTTGATCCGTACCGACTTGATTCGGATTGCGTTCGATTCGACCCGACATGGTTAAACAAAGCCGGGCGACATGTTCGACAGTGTCGGTCGACCGAGTCGAACGACACCATTCGACATAGTGTGGACGTAGCTTTAGAGCTAACCGAAATAATAAAATAAACTACTCTGTAGCTGTAGACAAAATGACAGAAACGATGGTGGCGCCACAAGAATTATTATATAAAGGCAACCAGTCTCGGACAAATTTCCCTTATAGACTCATTGATCCGTCGACTTAGGTTGAACAAAATGTATATCTCTCTTTAAATTCGTACTGATGTGGACTTATTACCTTTATACAATAAGTGATTCAATTTTACTACTTATGAAAAAATGCCATGTAGTACAAAGAGTTTATTCCACATATGAAAAATAGTGTTTTTAATACTAAGATAACATATTTTAAATAAAAAATAAATAGAATTAAGTACTTAATATTAATTTTTAATACTAAGTGCAAAGTTATTCACAATATTACACCACATATTGCATGATTGAATTCGTGGCAATATGTAGCCGTTCTATATTTTGGGCTTGGACAATAAGAGCATTCTTTGAAATTTCTGACTAATTTCTGTCGACCATTTGTGACCATTCCAATTCTCAAAACTTCTATTTCTTGTACCCGCTATTTCGGTAGGGATCTATAGAGGAATGCAGGAGTAACACCAAGCTGCAACCCCTTATCTCTTGCCCTACTGCTCATCCATAGGTCGATATAATACACCAGCGTATTCCTGTCTAATTAGCAGATTTAATCTCCAAATTCTTTTGTTCCCAGTCTATACCGTTGTCTCCGAAAGGATCTGAACCAAGTTCTTCACTATTCAAAATACGCTTAGCTCCAACTTTTTTTTTCTGAGAGGATTTTTGTGATATTGTTTTACTGAAATGTAATGCGTATATTTAAGACGAGAAAATAAAATAAAATATCGTGACCTCAGTTAACTCTATCTATCTACGAAGCCTCATGTAAATATGTCAACTTCCAACTTTTGGTATGTTTCTTTATCTTTTTAGTAATGTTTTAATGAGGTAATTATTAAAAATGTCGGAATGTACCTTTTGTAAGATAATTTTAAATGGGATCATAGTGCAAGCAATACATCATTTGAAAGATAGATGATTTTTTTAATGACACCAAAGAAATTATCTAGCGTTTTGAATTTAAAAATAGATAATATCAAGTTCAATAGAGAATCCTAGTTTTGCACAAGTTGATTAAACTGATTGGTTTAAACGTCTTATTTTATTGATGGCGTAACTTTTTGGAAATGAAAAATAGCATCTGAAATCAGTTGAAATCAATTTCGACCGGAAGTAAGTAAAACTTACATTGGTATAATTTTTTTATGTATAGGTACACTTTTCATTTTATTTCTGTTAAAATAGGTATTTTATTATTTCCCGTTTCTCACTTTATTGCAATTATACTTATACTAATTGCTAATAACTTTTCTTATACTTTGTTATTGTAAAACTATGATCTAGAGTAAATATAAAAGAAATAATACTATATTTTTCAAAAATAAGTGTGTATGTTTAGCTTTGCGGGAATATCGATTTTTTATATTGGCAAGATGGTTTGATTAAATCGTAAGTGGAGGTTCAATGTAGGTTTAAGCAGGTGCCTAGAATTTTATTTAAATATAAACATGTTCAGGTGTAGATATATTGTAATCTTAAAGTCTAATTTAATGATTTGTTGCAGTGGCGGAGCAAGGATTGTACATTTAATATAATTACACCTATATGTCCTCCATTTATTTGAAGATTTAATCTTGTGAATAAAAAATTGACGAGAAGAAATCATAATATTTACAAATTACGAAGGGCACCTAATGTGGAGCGGCAGAAAACCCCAATTTTTGAGAACTTTAATAAAACAGGGATCTTTCACAGATAATGACTCTTCAAAGAATTTGTATAGAATTTGTTTAAAAAATTTGGTAATGAGAAAGATATACGTGACGGTTATATCTGATAATAAAGATAAAAAGGGTGCGTGATTTTTAAAATCATATATAAATTAACCTTTATATTACAGGGAAGGTACACACGTAAACTATTGCTATTTATTTTCTATTTATTGGGCTTTTAAAAAACTCCAGGTGACTAATTTCTCAGAACTAAAAAAATTTAAATAATTTCTAAAAACGTTTCGTCGATTGTATGAATAATCTAAACTTTTATGTAATATCTTACGGTGTACAATTACAACTTATTGTAAAGTAAATTTAATTTTGTAAGGTTCTTATAACATATAAATACCATCATGTTTGATTACAGTCTACCCTGATGATGGGAACAATTTAATAAATTTTCCAAAAGTTTGGATGAAGAAAAAGTGTTTTCTGTCATCTAGAATTTCTGAGTGTCCCAGTACTTCTTTATATATATATATATATATATATATATATATATATATATATATATATATATATATATATATATATATATATATATATATATATATAAATATATATATATATATATATATATATATATATATACAGTGTGTCCGTAAAGTATGTAATAAATTCAATATTTTTAAAAAAATCTAAAACACGTCGATTTTTAAATTTAATGTTCTACATTTTACAATAAAATTTCATTATACAAGGCGATACACATTACAGTGATGACGTCATCGGCTCTTTTTTTTTAATGTAACACCATGTATTTTGGGACATTTTTAGATCGATAGAAATGAAGTGTTGTGCAGTATGTCGTCCTCTACGCGACCCCAGTCTGGAGTGAGGCGGTAGAAATACCAACTATCAAGAGGCTCATGGTACGCGTGGACAGAACTAGTCTGCTGCGGGTAGCATGTGCCTACAGGACTGTGTCAGCTGCCGCTCTTTGGGTGATCACGGCTGTGTTCCTTTACATGTGCTGGCAGGTGAAAGGGCCATGACTCATAGTCGTAGGGTGCGGAAAATTGGAGAGCGAGAGATGACTGAGATAAGACTGGCCTAGAGATTAGTTTCAATCGGGCAGTGGCAACAAGACTGGGGGGCAACACGTGATGTGGCGGAGTGGACAAGGTCACTAATCCCGAACCTTCGAAGCTGGGTAGACTGTGGGCATACGCAGCTGGATTATTATCTGACGCAAATGCTCACAGGCCATGGCGGCTTCCGCAGCTACCTTTTCAGGTTTAGGAGGGCTCAGTCCGATCAGTGCCTTTACTGTGGTCTCTCGGATACTGTGACACACACGATGTTGGAGTGTGAGCGTTGGGCGGGTGAAAGAGAGAAGTTTGAAAGAGAGTGTAACTGACCCTTCCATCCGTTCCATCCTGATTTCTGGAGTGACAGAGGAGATGTTTTTAGTTGGACGCCGACCGTCTCGGAATGGTGACGGGACAAAGTGTCAAAAGTCTCACTCCCTTGGACATCTTGTCCTGGCACAACTTCGTTAGGGTATTACGAACCAACGCTACCTGTGTGAGTTACAGGTGTCTGTATGCAGATGTTCCTTCTTCACTTTAAAGATGTAAAAAAATAGAATTTAGTAGAATTTTTTTTTTATTTGAATTAACGTGTCTCGACGACGAGATCATTGACACGATGACAGTATAATACAATATAAGGGTATTACAAATACAATTTTACATTTGACAATACACAATATATAATACAAAATATTTATTTTTTACAAATTTAACCTTTATACATAATTACAATATTTCAGAGTTTATAAAGCACTTAAATGTCTTCTAAATATTTAAACAGACTTGCATATTCTCAGTTTCATTGAACATTTCTTGTATATTATCACCCAACTGGTGTTATATTAGAATTTTTTTAATGGAGTTTAAAAACGTATTTTTTCTATTTATTTCATTATCATTATCATCAACAGCTGTTTCATCCATCGTCGGATGTAAGTCTCCCTTAGGTGTGTTTATTCATTTCTGTTTGTTCTTTTTTGCATCCATTCGTGACCAGCCATTCGCTTGATGTCATCAGTCCATCTGGTTTGAGGTCTGCCTCTATTTCTCTTGTTTGCTCTACGTATAATTCGCTTCGTCCAACGGTTGTCTTTCATTTTTCCTATGTGTCCTACCTAGTTTCACTTTAACATGGCAATCTTTTGGATTACATCCATCATTTTTGTTCGACTTCTTATTTATTTTAATATTTCTCAATTTATTTCATACCTGTTGAAATTTCTTTAATTGCAATGTCAGAAGTCTCTTATGAAAATTAGTTTTTATATTTTATCTGATTTTGAGGTAAAATGGTCCCTTCATGTCGAGACAAAATGATTCCGGGGACCAGTTTAGCCTAGCTTAGCCAACAAAATAAAGTTTTGACTTATACAGAAATATTTTTATAACAATCAGATGTAGGTATATCATCTTTATAGAAATAATGGTTAGAACTTATGTTCAGAACACGACAAGATAGCAGTGGGATTCAAATTTAATGAGACTTACCTTGGAAAATATTGCTAATGGAAATATTTTCTAAGCCGTATATATTTTCTAAGCCTAATATTACCTAGAGCTGCTAGACTTTATAATCTTGTAGCATTTCAAATCACCTTGTATACGTAAAAACATTTTAAAGTTTGTTTTTATATCACAGATGGGTATTTCTTCGGTATTATTTGATCGAGAGCCACTTTAGGATATTATGAGCATCAAATAAATAAGAATACGTTCGTATATGTTTTGTTTATACCGAGATGGGCGAATGATTAATGTATAGATGCAGTTTTAAGTGAGGTTTGGAAGAGATTTTGTTGAGAGCAGACGGCGGTGTGTTTAGTCGGAAAAAAGAAGCCGGCAAATTTGTTGAAAAAAGTGAATTATACTCAATGTATGTTTTGAAAGAGTAATCACTGTTTTTATTTTTATGTCGTCTCTCATCTGCGATATTTGTAAAACGGCGTTTACAGCAACTTTGAAAGATACCCACATGTGTTCCAGTTTTTAAAGAAGCCAAGTTTAAAAGTTTGCGTCCAGTTCCCAACTTCCAGCCTCATTTTGTTTGTCTTAAGCCATTTCAGACTATCTTTGCAGTTTGGAGATGCATTTGTTTGTGTTTGCAGTGTCCAGTTCAACCCCAGAAATTTCAAAAGAAAGAAATTAACATTTAGTGAAATACCAGGTACCATTTTATTAAACTTTTTTCATGTAAAAATAAAAAGTTTTTCATTTGTAACATTATAACATTTGTAAATTATAACTACATAAATTTTAATCTGTTTTGTTAAATAATTGCTTTCATAAAAGGTTAGGAAATTGTAGTAATTAAAATTATAAATGTTAGAGTGTGGCCTAGTTGTCATATTAATTGTTCTCAAGTTTTAAAATTTAGTGTTGACATCTGACAGCTAGTTTTGTTTTTGATATTTGGTAAATACCTAATCATAAATTGAGATTTTTGTTTTTGTTTTGTTTTTTTTTTCAAACAAGGTTAACCCCTATGCATAGTTTCACTTAAAAGGATATTTTTCATTTGTAATAATTTATTTCTGCTACAAATTATCGCCCAGTAACAATTGTAAGTTCTTGTAGTATCTCCAACATCTAGAGTTTGTAAACGGATAGAACAGAGTAAGGGTTTTTCTTTGTTATTTTGTATTTATTTTTGTAATTTATATAGTATTTTTTGTACTATTTATAGTTGTAACTGTTTGTGGTGAGACAGCAATAAATATTTGATTTTTTCCCTAAACCAATTTGTTTATTTCTTTTAAAAAAGTTTTTAATCCCTTTTTGTGTTTTTAGAAAGGAAGAGCCTTTTCTTTCTTCCAACAGGAAGATTCTTCTAAGCGGCGTCCATTTTAAATAGCTTAAGAACTTCTTGTATTTTGTTTGTCCCAGGAGATTCATGTAAGTACCCCTTTCTGTTTAATTTTTGTAGTTACCCCAATCCAGTCCTTTTGTTATTCACTTATCCATGACCCCAGCTCTCCAAATAAACCCTGAGTAGCCATTCGCAAATGTTCCGGTCTATTTTGCTTACCCTATCTCTACTCCAATAATTTCTGTCCCCAATTTTCAACCCCTTATAGTAATATCCTATGTGGTAGGCAATATAATCGTTACAATCTGCCCTAGAGTACTTTAAAAAGAAGGGCCAAAAATCAAAATGTATTGGTAAATTAACTAAAAGTAGACTACTTTATTCATGTGAGATGTCAGAAAATTTTCGGTAGGTTTATTCGAAAAGCCATGGTCGATATACTACAACCTTTTATAAATAATTTGAGTCTTACTTAAAGAAGTATGTTTTAGAGTAGAGATGGAAGACCAACTATTCGGTATGACGAAGAAAAAAATTTGTGAAATGGCCTATGAGCTTGTGGAGAGGAACGGCATTAAACACAGGTTTTCTAAAATTAAAAAGTCAGCTGAAACGGTTTGGTTTAGAGATTTTCTAAAGAGGCATCTATAGATTGCTTTTAAAATTCCTGAGGCTAGCTCAGATTCCAGAGAGAGAGGCTTAAATAAAGAAGCAGTCGCAGAGGGAGTTGTTTTTCTCCCTTTTAGATGGAATACAAAATAAAAATCCTATAAGAATATATAATATGGAATAAAATATAACAGCAATCCTATAAAAATATATAATATGGATGAGTCTGGTATAAAAACGGTCCCAGTTGCATAAAATTTTAGTACATAAAGGGTGGAAACAGGTTGGTTTAATAACAAGCGCTGAAAGGGAACAAAATGTCATCGTTGTTCTCTGTGTAAATACTGCTGGAGCAGTAATAGTATTCTCTCGCAAACGAAGGAATGAGTTATTATTTCAAGGTGCCCCATATGGAACACTTTCTCTTTACAAGAAATCTGGATACCTGAAACACCTTCATTCTGTTTTTAAAACATTTTCAACAACATACACAATACTCAGTTGAAAATAGAGTCCTATTATTGCTTGATGGTCATTCAAGCTACAAGTCTGCGAAAGCTATATAGAGTAGTGTAGAGAAAATGATATTATAATGCGGTAGTTTCCTCCACATTGCAGGCACGAGATGGATTAAAATAAACCCTGAAAAAATCTCTCTAGGACATTGTTAGCTTGTTGCGAGTTGCCACACTTAACAACGGACTTAGTGGATTCGAGACAACAGGCATCTCTCCTTTTAATTCAAACATATTTCCAGATTGGAAATTTAAACCAGCATCTACACAACTGACCGACCTATTGTGGAAAATGAAACCGTTGATCCCATTCAAGAACAAAGAACGCCTTCTGCACAAAGAGATACTTATTCGTTTTAAAGTACTTTACCTATAAGGAAAAGAAAAATTTGTAATATATCTTTGGCTATAAAGGTGGCGTTAAAAGGAATGAAATTACATCATAGATGAACGATATTTTTGTAACTTCATATGATATACCTCCACTACTTCAAGAATCTCCTCAGGTAAGGAGTTCAAGACCTTCTCAAGGATCAACTGTTTTTACCTTTACACCAAATTATCCTTTGTCCTTAGATGTAAGCAGAAAAAAAAGGAAATAAATGATTTGATGATGATGAAAGCTGCATATTTTATTTGGAATTATTCAGAAAATCACAGGCGAAGGAGGTTTGGATTAAGTGTAATGTGTGCAGTAAATGGTTTCATTTATTGTGTGCGGGTGTAATTGGAAAGCAGAAATTGTATATTTCCGATTTTTGTAAATAAAAATGGTTTATTAGTTTTTCTCTACAAAAAAAACTCTAGGGGCATTTTACCTCATGGTCGGGGTCTTTTACCCTAACCATATAGTAAAACTTAAGAGCTTTTAAAAATAATTTATTTTTGTTTTAGCTGTATATCTAAATATAATTTTTTCAAATAAATATGTTCTGCTATACCCCACTTTGATTAAACTGTTAATTGTATTTGATTAAACTGTTCTTATTTATTTCGTTTTTATTTCTAGCTTAAAAAAACGTTGGAGGGAACATTTTGTCTCACTCTCCCCTGCAGTAGGAAATGTTAAATAATAGTTTTACCATAAATAACAAACTCTTTTATATAAATTCTTCTTTAAAGGTTTAACCATAAATAACAAACAATAAAACATTTCTAATCAACAAATAGCAAGTTTTAAGAATAAACCAAAATGGTGTATACTTCACTTCACAATCTTCAATATTTCACAAATGTGCAATCCTGTTTACACAAAACTATGAAGTTAATAATATTCTAAATGAGATTTTTCTAAAAAACAATTAGGCTGTGGAAATAACTGATATCTTTCGTAAAATCCTTAATTTCACTTTGTCTTGAACTGATGCTCTTTTGGCAACTTTAGGATCACTAAAGTTCCAAGGTTGTAAATCTCCAGACGCAAATAATATGTAGAAAACCATAGCAAATAGGTAGATTCCAGCTGTTGTGCAGAATACGATGTTCCATAAAGTTTTATCACTCTAAAATAAATATGTACATATTAATGGAAATGATTCATTGAATTAGAATAGCATTTTAATGTTATTTTAATGTACAAAAAAACATTATTTAAGTAAATAATAATAATGAGTAAAAATAAATTTTAAAAATCCAAATCGATCAAGTTAAAAACGTTTTCGGACTTATCAGTCCATCTTCAGTGAACTCTCTAGCCCTTGCAAATAACCACAGAACCAAACAGTGGTTTCTGTGTTTGCGAATGAAGCATCACACTAGTCAACTATTTCCCGCTAATATTGCGAATTTCAACGTAATCACTTCAGTCTCAGCGACGAATCCAGGCCAGGTCCACCCAAAACAGCAGTCACACAGCAAAACATTGATGCGGTTTGTCAGCTAATTAAGATTGTCCGCCATGTAATATACCGGAAGATAGAGGCATTTTTGGGCATTTCAAAGGCCTCGATCCAAAAGATCATACATAAAGAACTGGGTGTTACAAAGTTGGTTTCCCGTTGGATCCTTCATTTGCTCACAGAAGAGCAAACGGTGGTTCGTGTCAAATTCTGTCGAAAAATATCGAACGGTTCAATAAAGCAAGCTCAAAAAACGTTCATAGTATTTTTAGTGGCGATGAGCCATGGATTTACTTCGACGGACCGTAAAATAAACGCCAATTCGCTGTGTGGGTGTTTTACGGTGAGAAAAAACGAACAGAAGTGATCCGTTCCTGAAGTATGTCAAAGAAAATGGTAGCAACTTTTGTGTCAAGATTTGGTCATGTGACATATTATAATACTTTTCGTATTAAATTGTTAGTAATTAAAAAACATTGCCAAAATTTCTGCAGAAAACATATAAGTTTGTTGGACTATATATGTAATTCTCTTCACCATCTCATTTTAAAGATACGATACTAATTTACAAAAATTGGATGAAAATTGTTGGATTTCTGGTACCTCCATTTAAAAAAATATACTTCCCAAAATAATACCTTCAAAGTTGTCATGTGTTAAGGACATACAGACCGACGCTATTAAACAAACTTTCTTTTCAAAATATTTCTACAAATATTTGTTAATGTATTAAAGAGTCTTTACTCCTCCATCAAGTATTTACTCGACGAAGGTGGAAATTTCTTAGTAGTCCAACGCGATCCAGAAGTAGCTTGAAATTAAAAAGAAAGAAATAAAAGCATCTTTTATGCCAATTAATTTTTTGAAAATTCTACTCTGACTTTACTCTTTAAAAACAAACTCAAATTAAAAAGCTTAAGATAAGACGAGAAGGCATATTCAACACAGAAACGAGATCATTGACAACCCAAAACAGAAGAAATAATATGTTGCATAGTTAAAGTCAAATCTCTACAGGTTTATATGTTAGTTTAAATTAACTTACCTCTTCAAAACCACTCATAATTCTGATCAAATCTACAGCCAATGGTGCCAAAATGGAACAAATTGTGGCAAAACTATTTGTGATAGCCATTAGAGTACCAGCATGAATAGGTGATAGGTCTATATGATTAATGTTAAAACCGGAATACTGGGCAGCGTTGAATCCCATGGCAATAACCAGTAGGGATATCGTACTCCATTTGGTGTCAATAAAACATAGCGATATTAAAGCCACAGCTGGAAATGCCAGTCCTAAAATAAATTATGAGAACAAGAAGTAATATTAAATGCAATAATAGAATAAAATGGTTGGTTTTTCATTAAAAATAACTTGCGTGCTTAGAAATTTACCTACTTTAAATTTTTACTTGAACTATATATTTTTTTGAAACGAATTACTCGGATCAAAAAAAGGAATATACTCTTTAGAAGATAATTTAATACGCTTTCATATGAGTATAAATTTGTCATGGATTGCTTATTATTTATATGCGTAGCATTAATTTTACAATGTTAAACATTTTAAAGTCGTAATAAGTTTTCATAAATGTATACTCATATTAAAGACTATTAAATTATCTTTCAAACAGTATATTCGTTATTGTGATCGGAGTAATGTTACCTGAAAAAATTATAGTACAATAAGGCCTCTTTTTATACGGATTATTTTTATGCGATTTTAAAGTTTTGCAGTTTGTATTTCATCCAAAAATTTCTATTATTAACAACGATAATAAACGATAAACGATAATATGCGAAATTAATTATTGACCCAAAACCCGTTTGATGCAGAAATGAACTAAATTCGATTATTCCTTACTTGCATTTCTGCTTGCCTTACTTTGAGAGTCCATCTTCGTTTCGTGGAGTTAACACACTAATAACACTCCTAACATTCCTGACAACTATGACTTTCCGCCGCTACCGCTACACAGAACAACCGTCTCACAGCCTGTAATCCCACCAACCAATCTTACCACCCCACCTATTTCTACCTCATTTCGACCTACAATACATATCCCTGATACTACACAATCCTCGATCACCAACAATTTGTCTGACACTTTTATGTCGGACATATTATCCACTCTGTCCATAGAGCAAATCGACCGGCTCATCGCTCAACTTCGGCTGACCCGGTCATCCGCTATCCTAAACCCATCCACTTCTCCTATCACCACTCAAGCCACTCAACCACAACACAATTTCACCACACATACTAATGTCACTCAACCAATATCCACCCATACCGCTCAATCGACAATCAACCAAACTCCACAAATAATAAACACAGTCAACCCACAACCAACAAATATACACAATTCACAATTAATACACACACCCATCAACCCACCATCCACACAAAACACACACTTATCATACGCTAACGCCACTACCACTCCCAAACCTACCATCCCTGCATCCCAGGCCACCACCTCCACACAACCAAAATCATTCAATTACATCATATCCAACATCCCTCGAGAGAAATCTAACCAGAGAGATTTCTTTCGAATCATCAACACCAGAGAGATTTTACTCAATCAAATCTCGACGGTTAAAGTCCTACACACCCAAATCGCCCACCTAACAACCATCCACCCGGTTAACCACGTCGAGTTGCAACGAAAACTCCGTGATGCGCTGGGCGATCCCAAAGTCCTCGTCACACCCAAGCACATCCCAACACCACGCAATCCCACCCGCTCATCCAAACCCACCTACATGGTCGTCGTCAAGGGGGTCGAAAGAGACTACTCAGACGACGATCCAACCAAAGCCGTTACAGAAATGGATATCCCCGTAGTTCGACTATGGCGGATTATATCCAAATCCAATCTCCCCACCACGTTTGTGAAGCTGGTCACATCGAGTGAATTGAAATACACGGAGATGCTGACCAGAGGAATCTTCATGGACGGCCTCCGACTCCATGTGGAACTTCCACTCAATTCAAATCCCGTGCCTCCCATCCCAAAATACTGCGGCAGGTGCAGCCAGAACGGGCATACCATCATGGAGTGCCCGCAAAAGCAGTACCGCTGCCCGACCTGTGGCCAGGACCACAAATCCACGGCCTGCCCCACCCCAAAAACTCCTAAATGTCCCAACTGTGGAGGAGACCATGCGGCCTACTCGGTCAAATGTCCCCACAGAAGGGAAGCTCCTAAGACACCACAAGAAACCCAGCCAATCTCTACAGAAAAGCGAGACCCTCCATACGAGCTGACTTCTAATATGAAGACAGTTATGGAGTTCACCTCACTTATCCTAATTAACCTTCTCCCTGACCGACGTCAACTAATTCTTGACATCACCAACCACTTCACTACTTTGATGTTTGGGCATAAGAGTACTCTTGTCGCTCATAGCAACAAAGCTTCCATCACCTTCCTGCCCCTCTAATGGACAGTACAATAGGTGCTGTGAACTGCCAGGGTGTTGCGAGAAAACGCCCCTTCATCAAGCATATCCTTCAACAATACAATATCCAAATCCTTGCCCTCTCCGACCCCCTTGCCAAACAAGATCCCATCTTCCCAGGCTATTGCACTTTACACCGACCCAAAAGCCAAATTTCACACGGCATTGGCTTCCTGATCAAGTATGGCATCCCTTTTTCCCCACATACCATTCCCCCTCACATCATCCTCAATGATGAAGACTTCCTGGCAGTTGACATCCACCTCGAACACAACGAGACCATCACCCTAGTCTCTTATTACAAACATCCTCTTCAACCGCTATCCAAGACATTGTTTGATTACGTCTCCAGCCTGAACAAGGCTATCATTCTAGGAGACTTTAACGCCAGACACATCAGATATGGCGACACGGTGTCGAACCGTGCAGGCAATGATCTCTTGGATTTGCTCCTTAACCTCCCTCTACACCGTATACGTAACCGTGTGCCGACGTTTGTGGGTCCCCAGGGCTTGTCAATCATCGATCATATCTTATGCACGTACGACTTAATTGATCGATTGAGTGACGAAGGCTTCCTGGGTGACTCGATTACGTCGGATCACCTACCTTTGCTGGTTAAGGAACAGATACTGAACCCTCCACCTCCTGACCCTCCTAAAGTAATAAGAGACTACAAACACGCCAACTGGGTACTCTTCCAAACATACCTATCAAATAACACTCCAGAGTTAGGCAACTTAACGTACCCAGATGATATCGACCGAGGTATCACGGTAATTTCTAACCTGATAAATCAAGCAGCTGATTTGTCAGTCCCAAATAGGGACATAATATTATTCTGGCATAATAAACCTCCTCTACCTCAGTTTATCGTCGATAAATTTTAATCTTAAAATTAATTAAGATTTAATTAAAAGAGACGTCTCCTCCGTCAGTTCCAACGTACCCGCAATCCCCTTGTCAAAACAGAGTATAACCGGCTGTCTGCGGCGATCAAACTGCAGGTCAACAATCTGCAGTCCAGACAATGGATTGCAGCGACCTCCAGTCTTGATTACCGTGACAGCGGTAGATTCTGGCATAAATTCAAATGCCTAACCAAACAAAAAACCAATAATCCTTCTCACCTTGTGGTGAACAATCATATTATCAACTCAAACCAACAGAAAGCAGAAGCTTTCAAAACTCACTTACAAAATACCTTAATCTCCCCAGACGATCCGAGATTTGATCATGCCTTCTATGCCAACGCAGTGAGAGACATAACACGACTGCTCAGAACCCCTTTCGACCCTCAGGCACCCCATGAACATCCAATCATGGCGCCTGTGGATCACCAAACCTTCAAACATTTCTGCCAAATTGGCAAATCAAATGCACCGGGGCCTGACAAGATTGCCAGGAACTGTGTGCAACACCTCACGCTGAGCGTCACTCTGTACCTGACGAACATAGTCAATGCCACTCTTAAACTCTGCTACTTCCCAAAACCTTGGAAAGTAGCCAATACAACTATGCTTTTGAAAAAAGGCAAGCCACGTACCGATCCACACTCTTATAGGCCGATATCTCTCCTTAACGTCCTGGCGAAAGTCTTCGAGAGAATCCTTAAAGAAAGACTCGTAGACTTCACCACAGAACACAATATCATCCCACCTTACCAATTCGGCTTTAGAGAAGGGTACTCAATCAAAACGGCATTGACAGAAATCGTCACACACCTAACACAAAGTCTGAACGACGGCAAAGTGTCACTAGGTATCTTCCTCGATGTTCAAAAAGCCTTTGACCAAGTCTGGCATGTGGGACTGGTCAAGAAACTAGTGAGCATCGGGCTACCAACTCCATTCGTCAGACTCATCCACTCATATGTCTCTCAACGGCAAATCACAGTCAAGGAGCGTGATCGATTCTCTACATCCTTCACTCCCACAGCGGGAGTTCCTCAGGGTTCCGTGTTGGCACCAATACTCTACACAATTTACAACAGCGACTTCCCTAACCCTAGATATACCAATACAACTACTCTACTATACGCAGACGATACAGCACTCCTTACAACAACACCATACGTCGACTCTACACTTAGGTCAGCTCAAAATCATCTGCTCCTTGTTGAACAATGGTGTCAGAGATGGAGAGTGACACCTAACCCAAACAAAACACAGATGATCCTTTTCAGGCACCCATATCGCAGTCAATACATCACACCTATCATCACCGAAAGGCACAATTTGAGTTTGTGGGGAGAACGACTCCGTCTCCGAAACCAGGTCGAATATCTCGGCGTGCTGCTCATGCAAACATTACGCTGGAGTGACGATACTGACAGAACCTGTAATAAGGTTAGGAGCCGACTCGGACTTCTCAACGCTCTTGGTGGCAAATTCGGCCGCACACACTCACGTACACTTATCCATACATACAAAACATTTATCAGACCGGTCATCGAGTACAGATCTTGCATTTGTGCTGTGATGCCCAAACATCTCAGCAATAGACTACTTACACTGGAAAGGAGAATCTTACGTAAACTAAACAGAAAACGATGCGACTATCCTTCCGCACTCATTCATCGCCTGTCGAATATCCAGCCCATCAATGAGAGGCTTTCCTCTCTGAGCAGGGGTTATACAATTCGCACCATCCGGGGCCAAAACCTGAGAGCCCAAAGCATCCTCAAAACTACATGCTCATCCCTCGGCAATGTATTCAGAAGAAAACCTAAACCCAAACTCCCATTCTTACCCGCTATTCTGCTGGAACTCGCCAGCAACGAGCTCCCTGATGAATACATTGACATACAGAAGGCAACTCCCCTCTTTTACCGTCGCTTATTATAATACTAAATGTTCACTTCGAACTGACACCGACGGGGGGGGATCGGTTTTCTGTGGTTTTCCGATCCCATTGCACAACGATACCCCGTCGATTTTTTTTTTTGACTACCAGGTACCAGTCCACAGCTGCCCTCACGCGTCGCGATATTCATACAATAATTTAATAAATTTAGTAAATTAATAAACTTATAAACATTTTCATATACTTACTAATTTTGTTTTAGACCAAAAATTCTGAAAGGAACCGTTTACTTGCATCCCTTTCGCCCCCGATTGTCCAGGACTAGTGAGAGCAGCAACAACCACCAACAAACACCACGCAGCACACCATTGGACACATACCAAAATCCAGTGCCATACACCCAATACTAAGGAAAACACGTCCTGAAGAGGCAAAAGCCTAAAACAGGACAGCGTAGCCATCCAAATACAAGAAAAACACCCAAAAACACACACGACCAACACTACAATGGATTAGGCGTATTCGCATTGTCTTGTTCTGTGTTGCATAACAGTGTAGATAACTTTATAGATATTACGTTTGTAAAATATGATTGTGGCAATGAAACGCTGGCTAAAGCCAAATGATTCCGCGTTAGACGAAGCAAATGAAAGACCATCGACTTGCAAAGGTTAATAAACGACGTAAGTTTTGTGACGAATACTTGGCTTTTTGTTTTACATTTATTAATTTAAACGGAGAAGAAAGATCTTAGTGCGTCATATGCTAATCAAAGCTAAAATCATAGCCTCAGAATTAGAACGAGCAAAAAACAATAACAAAGGCTGCTACTGGGGCCAATAACGCAAAAGCTGTATTGGCATCTTACCAAGTATCCTTATTAGTTGCAAAAAGTAGTAAGCCTCACACCATTGCTGAAGAGTTAATACTACCATGTTCTAAAATTGTGATTTCCGCTTTGTTGGGAGCTTCAAAAGAGTTGGATGTTATATCGTTATCTAACAGTACAGTGAACATCATGAATTGTTGATATTCAGGAAATGTTAAAGAACAATTGATTTTTTTACAATGTTAAAGCGAGCAGACTTTATGCTTTGCAATTATATGAGAGCACAGATATTAGCAATGACGCCAATTTGCTTGCATTTGTTCGTTACGAATACAACGACGGCATATTAAGGATTAACTTTAACCTAAATATTGCAAATTTAGTAGCCAAAAAGTAACCTACCGTCTGATTAATAGAATATTTTTAATTTTCATAAGAATGTTTTTTTTCAGAACTTAAATAAGTTGTTCTATATTTATTCCTATAAAGGGGTTCCTAAAATTGTGCTTGATTTACTAGTGGTCCGCGGACTGAAAAAGGTTAAAAAACTCTGGCATAGAACATTTAAAATAAAAAATTCTAGTATCTCAAATTTTTTACACGTAGAGATAACTATTTGTTTTAGTCCAAAATATTATATGGGCTTCTCTTTTATTAAATACAAGTTTGGTAAAAAGAAGAATATAATACAAGTACTTACCGATTGAATTGAAAATTTTTCTACTGGTGATTACACTGACGAATTTTTTGTCAATGACCAAATCAGCTATAGGACTGAATACCAACGTCATAAACCACATTACGAAGTATGGTAATGCAGAAAGAAGACTATTCTAAAATAAATAATGTAATAGTTATGTATACAAGTTGTACTTTTTTCACCAATGGAAAAGTTGATAGGCAATTCCATAACTAAAAAAGCCGTGTGCAAGTACTAAAATCCAAATAGGTATTAAAAACCGTCAATAAAATACGCAGTAAGGAAATTATATTCTTCTTCTTCTAGTGACGTCTCCACTAATGAAGGTTGGCTATAACCATTGCAAATTCGTCTCTATCTTCTGCTTTTCTTAAGAGCGTCAGTGTGTTTAACCCGGTCCAGTCGCGAATGTTTTTCAGCCAGGATATTTGTCGTCTACCAGGACCCCTTTTTCCTTCGATTTTACCCTTCATAATCAGCTGCAACAACTCGTACTTATCATTTCTAAGTATGTGCCCCAAATATGCTGTCTTTCGCCTTTTAATGGTGGTCAAAAGTTCTCTGTCTCTTCCCATTCTGTGCAACACCATTTCGTTCGTAATATGATCGGTCCATGGTATCTTCAATATTTCTTCAGTTTTCTCATTAAGTCAACATTAACCGTCCAGGCTTCGACACCATAAAGAAGAATAGAGTGGATATAACATTTTACCATCCGATATCGGATTTGCAGATTGAGTCTTTGGTTACTCAGAAATTTCCCCATTTTCAAAAAGGCTGCTCTTGATTGCTCTATTCTTAAGCGAATTTCTGATTTCGGATTCAGATCTTCCGTAATCCAGACTCCTAAGTATTTCATTTTGTCAACCTGCTCAATATCTTCATTTTTTATCTGGATCCTTGTAATGACTTTGCCCCTCTTAATGATAACCATGTTTTTTTTTTCTTTATGTTTATTGTTAAACCAAACTGTTCCCCAGTATCACAAATTGTGTTTAGTAACGTCTGCAGGTCTGTCTCACTTTCAGCGCTAATGACTGTATCGTCAGCATAACGAATGTTATTTATATTTTCACCATTTATCTTGATCTATTCTGTACAGTTTTCAAGTGCTTGCGTAAATAACTTTTCGGAATATATATTATATAGTAATGGTGTAAGTACACAGCCCTGTCTTACTCCTCTACTTATCTGTTGCGCATCCGTGCTATTTCCAATAGAGAGTTACTGTTGGTTCCAATACAGATTTCTCACTATGTTAATGTCATTTTTGTCGAGACGTTTTCTCTTTAGACATTCCATGAGAATGTTATGTTTAACTTTGTCGAAAGCTTTCTCATAGTCTATAAACGCAACGAAAAGATCTTTTTGTTGGTCTCGACATTTTTGGGCAAGAGTTGTGAAACTATACAGAGCTTCCACTGTTCCGAAGCCGTTACGAAAGCCAAACTGTCTATTACTCATATCCGCTTAACACTTTCTGAATATTCTTGCATGTATAATCTTTAAAAATGTTTTTAATAAGTGTGACATTAAGCTGATTAATCTATAGTCATTACAGTGTTTGGGGTTTTTGGTAGCGGAACAAAGGTCATAAGGTTATAAGTTTAATCAGCTCGATATAAACTTCATCTGGCCCAGGGACTCTGCCAGATTTTGAGTTGTTTATAGCATGTTGGACTTCAGATTTTAATATTATTGGAGCTTCCTCGTTATTAATTTGTGTTGGTTCCGTTCTTTTGTCTATCTTCAATATATTTAGTCCATCCTTGTTTTATTTCAATTGGGTTATTAATAGGTTTATTGTTTTTGTCAATTAATCGGTTAGATGTATTTGTTCGTGATTTTCCAGATAATTCTTTCACTTTTGAAGTTATACTTCTATACGCACGGTCGGCGTTGGAAATTTGCATGAGAGTGAATCTGTGAAACCATTACATATGTAAGATAATGAGTCAGAGAGAGGCAGAAGATATATTTTCTCTCTCTTTCTCTCTCGAGAATAAAAATGTTCATTTTGTATATATATTTAATATTATATAATATTGTATATATATATATATATATATATATATATATATATATATATATAATATTATAATGTATATGTATTAATATTATTATTTATGTGATATGTTTTGTATTATTTAAAATTAAACGTTTATAATTATTTTAGGCTTTTGTATTTCAAAATAATCACTGTTTTACCGAGAACTGTCAATTTTGAAATCCGTTAGTGTCATGTCTAATTGGCAAATCCTTTACGTGTTTGGTTCATACGCTGGTGGTTGTGAGTTCGAATCCCAATTATGAATTTTATTTTTTATTTTTGAAATATTTAAAAATCTCACTTTAATCTTATTAAATATATGTAATATACGCAAAAAACATAAATTTTAAAATAAAATGAAAATTTACAACATAATCCGAGTAGTTGGTTTTTTATTTTTGTCTTCGTAAAGTAAGGTATGTATATTGGCAGTTTTAAATACTTATGAATATTACATATTTTAATCTATGTTGCATTATTATATTGAATTATGTTGCAGTGTATTTATTGTATTGTAATTTTTATATTAATAACAAAATAAACAATGAATTTTACTGCAGAGTATGTGTAAAATTTTTTTTTGCATTCAACTCCTTTTATACATAAAAATAAAAATATATATATTTTCATTAAAATATTGATACAATCCTTCATTTACTATACTCCTATTACAGGTCAAATGTGTATATACAGCAAACGATGCACCATATACCTATATAACTAATATTTTTTCTCTTTCTGCTCTCCCTTACCTATAGCATTACATATGTAATGATTGTGCAGATTGACTCCTATATGAATTTTTAACGGCGAACGCGTGTATAGAAGTATAACTTCTACCGGCAGTCCCACTGGACTGCCACACCCGTTTTTTATGTAAATTATAATGATTATGCTTTTTCTGCAATTCTTCCACTTCCATGCATGTTTCCATCATCCACTTTTCCTTAGCCTCCTTTTTTTTCCTTTCCTTTATTTTGTTCCTTATTAATTTTTGTTTTTATCTATACTTATTTGGGTTTTTGTTTCTATATTCTCTTCTTTGTTCCATGATTTCCAGTATTTCTTGAGTCATCCAAGGCTTTCGACTTTCTGTTTTCTTTTGTAGAGTTTCTTTCTGTGTTTTTATAACAGAATCTTTGATTTTGCTCCACATAATGTTTACATTTTCAGTGTTTTTCATTTCTGATGTTAATTTCTTCATTTCTTGATTGATACAAGTTAAAGCCTCACCACGGATTTCATTTATCTTGAGTAGCTGAATATTCACCTTAGAACTTTTGGGTTTTATTATCTTTTTTACCCTCAGATTCATTTTTGAGACAAGGAGGTTATGGTCTGAGGGGACATCTGCTCTAGGAAAAGTGTTAACGCTTACAATGGAATTTCTAAATCTTAGATTGGTTAGAATAAAGTCGATCTGATTTCTAATGCAATTTTGTTCATTATCCTGTTGTGACCTCCAAGTATACAGTCTACGGGGTGGTAATCGAAACCATGTGTTCATAATCGCCAGGTTTTCTTCTTGACAAAATTGAGCCAATCTGTCGCCTTTAGCATTCCTTATAAACCATAATCACCTATTAAATTGTCCACTCGGCCTTTTCTTATCTTTGCATTTAAATCACCTATTATTATAGTAATTTCTTCCTTTCTTGTGTATTGTAGAAGTTGTTAGAGTTGTTCATAAAAATGTTCTATTTCAGCTTCTGATTTATCTGCAGTTGGAGCATACACTTGTACTACATTAATGTTCACTGGCTTATCCTGTATTTGTAATAATAGCATTCTATCCGAAAAGGGAACAAAATTTACAACGGCTGCTTGGATTCTCCTGGAGATAATTATTCCAACTCCATATAGATGATCTCGGGTGTCATTTCCGGAGAAGTATATCGTTTTATCCATTATCAATGTTTTACCGGAACCAGGCCAGCACATTTCGCTTATGCCTAATATTTCTAGGTTCAGTCCATATCCTGAATCGTGTTGTGCGTCTTTCCTTGTTCGAACAAACTAGTCACATTCAATGTCCCGAAATTTAAAAAGGATTTGTTCTCTATATAGTTAGTTGCCACATTCGGGTGGCTCCTCCTCGCGGAGATTCTTAGCATCCCTCGGCCATTAAAGGTCCTACTCGGACTAGGGGCCATGTGATTGACTTTGCATGGTTATTGTTCTAGGGAAATCTGACGATCTTTAATGTACTGGTTTCCCGTTGCCTTCTACATCCTTATGCCGTTGACCAGTAATAGGTTTATCCGCTTTTGGAGCCAATTTCTCAACCCCAGCACAAAAAAGTGCCCTACCACTTACTAACTCATCCGCCCGAAGCCGTTGGTCACTTAGTGGGGGAATTCTTAAACCGGCAATCACTCGGTGAAATTATATTAAATTACGATTTAATTAAAACTTATAGACAATTATGAAAAAGCATTAACAGGTAAATTGTGTAGTTCTCATTCTTTGCTATATGGATATTAAAAATACAATTTCTTGATTGACTAATACTCCAGTCGTCAGACGGAAATGTCACTGAACATACGCGCAAGCTGAATTTTGCTAAGAATGTTAATTTTGAGACCCCAAAACTGTTGCTGAATAATTTACCACTTTTACCCCCCGTATTCATCCTAAAACACCCCTTCATAGAGGGAACGGAAAAAATCGATTAACTAAGAATTTGTAAGATACAGAAAAATATATTTTACATAAAAAATGTAGCTGAGATAATTTTTAACAAAAATGTTCATTAACAGTTTTTGTGTAAAATGAATCGTTCTCTCAGAAACAAGGCTTGAAGAGACCGACGATTTTGAATCTCAGTTACGCACGAGAAATCAATTTTAAATAAAATGTGTATCAACTCGACAGTAAAAATTCGATATCTTTTGATCAGAGTGTCTTATCGACAAAAGTTAAAATGAGTTTTAAATGTGAAGAGGGCAGATTTTGTAAGCAAATTTTTGTATGTTGCCGCAAATGAAGTTAGTTTTTATAGATTATATAAGTTAGGTATTAAATAAAAAACGTAGCGCGATTTTTTTTGCGCGTTAAAAAAAAAACGCAGAATTTAAACTTTCACAATAAAACACTCGCACGTCACAGAAAATACATTCACGAAGACGATATTGGATGTAATTTGTAGTTAAAGTTGCGTAGTTCAAAAAAAGTACTCGTGCATTTGAAAAGAATCAGTTTTAAATAATGTTTTAGGTCGTTTGTGATGTAAAAGTTTAAATTATGCTTTTTTTAGACATATTTCAAATGCCTCACATTTATTGCCAAAACTTCAAACCGAAATTTCATGCTATAGGTTTAGAAGATTAGGCTCTAACAATGGAAATTCCATAGATATTGGTCAATGAAAGTGATGTTAAGTAAATTAAACTTTAAATCGATCTCTTTTCTTTATAAATTAAGACAAAAGAAAGACATACAAAGACTAACAAATAAAGAACGATATAAAAAAATGAACATCCAAATACATCTAGCAGCAAAAGATACAACACCGCATTACGAATATGTCTTGGAGCTTTCAGATCCAGCCCAGCTTTGTAGGCAACGACTTCTTCTGACATACTTTGCTTGAGTGTCTTCAAATCAAAACAACCCTATATATATATATATATATATATATATATATATATATATATATATATATATATATATATATATAAGCTAATTTACAAACCCTATAATTATGAACCTAACAATAAATACCAGATATTACCTCAAATTTTACATCCCCTTTCACAGCCTGTTGATTTTTTATTAACAGATGCTCATATACTATTATCAACTCCTCCTTAGATTAGTAATATACCATAAATTAACCTTTCGCTTAATATTTATCACAAAAATATAACCAACAGCCAAATTTAGAGGCAATCTTTCCTAGAGCTGGTTAAAACAAACTCATTTGACGAGACTCGCTACACAGATACATCTAAAACTGAGACAGGTGTCGGATATTCTGTAATAACTGCAAATAGCATCATTCGGAAGTACTTCCTTCCACCATCTACCTCTATCTATACAGGAGAGCTCTACGCCACCATCCAAGCATTAACATTACATTAATCTGAACAAACATTAATGTGAATTCCTTTACACGTTGGTATTTTAGCTAATGACATTGCTGGTACTGTTGCAAAAAAATGAATTAGAACCAAATCAGACATCAAATCCGTTTAACTTGCATCAGATCTAAGCCAATGGAAAAATTAAACCTCGAAATTACACAAAATACAACCCACCATCGAAACCTTTCAGGTACCTAACTAAGTAGAAGACACAAACAAATTAATCGTTCGTAGGCTAAGAATTTTTCACACAGGAATGACACATGGACACCTGATTGTAAAAAGTGTAGTGAATTATTAACCGTTCAACATATTCTCACACAGAGTGTTAAGTATGAATAAAAACAAAAAAATACTCTATACAAGGTCTTACAAATGTGATCCTCAGCCAATTAGAACTTGTTCAAAATGTACTAGATTTCCTTCGAGAAAAGAATTTGTTTAACAAAATTTAGTGTTTCCTTTTTTTTACTTTCTCATTTATTTTCTTCACTGTAAGCATGATGAGCAGACTTTCAAATCGCACTTTGTCCATATTTTCACATTCTAACTTCGAGGTGGCGTTGGATTCGTCAAAAAATCATTTATTAATTTACATACTCTATTCTAAACGTAATATTTCACGTATATTTTTGGCTTCAAAAATCACCTAGACAAACAGAACGCATTTTGTCCAGTAGCGAGAGACAAACAAATAGCGGTATTTTGCTTGCAATGCTTTTAGACACTATATTATGATATTATTAGTGATTAATAAGTTGTTTTTGATTACAATAATAATATTAAAATAAATGGAGGTGGGTGATAGCATATTGTGGGTGATACAAATAGAGGAACGAGAAAAAGAAAAATAAATACTACGGCAAAGGAAAAAAAGTACTCAAAAAATTTTTGTCTCTATTTTTTTACTAACTTGCTCTTTTTTAGCATTTGTCTTTTTATGCATTTTGTGTGACAGATATTTTAACAAAATCTCCTGTTTTTATACATTGCTTGAGCATGAAGCAGGAATAGGTGTGGTAGAAATCAGTTCCGCGTTGACTGACTTTCTAATAAAAGACTGATTTTGATCCAGATATTAAACATCTAAGATATTTTCGGATGGATGTGGGGATCAGAATAAAAATTCCCACATGGTACATGCACTCACCTTGTGGCTTTTCAATAATGCCCCAAAAACTATTAAAACGATTACGATGACGTTTAACGTTCGTGGCCATTCGTTTATGCCAGCTGATCGAGTTTTAGGTCAAGTTGAGCTAGACTTACGTGCTTATGCTTTTATAAAGTCACCAGACAAATATTATGAAATATATTCTAAGAAAGGACAAGTACGCAAGCTGGGCTCTGATTGGACTTTGTATGACATAAAACATGCAGCATTTAAAAAACTTATAGATATCAGTGGAGCCAAAAGAATAATTATAACTCGAGACAAAGAACCTGCTGGGGAAAGTAAAATCTTGTATAAAACAGAGGTATTGTATAGAAATGATGACTCTTCTAAAAAGTTTTTCAAGTTTAATTCAACCACAGAAAAAACTAAGTAACATAGTACTGCTGGAATTGCCAATGAAGCATGCTGTTAAGAAGAAAAAACTGGATAGCTTATCAAATTTTTAATTAGTTTATCAGGCAAAGAATGGGCATTAGATCCAGAGTTAACTTGGTTGGATCCAATTTTGAAAGAGCAGTATCGTGAAAATACACTTGAAAAAGACCAGACCTGTGATCAATGTGAAGATGGAAAAGAATGTTGCTGTCTTCTGGAGGACGACATACAGGTCATGTGATTTTTTTTAGTGCATTTTCAGTTCATGTTTTTATTTTAATCATTTAGAGACAATTAAACTACATTTTGTTATTTAAAGACAACCAAAAGGCGTTATGTCCATCAATATTTTTTTTTAAACTAATAAAGCTTGATGAAACTTATAAATAGGATAAATTGATAATAAAAAAGTAAATTTATTCATATTTTGTGTTTTTATTCTAACTTTATTAATAATTGAGTAACAGTTTTTCTCACTTCCTGAAAAATATTAAAAATGGACAAAGTACGATATGAAAGTCTGCTCCTCAAATTATAATGTAATGTAAAATGTATGGTAACAAAATTGACCCAGTGTCAATAACATTGTAGTTGAGACACAGTAAACTAAATAAATAATAATAATAATAATTTTAACAGAATGCAAAGACGATATCGGCTACATTATAGAAAAAGTTGCATGAAAAATTTGGAAGCTGGGATTTAGAAATTAAGTATGGTAAAACGCAATTCAAGGGCCTGCGTAGCGCAAGCGGTAGGATGCTTGACTCGCAAGCCGGTGGTCCGGGGTTCGAATCCCACCGCCGGCAAGAACATCTAGACATTTTAAAAATGTCTATAGGCCCCAGGTCGACTCAGCCTGAATAAAAATGAGTACCTTGGGTAAAACCAGGGGTAATAATAGACGGTTGAAGCGTAGCACTGGCCATGTTACGGAAGGTCCTTGTATACCGTAGGCCCTAGATATAGCAGACTACCCTGCTATACTCCCAAAGCCGCGACAGCGGTATAAAACGGGAGACTATTATTATAAAACGCAATTCATACAATACATACATGCATACATTGGACACCGCAGAAGATCTGGAGGTAAATAATAACTCACTAAAACAAACAAATGAATATAAATACTTGGGGGTAACTTTAACTTTAAATTATATGGAGCGACGTTATTACAAGCAAACCTAAATACCAAATTTTAAAACAGTAGTGAAAAGTGAAAATCTGCTCACTTTATTGATAAGAGGCTTGGTAACAATTAAAAGTATAGAAAACAGAATAAATGTAATGGAAATCATGTTTAGCTGCAGATTAACACGACAAAATGCGAAATTAACGAATTACCGAACTAATAAATGTGAAGAAGACACCAAATGAAGAAATATTAAAACGAAAATTACTATGATATGGACACACGCAAAGGATGGGCGAGAGAAGAATACTCTGTGTAAAGCTGTGTAAAAAAGTATATGTATAACAATAACGCAAACATTAGGCAAAAGTATCTATTGTTTACCTATACAACTAATTGAAAGTGGTCTAATATTAATTGAAATAATGATGAAGGAGAATACAAATAATAGTGAAGGAAAGATAGCTACTCTCAAATAATAAAACTTACCGAGGATATATTTTCATGTAATATATTTTCCATAAAACTTGGAATTTCAGTAAGCAAAGTCCAAAATCCCCAATTTTGTCCACAGTGAGTAACTATTATAGCCATCACTGGTAGAGAAGTAAAAATAGATTTCCATGGTGTTGGAATTTCCTGAAATAGTGAAAAATAAATATTTCATATTAGTATTAGTTGCAAAAAAATATTCTAACGCCAAGTGACAAGCAGTGCAGACGTTAATTTCATTTACGGTTTCATTAACAATGTGTAATATATAGCTGCGAAATTAAACTCAGTTTTGGGTGGTTTTACGTAACTTTATTACAAAAGTTTTAGTTAGTGTAAAGTGATTCTGATGTATATAGTTGATCCAAACATATAATATAATCGGGTATAAGTGTTTAATAAATTACAAAAAAAAAGTGCAATATACTTATTTAAATTCTGATAGACAAAACATGCTTCGAGGAGTTGACCCGGCTTCTTTTTGTCACAGCGGGTTTTTTCGATGAAAAAAGTAAGGATGAACAGAGCCGCACTTAGGCATTGGAAAATTTATTAAAATTAAACACTTTAATTGGATGAAATTAAATTGTTAAATTAAATTTAATATGGATAGTAAAGATGAAAGTTTCAATAAAAGGAGGGAATATGTAGATGGAAAAGAAAGAAAGTATTTCGAAATAGACAAGAAGAGAACTAGAACATCAGTTAAACAGTTAAACAGTACAAAAATGAAAAGATCGATGAACTATTGGAGTTGATGAATGGAATGAGAAATGAAACGCAAGAGATGAGGATTGATACAAAAGAAATGTAAAGGGAGCGGAAATAAATGCGCCATGAAATTAAAGACAGGAACACCAACTTATGAAAGACAAATATGACAGAGAAAAGAGAAAACTAGATGATAAAACAAGAAGTAAGCAGTATATGGCAGAATGTGAAGAAAATAGAAAGAGAAACAAAAGAAAACAATGTGGTAGTAACCGGCCTCCAAATGAAGACAGCGGATCCAAAAATATTGAAAAGTCTATGACCAATTTTCTTGCAGAAAAGTTAGAAGTACAAGTGCAGCACTTAATATTATTAATAAAAATTCCGATGTCAAAATACAACTTTGAGATATAATTAAATATCATTAAGCAAATAGCTGTAAACAATGGGCACAACGAACAAACAATTAATAAAATTTTAAGTCAAAAACTACATAAGAAAGTCCTGAAATTAGTATTTCCACCACCAAAGAAAAAATCTAGTACCTTCTGCTCGATTACATATACAGACAAAATACCAACAAAAATAGCCAAACACATAAAAAAGAAAGGAATAACACCAGCTTTTAGAACAAAAAACAACTTATTCAAATATATTAAAAAAAAACAAGAGCCAAAATAAAAAGCACTTACACGGTGGTGTATACAAACTTGAATGTGGCGACTGGCCAAAAACTAACATCGGTTAAACTGGTAGAACTTTTAACAAACGCATAGCAGAACATAAAAGGGCTTTCAATAATAGGAAAACAGATTCTACATACTCACTTCACCTTCTAGCTCATAATCGTTCTTTTAATGACGAATTTCAAATTCTTCACATCCAAAATAAAGGCCTTAAGCTATCTCTATTAGAATATATGAAAATTAACAAATTCAAAAATACAGAAATAATTCTGAATGACCAACTTGAGACAAACAGTTCTCCCCTCCTCAACCTATTCGACTATAAAGTGTAAACAAATACTAAAAATAGATCTGAAAATAGACTTGAGAAAGGCACTCTGCCAGAACAGCCGTAGTGATAAGATATTATAATAAATGTTGTGGAAGTTTTAAAAACAAAGTTTTCAGTGTTTTATTGTTATATACATTGTGTTTAAAACATTTTTTCGGATATAATAAGCTAAGACATATTGGCTGAAAGACTTAGGTCGATTTCCTTTTGGTACTTAGTATCGATAAAAGATAAGCCTCTCTCTAAGGTAAGATAAGGTAAGGATAACACTAACTTATCATCACTCAACATTATTAACTTACCCCGATACATCATTGCTCAAATGTAAAATCATACAATAACTGCATTTAACCATTTATCCTTACTTTGTTAACAAAACATTTATTAACAATAACATTTATTTTACAATGAATTAATTTAAATCCGTAAACTAATTTTCGAAACCAAATTCAGAGTTTCGCTTTAATCTGTGCCTTCTAAGAATTGCAAGGTAAAACAGACGTTGATAAAGATGATATTAGAGACATGGGGAATCTAAAAATTGCATCCCACAACATATCTCCTCAACCAAGCAAAATTCTTAGCGAATTGGTTTCTTGTACTGGTACAGAGTATATCGGAATGAAAAGGAAAAGACAGTTAAGATTTGATTTCTCATACAGGGCGCCTGGTTCCTATACTTCTTATTGGCTTGAACAATATCGTAGCCGAAAGGCTTGGTGTTTATTCAAACAGTGAGAAGCTTTTGGAATCGTCGTCGAAGCGAAGTCTTCTTAATTCGACGAAATGTTTACTCGTGACTCAGGTAATAATAAAACGCAGAATAGTTAAAAAAGGCTACTCGACCAACTAGGTCTAGTTGAAGTCAAGATGTAGACCGACTTGATCCCGATCGGAAGATGCGCTGCCCTTTTATGCATTTCTTGATTGCATCTCCGCAGCGATCTTCTGTCAGAAGGCCAATAAAAACGTAGTTAATAAAACTGTTTGTTATTGACCGGAAAGAGTGACAATCTTTTAATTGACCGCTCTGGCCACAACTTTCAGGTTTCACTGATGATGGTCCGACTGGACCGAAAACGTTTTGGAATAATTGTAATCCTTTTGGATAAATTATAATTATTTTTTAATAAAAACATAAGAAATCTTTACTTCTCTGTAAGTTTCTTTAAACTATAGTGTACAGACAACTACTGGAATTTCCTCTTTTACTTTATCATAGTTTAATTTTTGTCTGATTTCAGGTTCAAGTATCTGTTGCATATATGCTACATGGCACATTTGGCAAAAATATTAACTGTAACTAATAGGTTACGTTGCACATTGTGCAGAATAATGCTTATCTTTTAATAAGTCTAACGACTGTTGTAGTTATTTTCATGAAAATTATTTATTTTATGCGTATTCTTTTGACAAAATATACTTATTTTACGTAAATTACTTTTTTTCTTATATTAATATATTAATTATCTATAAACTGTAATATGTTTTAAAAACTGTTTTAATAAAAAAAAATAAAAATTTCGTAGTAAAGGTTTAAGCTGTTATTAAAAAATCATCCGTTGACTTACCGAGATATCTTCTTCCTTCATTAATGATGATTCTATAAAATCTTTCTCATCTCTAGATATACTTTTATGCTTGGATGGACTATCCGCTCCCAAAAGTATCCATAAGATACACCAACAAATTCCTAAGGCACCATACGTGTAAAAGGCTACTGGCCATCCTAATTTGGAATTACAAATTATGCCTGTAATGGGCATCGAAAACACATTTCCTAAAGCTTGACCTAAAAATATATTTTTTAATTCTGTTAAGTTTTTAAATATAATTTTGAAATGTTTATAGTTTTTTAGCACGTTAAGAATGATACCTTATATTAACACATAGTATACTGATAAAACGCTATTAATTTTTCCATAGCGATCTATCGGTGGGTCGAGAGTACGGTATTCGCAAAAATAAACAGTACCGAAATTTAGACGTATTAAACACGCAATACGTATTTGTTTAATTCGACTTAGTTGTCATTACTGTCATATTAACAATGCTGAATTATTAAAACATTAGTAAAAATGGTTCTCACAACTGGGGGGAAAGAGTTTATAGTAGATCATGATTTCCGCTCATACGGAAATAAACGAAATATGCTCCCCAGTGTCTGAAAAATATCGTCTTTATATAATATCGAAAAGTGTTAACAAGGCGGCCCCAGTAAACAATATATATATATATATATATATATATATATATATATATATATATATATATATATATATATATATATATATATATATATATATATATATATATATATATATATATATATATATATATATATTAATGTGATATTCAAAGTCAGATGTGCGCCAAGCAATTAATTAGCTAATTAATTAATTAATTAAACTTATTTAAATGATGCAATTATGATTTTATCACACTATTTAATTCCCTTATCTCAGGGTTATATTCGTGCTTCAATATCTATGCTTTACATATGATAGGTAAGGTCTAAGGGATATCGGAATAATAGTCATATATAATACAAAATTATATATTGAAATCAAATTCACACTCAAATATCTTAAACAAAAATATCTCATATAATGATTATCAAAAAATTTTGTTCTACGGACGGGAACCTTCAAAATTTAATGTTATACACTATATAAATTAAAATTTCAAATCAAAATTGTTGTTCTATATCTCCTGATAAATATTTCTATCTTTTCTAAAGCAATTAAAAAATTTGTTGATAAAGAAAAATTGACGAATGGTAAAAAAATTATCTCTCTGATGATGAGTTGTCCAAATCCTTGTTCCTTGTAGCCTACACTATCGATTCTTAGCAGTTCCCTAGGTAATCAGCAATCTTACAACAAATTATTGCGAGCCTCTCGTCTTCAATGATCTCCTTCAGATGCACGTATCGTTCAAAAGATGCTAGCCTCTTCTCCTCTCAATAAACTGAATCTCTCGTTTCGGCCTAAACAGTGACTCTTGGAATATATAAGTAGAAAAGTATGACTTACAATATTTTACTGGCTCAGCTTCCGTCAGGATACACTTAGTCCACGAAAACTCACAAACATTCACTTCTAATGCTTACTGTCACTTGGGAACCGCCAAAGAACAACGACTGTTCGCCTTGCACCCTTGGAAAACAACTCCTTATCTCTCTTCCCTCTCAAATCTAGCTAACTCTCCTTCCTACATAAATATCCCACCTTTTTTTAATCTTCTCCAATCAAAGCTCGTCATACGTATCCCCATTTAGATAACAAACAACAACCTTAACTACAATTATAACTTTCCTAAAAACTATTAATATGCTAATCGTTTCTTCAAATTCTTAAAAACTAACGGAGAATTATACATTTTAAATATTTCGATTCTATTGTCTTATTCACCGTATCGGCGTACAAGTCTATTTGGAAAATCCACTCTCGCATTGTTCTATTATTTCCCTACGTTCACTTCACTTAAGCTATGTCACTCGAATATATTTTACAAAGAAAATAATTTATGCATAACTTAAATATTGTTTAATACAGGTAATCCAAAGATAATGGATTTTCATTTCTTTGAAATATCGTTTATAGTTTATCAGTTGATTTATTTGACTTATATTTTTTCACTTTGAAATATTTTAAAAGCAAACCAATATTATTCTCAATTTTTAGTAATTTTAATTTTATCTTTTAAATATATATATATATATATATATATATATATATATATATATATATATATATATATGTGTGTGTATATATATATATATATATATATATATATATATATATATATATAAAACTAAGTTGGGGTAGAGTTAATAAAAGGGGCTGTTATAGAGCTTTAACATATTATTTTTCAATAATATTTATACTAACCAGCATATACAGCACTTCCCCATGTCGCTCTCTCAGTTACCGGTGCCCATTGACTTAACAAATTGTGTAGTGAAGGTACCAGAAATCCTTGCGAAAGGCCTTGTACAATTCTGCATAGTATAACTCCACCATAACCTAGTATTCTCCCTAGTACTGGCGTTAGTATAGTAAACAACGATGTAATAAAAATAGCACAGCATAAAAATCGTTTGGGACCGTAGTTTTTCGCTAGCTGGCCGGCCCCAATTTGTAGACAGATATAGCCCCAGAAAAAAGAGGATAACATCAGGTTCTTTTTTGGTTTCCATTCAGGGTATGTCTGCAAATTAAAAGAATATTTTTACAATAAAATGATTACGACAAACAATAAAAAGCATTTGAAAGTAACTATAGCGTTAGAAACTAACTCTCCATACACAAATTCATCTGAATGATGTCGAACTTATATTTAAAATTTAAAAGGGAAATTCCCAGTGGTTGGCTGTATACCATAGTTAAAAAAAACTTCTTTTTGTAAAATGGTATAAAATTTAATTATTGCAATTTTTAAAAATTACCCAAAATAGATCTATAAATTTTTAGAACGTTTTCTATCCTATCAGATAATCATTGGTTAAAAACGTCTACATATATAGTAGTTGGAACTAGCCACATAATGAGGCCAGGTGACCCTTAAATTACATAATTTGAGTAACTAACATTATAATTATTGAGACGATAGATCCTTATGCCTTGAGAGGTAACATCCAAATATTAGCGGCTTTTGGACTCAGCAAGCGTAAAAAGGAATTGTTCTCAGACTCTGGGAGACTGACTCCACTTAACGACTAGATCGTATACAGGCTTAGACAGGATTTGGTGGTGTTCACCAAAACACTACACTAGGGACAGGATCTAGTAGCTATCCGTGACAGGAAAAGAAAAAAAGTCGGTCTACTTAGCTCCTTCGGTGGAAAATTTGGAAGGACGCAACCTACTACACTAATACATATATACAAGACGTAGATACAGCCCCTAATTAAGTATAAAGCAAATATCTACCCCTTGCTCAGTCTGGACTTAGGGCACATGCTGCTAGCTTTATAAAAAAATATTTTACGTAGAGTAAACTACAAACTCCGAGACTATCCCTCCCTCCCTAATACATCAACTATTGAACATTCCTTACCAACTCGAGAGGCTCTCCTCTTTATATCTTTAAAAAGTTGTATCCTTAAAACCATGTGTGGCCGAAACATCCTAGCCCAAAATATCTTTAAAACTCCATAATCATCTTTCGAGAATGTATTCGTCAAACGTTCCAAAAATAAACTCCCTTTTCTTTCAACTAAACTGCTGTCCATTGTCAGCAACGAACTGCCTGACGAATACATGGATACCCTGGAGGTAACTCCCCTTTTTTATTGTCAATAATTAAATAGCTCACTTCAAATTTTACACACGGACGCAACCACGGACAGCGAGGGATTGATTCTCTGTAGTTTCCCGACCCCACTTTTTAATTATGCCTGACTATAGGAAGGTATCAGTCACAGTTGTCCTTAGTAAATTCATCCAATTAAAAGAAAACAGAGTTCCGAAAAGAATCGCCACCAATCTCTTTCAGCTCTCACCTTCAAGGTACTTCGCAGGAATCCAGACCACCAACAGCACAACCAAAGAACCCATTAGAATACCAGTGCCACAACGACCACTGAAGAGTTATACGTCCTAAAGAGGTAAGATTATAATATGCGATTTCCTGTCAAGTGCAAAATCTAATAAGTTGAATCATTTTTCAGTAGAAATGAATGATATAAATGCAATCAGCTTCTAAGTGTACAAAGTAATAGAATTATAAATTCAGTTTAAAATTTGCAATTCTTCGTATTGGGTGATTAACGTCTCTACGTTGAACATTACCAAACCATCTTAACCTATGCTCTCTCATCTTGGCAACAATTAGTGCCACCCCTAGACTTCCCCTAAGATACTTAATCCTAATTTCTTCCTTTTTTGTTACTCCACTCATCCATCTGAGCACTCTCATTTCCGCCACATGCATTCGTGTTCCTCTTTATTTCTAACTGCTTAACATTCAGTTCCGTACATCACTGTCTCTCCTAATGCTTTTCACACTTCCCCAGAAATAGCATCTAGTCCCCCTGCTTTTCTCTTGTTTATTTTTTGAATTGTTTGAGCCACTTCTTCGTTTGTTATTTCGGTCACCATTGCTCTGTTATCTCAAGTGGTTGTCTATAAAATTCTTCATTTAATAACCTGTCAAAGTACTTTTTCCATCTCTTTTTGACATCCTTTTATCAATAAATATTTTAAAAGTTTTTAAATATTCTTACCGGATAATCTTTATCTTTGTCGTCTGGACTTATAATGGCAATAACAGCTACATTAAGAACACTTCTCATTCCATAGGCTACAGTACAACCCACAAACAGTAGTAAATATTGAACATGTCGATATCCACAACCTAGAAATAATTTTATAGTTATTGCTTGCCAAAGAATATTTTTTATAATAGATTAACTTAATTCTTAAATATAATTTAAGGCAGCAATTATGATCCATTATTGTAACATTGTAACAAGTAACATTGTGAGTGGCTCTACTAGATCGTCTTGAAACAAAAAAAAAATATACTGCAAAAAATTTAAAAAAAGTCAGCGATTATAAACGAGTTGATATCGAATAACCGCGATGGAATTTTTTTTTTAAGAAAGTGTTATCAAAACACATTACAAGATATAACATCAACTTAAACGATTAAGAAATAAAGTAAACATCATAAATAATCCAGAATCGTCCTACGAGAATCCAGACAACTAAACTGCAATGAACGACTAAAAGGACTGTGTTATTGTCATGAGTCAAATTAAATAAATACGCATTAGACCAATGCGGATTTATTTTAAGGTGGATATTAACGGTAGAATTAGGAAAATAGAAAAAATCTTTAGGATTTTTTTTCCAAACCCGTAGTCGCTCTTCGACTGCCTTTATTATCGTCCACGTTTCGCTACCATACAAAACTGTGGCTCGTATGACTGTTCTATAAAGTTGTATGTTTGTATATCTTGTTATTTGTTTCGGTTTTATAGGGGTTTTGACGAGCATAAAGACATCTGTTGTTGTTGGCGAAAGGGGTGAGATGTTGTACAACTACTTAAACAACGAACATTTATTTTGTCTCAACACTTTCTTTAAAAAATCTAAATAACGTAAATGGACATGGATCAGCCCAGACAAGAAAACTAAGAACGAAATAGACTATAATATACTCTCCAATAACAAAAACATATGCACCGACGTGACAGTACTAAACAAATTCTATACCGGAAGTGACCATAGATTGGTTAGAGCGAATATTAAAATACAGACGATAGTAGAACGAAACAAACTTATTAAACGAGAACGATACCCAACCACCGATGTCCTATTTCAAAAACAAACGGAATACCAAAAAGAGCTAAGCACAAGACTAAAATCAGTAGAGACACTGAGACAAATGGATATAAACGGACTAGCCAATAAAATAAAAGTAACTGTAACAACATCGGTTAAAAAAATATGCTCAAACACGAAAACAGCCAAAACATCTAAACTTCAACCTAATACAATTAAATTACTAACAGAAAGACGAAACAGAACAGATCGAACTTCGGACAGCTTCAAAAGTTTAAACAAAAACGTGAAGAGAGAAATTAGGAACGATCATAGAAACTATACTAACAATCAAACAATCTAATAAAAAATATAATACAAGATAACTGCAATATGAAAGTACTCAAAGCAAAAAACTCAAACGGCACAAGAAAAATCATAGAAATAAAAAATGAGAAAAACGTCACCGTCCGAGACAGAAAGGAAATAAGCGAGGCCATTGAAAAATTCTACACTAAATTATACTCGGCAAATACACAACCACAACAACGACGTACTGAACGAACAATAATTAACACCGGCTCAGAAGAAATACCGGACATAACCGACTATGAAATAAGAATGGCCCTAAATCAACTAAAAACGAATAAATGTCCGGGAGAGGATAAAATTACAGTCGAAATGTTGAAAATCGGTGGAAGAAAAATAGAACAGGTATTAAATATTTTATTTAATAAAGTAATTGATGAAGGAAAGATTCCTCAAGAATGGTACAACTCCGAAGTCATTTTACTATTCAAGAAAGCAAAAAAAGCAAACATCAAGAATTACCGACCAATATCCTTGCTCTCACATCTGTATAAATCTTATATACCAAAAGGCTAAGCCCTTTTCTTGTGCGCAATACTCCTCCTAAACGGTGATAGATAGGAGAATAATTTTTTCGAATAATTAAACAGATTGTTGAGTAGATTCCTCCTAAGGTTTAAAATTAAAAAAATTCGAACCGGTTTAAAAATGGCGGCCATAAAATGAATTTTTCCTATAGTAAAGTATAGGAATTCAATATTATACACAATGCAACAACGCGTCAATTCTCGAATGCTGGAATGCACCAACAAATGTTTCCACTTAAGGAATAACGATAATGACCACTCAAAATTCGGGATCCTCCTGTCTCCGATTTTAATTTATGGGGTCTGTTTTACACTATCTGATGAGTTGGTATTTTTTTATTTTTATGTTTAGTTAGAAAGTATTCTGTTTGCAACAAGTGCAGCGTGTGTGAGGTGTTGTGATTGATATTTAGAGATTTAGGTAAGCATTACTTTGTTTTTAATTTATTAGTTAGAAATATATTATTAATTTTGTTGGGAATAAGCCACAATTTTACTTTAAATTAGGTTTATTTTAAATAAATAAATAAAAAATAAACTTATTATAAAGTAAAATTGTGTCATATTCTCAAAAAAGTGGAACAGTAGGCGGTAGTGTAGACTAGCGTGGAGCATCATACTGTTTTCTGTATTTTTTAAATTTAAATAATATTTAAATATAAATTTAGTTAGTTAGAGTTCTCAAACCGACTTCTTTTTCTTATACGTGGCATTTTACAATCTAAAATATGCAAAAAAAAGTTACTTCCGGTTTTACTTCCGTTTTTTATTTAAGAGGGGCGGAGTCTAACAATCATATTGTTTCCGTTTCCTAATGTAAATCTTCCTGAAAAAATACTAAAAAACACCTGTATCAATTTTCAATTAAAAAAAAATTGGCGTCGATACAGTTTATTTTTAGGATTTTTGGAACATTTACACCAGGCGACGGAAACGATGGATCGTTAGACTCCGCCCCTCTTAAATATCAGCAAAACTTACATCAAAACTCGATGTCGAGTTGGTCCGCTAGTTACTAACTAAAATCATAACCAACCGCCTAACACATAAGCTCGATTATGAACACTGATAGAAAAATGCACCGAGTATAATGTTCCAATTCATATGGCGTTCGTCGATTTCCATAAAGCATTCGATTCCATCGAATTATGGGCAGTGCTTGAATCTCTAGAAAATGCACGTATAGATTCAAGATACACTAACATAATTAAAAACATATATGAAAATGCCACCATGCAGATAAAGCTGGACGAAAGCACAAAAACTACTCCCATAAGACTACAACGGGGAGTAAGACAAGGAGACACCATCTCTCCCAAACTATTTACCCTTGCTCTAGAAGACATTTTTAAGAAACTAGAATAAAACAATAAGGGTATCAACGTCGACGGATCATACTTAAACCACTTGCGATTCGCAGATGACATAGTTTTAATAGCCGATAATATCCAAGAACTAAATGATATGTTACAACAATTAAATGCAGTTTCAGGAGCGGTAGGCTTAAAAATGAACTACAGCAAAACAAAAATACTGAGCCGAGACCAGACAAATATAACAATACAAAATCATACCATAGAAAATGTTGAACATTATGTATATCTAGGTCATGTTATCAAACTAGGAAAACCAAATCAAGATGCTGAAATTAAGAGAAGAACACAACTGGTATGGGGCACTTTCGGCAAATTAGCATATATCTTGAAAAACACCTCCATTCCTGTAAACTTAAAGAAAAAGGTGTATAACACATGCATACTACCAGTTTGTACTTACGGCTTGGAGACAGTAGCCCTTAGCAAAAAATCTGCTAAAAAATTAGAAACAACGCAAAGAGCAATGGAACGAATCATGCTTGGAATATCACTAAGAGACAAGATTAGAAACACCGAGATAAGACGTAGAACGAAGATTAGGGATATTGTGAAAGAAATTGCAAAAATGAAATGGCGCTGGGCAGGTCACGTAGCCCGATATAATGACAACAGGTGGACACGGAGAATTCTAGAATGGAGACCAAGGACGACAACAAGAAGCATGGGAAGACCTCAAAAAAGATGGGTAGATGACATAAAAACAGTGGCAGGCAAACAGTGGATTAGATTGGCGCAAGATAGAGAAAGATGGAAGCAATTGGGAGAGACCTACATTCAGGAGTGGATGGAAAATGGTTGACAAAGAAGAAGAAGAGTTGTTGGCTTCTATCCTATTATTCCTTTCTTGTGATCCGTTATTGTCTTCAGTTATTGTTATTCCAAGATACTTAAATTCTCTGACGCGCACAAAGTTAAAGTCATCGATGGTGATGTTGTGTCCGATTCTGTCTCTGTTTCGATTATTGCAGTTCATATGCACATATTTAGTATTATTTTCATTTATTAGGAGCCCCATATCCATTGCTTCCTTCTCGAACCTGACGAAAGTCTCTTTCGTTGGGAGAACTAGGTACCTGTTGTAGTTGGTTTTTCGATTGTTGCACCTCAGATTAACTCTGCATACTCTATTAAATGCCTTTTTAAAATCTATGAACATCTGATAAAGCTCAAGATCAAACTCCTAGCATTTTTCACTATCTGTTTTATTATGAATATCTGGTCAATAGTAGAACGGCCTGGTCTCAATCCGCATTGACACCTAATCCCCAACAATTTCTTCTGTGCATCTTTTTAGCAGGATGTTAGCAAGGACTTTGTAGGTGGTATTTAGGAGCGTTATTCCCCAGTAGTTGATACGTTCCTCCTCCGTATTTTAAACACTCTGCAGGTATACCATCGCTACTTGGTGCCTTATTATTTTTAAGTTTTTTAATTGCCTGTGTTCTTAAGTAGTGTATTTCTGCTAGATTGGTCGTTTAACAGTTGATTAACGTATTCCTTTCAGGTTTTTAGTATTGTTTGTATCAAATGGTAAATACGTAAAATGGCATTACACTTTTTAGATAACATCATTATACAATGATATGGATGGATTTTAGAAATTAATTCAGGAAAAGTCATTATTCGTAGGAAGTCACGTACTTATATTCTTGTAATAGTATGTAAGAAATTCACAGAACGACCTATAAAGGTACCTACAGAGACATCATAATGGAATTAATTTCTAATAAAATAATTCAATCCTAAAAAAAATTAAATACGGTCTAACATTTAAGTTTTGCCAATAAGTCACCCTCTTCAATTGATTGTTGGACTTTTGGTTGTCACACTTTTCTTTATCCTTCCCATTTACCTGATCTAACAAAGAGGAAGCTTTTTTACAAGTATGGTTGACTGCATGCAACTCAACATAAAGCATATTGCACACATTTTTTAAATAGAAAAAAATCTTAAAATACAGACTCGATTGTTTTTATTTAATTTTTCATATTTAATGAAACTTTAAGTTTCAGTGCCGTTTGTTTTAGAGCACACTGTAGTTATAGCACACAAATCAACGCCAAAATGAATTATATGATCTTGAGTAAGAATATATTTAATCCTAATAATAAAAGGGTTTATTAAAAACCATAACTACAGTAAAACCTCCCTTAACCTAAACATCGTTTAACCGAAACGGCTGACAGTTTCAATAATTTCGTCAATAAAAAGTAAATTTTTATCGCAAAACGTTAACAATTCCATTAATTTATCAACATCGTCAAGATTGTTTTCACATAACTAAAGAATGCAATTCTCATACAGTAATCAAAAAACACATGTTTTTTATTACTGTAGTTATTTAATAATATGTTTGTATAATATGTACCATGTGTGTTAAAATAAAATATTAAAAACGCTTTGACAGCGCAAATCGCCTCAGAGGTGTTGTTTGTTTATTTCTCGTTATCGATGACTCCTTCTTATGACACATTTCGTGCAGGTGATCGTATCTCATTCTTAATTCTGTTTTTTGTTGTGTGAAAATGTCAAACAAACGGAAACGTGTTGTGATTGCGATTAAACAGAATTTAGAGGCTATCCAAAAGATTCAAAATGGACAGAGTTTACGGACAGTTGCAGCAGATTTTGGCGTTGGCGTTTCTACAGTTTCCGAATATGTTAAAATGAAAAGCAAATTTGAGGAACATGCTTCGAAAATGTCAAACAAGAAAACAATGAAACTAAGTCAAAATGAGAAGGTAAATGAAGCTGTCTATTTGTGGTTCACACAACAGATCCAAATGAATAGCATTATCTGGACCAATAATTCAAGAGAAAGCAAAAATTTTATCCGCAATGATGGGTGATGAAGGTGAAGGATTTAAAGCAACTGCAGGTTGGCTAGACAAATAAATAGGTACGCTATTCGTCAAGTTAATTTATGTGGAGAAAAGCTATCTGCTGACCACGATGCAGTAAACATTCTTAAAACTGAAATAGATGAGTTATTGGCGAACTACACTAAAGATCAAATTTAGAACGCAGATGAGACTGGATTAAATTTCAAAATGCTGCCCAAAAAATCACTTGCATCAAAACATGAACACAATGCACCGGGCCTAAAAATGAGTAAAGCACGAATAACCGTTCTATTTTGTGGCAATGCAGCAGAAACTCACCGATTGACTCCTATGTGTGTTGGGAAATCAAAAAAACCAAGAGCTCTATATATATTTCCAATTTATAAATTTCCATATTTCCGAAAAAGCACTTCCAGTTGTTTATAGAAGCCAAAAAAGCTCATGGATGTCGACCACTTTATTTTCAGAATGGTTCGAAAATGAATTCGTCCCAACTGTATTCGTCCTTTTTAAAATCAAAAAATCTTCCCATCAAAGCATTGTTGCTGATGCGCCAAAGCAAAGTTGACAATGCGCCAACTCAAAATCTAAAAAATGGTGACATAATTGTCAGATTTTTGCCACCGAATGTAACGAGCTTAATTCAGCTGTTAGACCAGAGTGTAAAAGAGACATTCAAGAGACATTATAGAGGAGCACTCTTAAGGCATCTGCTATTACAGGAGAAGAATGAATACAAAACTGTTCCCGAAATTCTCATATCTTTAACAATCAAACATGTTGTTTATTGGTGTGCTGAGTCGTGGGCCAAGGTCAAATCTTCAATTTTGGAAAAATGATGGAAAAAACATTTTGACGGGATTTTGCTTGAAGATCCTGAAGAAGAAAATGTTGAAGAAACGACAAAAGAAATTGAACCTTTAATAAAAAATTTGCCAGGATGTTAAGAAATTAACCAAAAAGAGATACGTGAGTGGTTACAGCCGATGACTCAGAAAGTGAATTTATCGACCAGGACATCATTGATATGGTTTTTCATCCAGACAACCTGAGCGTATCAGACGACGAAGATGACGACCCAACAGACAACAGGGGAGCACGAGACCGACGAAGAGATTTTCAATGCCTTAGAGGTAAGAATTTTATACAGTAGGCCTAATTAGTTAGGGACACGACTTAATTCTTAGGGTTCTTAATTTTTGTTGTCATTGTATAAAGTTTCGTCCTTTTCAGATTGCTTTACGTTTCGTCGAACAATCGAATGAGACAAAACCTCATGACGTTCTGCAAATGAAACGATAGAGAGATATAGCTGCAAAACATCGTTGTCGAAGGAAAACGCAACAGAAAATAGATTTCTTTAAAAAAACATATTAAACTTATTCATTTTCCTTGATTTTATTAATTTATTCTGTATTTACTTATTAGAAAACATTACGAAATCACCTCATAGTATTTTTTAATACCAACTTTGACCAAGAATCCTATTTAATTTGATATAAGAAGAATACAAAAAACAATGCTATTTTTAACCGAAATTCTTGTTATCCAAAACGGCCTCCCTCCCCCCCAATATTCATACTTTCTAAAAGAATATGATTTTGCTGTAACCTTGATACAAATATCTCCATAAAATTAAAAATATCAGCTATCACTGTATTACTAAAGCTATCATACAGTGTTATATCTGGCCAATCAAATTAAACATATTGAAACTTTTTATGTAGTGAGCTATAGCTAAATAATAAATAAAGAACTAATACATAGAATGAGATAAAAAATGAATAAACACCAGGGGTTCCTTTAAATTGTAGTTGGAGGATGGAGGAGAGTTGTAAAATTCAAGAAGGTGAATGAATATATGTACTTAGGTACCCTTATTGATCAGACATGTAAGGAAGAAACTGAAATCAACCTGATACTAACCAAGAGCAACAGATGTACTGGGGCCATGAACAAAATAATTAAGGCGAAAGATAATACAAAAGGCGTAATAAAAAAATAAAAGTATACAAAATTATAATTAGACCGACAATGGTACACGTTACCGAGACATGGACTATGAACAAAACCATACAGAATAGATTAGAAGCATAGATCTTTCGCAGACTGTTTGGTAAAAAAGTAGTGGAGGAAAAATGGAAAAGACGAACTAATGTAGAAGTGTACCAATTGTATGCTAACACTACAATAACAAAATTAGTAAAAAAACGTAGACTAGAATGGCTCAGGACATCTAGAAAGAATGCAAGGTAATAGACAAGTTAAGAATATTGGTAGGAAAGTACCTTAGGGACAAAGAAAGAAGGGAAGACCAAGAAAGAAATGGAGATATGTAGTGATGGAAGAGAGATGGGAATCAGAGATTGGAAGCTGACAGCTTAGAACAGAAAACGATGGAAATTATCCGTCCAACAATGGGTCTAAAAGGCCTGTTAACGGTATACATGACAAACATAGAAGTACTGCATTAGTTGGAAAAATAATCAGAAATTATTATGAAATTTACAAAACACCAGAGATCGATTACTTGAAATATTAATCTTTAACTCAATGCAAGGAAAAATTTAATAAAAAAATCGTAGTAGAATGACTAGGATTGAAACTTTGAAAAGTAATTTCGCTGCACTACAAATTTAGATTGTTTAATTAGATAAATTTAGGTGATACTTATTCAGACTCCAAAATAAGTTACACAGATGAGAACAAGATACCTCATGTCTAGAAATAGTTGCTATCCTCAGATACATATTCTAGGAATGTAAACTTTGCATACAGTGATGGTATTCCAAGATCTAGAATAAAATACAAAAATTGATGTCATCTTGACCAAGCTCATCTTATTGAAGTAAATAGTTTATTAATTTATAAGTGTACCAGCTCTCTATCGTCGTTGTATAAAAAAGTAAGGGAAAAAATATCAAACAATATCAATGTCACTGATTTAAACTAATATATTAAACTTCTAAGAATATTTTACCTACATACCAGGTCTTTTAACTAGAGATTCGGTTTGAACTGGCTCAGCACATCCCATTATTTCTTAGTGTGATAATATTTCTTTATTTTAAAAATTTGGGCGGAAAACGAATGTATTCTTTTGTCACTGTTTCTGAAATCTAGTTTTAAAATGAAGTTTTATTTATTACCGAAGATGGATTTATTGAAATAATACACTTTATTTGAATATCTAATCTTGAAGTCTGTTGTGGTGGTACGGTGTTTGTTGACTTGTTCTGATTTCGATTGATAATGAACTAGTTAACCCGATTTACTATTATTGTAGCCTCTTGTGTATTAACCTTGTGTGCTTAACAGTAATCATTGTTAAGATTGAATATTGGGTACCTCTTTTTCTGAAGGCTCTCATAGTTGCACCCTCCGTGGAACACTTTTTTTAATCTTTACGATGTGTTGAGCATATAGTCCTGGGATGATCTTAATTGCATCTCGTTGCCAAATGCGGTCTCAATAAATAAAAGATCAGTATATATACAGTAAAAATGTCAGCTGTACACAATATACCTTATTACAATAAAAAGATACAAGTATGACTATTAATAAGTTCCATAAAACAAAATTGTAAAAGTTATAAAAAAATTATTGATAACTTTAATTTCTTACAGGTAAGATTTTTTCAATCGTATCATTCAGGTGTGATTCGGTGTGTTTGTATAATAAGTATAGTGAATTCTGCATCATGTGGCTCCCACTGATAATGAACTAATGGATTTTCTTGATGCTATACCGTGCGGTAGTTACATATGATGATTTTGAGGATGTTTTTGATGAAAATATTTTGAAAAAAAAGTGGTACAGCAGACTAGGGCGAAGATTCATACACATTTTCGGTATTTTTAAAATTTAAATAATATTTTTAAAATTAAAGAACGTAATTTTATCATTTATATTTTAAACAAATAACATTAAATGCCATCTACTAACATATCAACAAAGCATACGTTGTTTACTTCTGACAGACCCGTCAAAGTGGGACTTAATATTAAATTAATAATAAAATATAAATAAATATCATTTAGTGGTAAATTTCAATATATAAATTAAACAAGATTTTTAAAAATAAAATTTGAGTATACCTTGATCAGAATTTATTAACTAAAAAATTATAAAACATTTCCAAAATCAAAATAACAAATTATGGTAATTTTCAACATATTGTATAACCGACTCTCTCTCATTACATCAATGGACTCTTCCAACTGTCTGCCGTGACTGTATACATATGAAAATTAAACTTTATTTCATAAAAATATTTACTGACAACTCTTCTGTCGCACTTTAATACAATAGTCGAACTGATTATTGTAAAATCAGACGTTGTATTTATATGAAATTATTGTAAAAGGAGAAGTGTCATAAAAATTTAAGCAGACGTTTCAATATTGTTAGTAATTGGATGACATTTATGACTGGTAAATTTTGACCGTTTGACAATTATTACGAATCGAATTCTAGTATCGATCTTGTATTTTTCTTTTTGTTTCCTCTTTTATTAACAGACATTCTTTTAATTTTTTATTTTTCATTTAATGTCTGTATTTTGTTCAATTTTCATGCATTTTTTCAATTTAAATCCGCTTAGAATAAATATATGATGATTAGAAACGAATAGATCGAGAGTAGTGAATCGACGTAAAGAACCATGAACCGCTACTTCGTGACGCTACTTGTCACGCCTTCTCATGGCGTTAGTTCCGTGACACTCGCCTCAGCATTTTACTATAGAGAAAAAAAGTGATACAACACCAGATTGGACATTAGCTAATATAAGATAGCTGACACAGGGTGATTCATTAATATTTTTTTATATTATTTTTAGGGATATATTGAAAACTATTAAACTGATTTTAGTGAAATTTGGTATCTTACCATTATTTAGTATGCTTAATGTGAAAATGATATTAGTTTTACCATTGACACTAGGTGGCGCCACCTACTAAATCAAGGGTTCATTAATGTGGCCATAATGTTTTTTATCCGCCCAGTATAAACATTCTAGGAAAAAAACATGAAATAAAATTCAATTCTACACAAAAAAGTATTGTTGTTTCAAATCAAAAAAGTACACCGTTTTCGAAATAAATGTATTTTTTAGAGACGTGCATAAAATGAAAAAAATTTACAAAAACTTATGTAAATTCAAACCTTATTCAAAAGGTCTTGAATACCAGTGAATATTAAATGTATTAGTACTTAGTAGATCATTTTTGCAAACAAAATGCATATGATTAAAACAATTATTTTTATTAAATCTTTAGTAGTAACAAATTTTAAAAAAATCAGAAATTAAATTAAATTAAACAATGCAGTGAATATAAAATAATTGACAAAGTGAATTATTCAAAACGAAACAAAAAAATATTACAATAAGTGTTCAAAATGTTCACCATTAGATAAACTACATAATCTAAATATTTTGTGTAAGTTTTGTCTTATTTTAAATAATGAGTTTCTTTGGGCCCTAATTACGTTAACTCCCTCTACAATATTTTATTATTGTAGTTATATGTTATTCATGCATTAATCTTGACGGTTATTTATTTTTTTATATAAACAAGTGACTTTAGGTAGCCCAAGTGAAAGTTTAGGGGATTTAGTTCGGGCTGCCATGGATATACACTACTTCTACCAATCCACCTTTGAGGATAAATTTCATCTAGATAATTTCTAACTTCTGGGCTATAATGTGGTGGTGCACCATCATGCATATACCCAGAGTTACGTCTCAAATTTAGAGGAATGTCTTCTAAAAGAGTTGGTAAATCTTCTCTCAAAAAATTTAGATACGTTACTCCGTCAAGCCTAGTTGGTAATTCAAATGGTAATACAATACAATCCCCAAAATGCCACATCAGATATTTATGGAAAACTCATGTTGAAAATGATGTTCTTGAAATGCATGAGGATTTTCTGTCACTGATTTTCAGGTATGGCTATTGCGCCAGTTAAACACACCTCTTCTAGTAAACGCGGCTTCATCGGTAAATAAAAACCACTAGTATCAATGGTAAAACTAATATCATATTAAGAATACTAAATAATAGCAAGATACCAAATTTCACTTAAATCGATTGAATAGTTTTCAATATATCCCTAAAAATAATATAAAAAAATATTAATGAATTACCCTGTAGAACAAAAACTAGCAACATTTTGCCTAAGCAATTTGAGCTCAAACGCTTTATTTGGATGTCAACTATCACCTATTAGCTAATGTCCAATTAATTATGGGACACCCTGTATAAAGCATATATTCCCAATAAAAAGAGTTTTTAGTATAAACATGCCATAAGAAAATAGTTTTAGTTTTAGAACTCATGTTTTTTTATTTATATTTTTTATTTTATATTTGTTTGCAATTTTCAAGTTTTTTTCGTCTTAATAAGCCTGAGTTTATTTATATTTGTGCTACTAAGAGATTGTGACAGACATTTTTTATATGGCATGAAAGTACAATAACTTTAATACCATAAAAATTACATCTTCAGCTTCTTTTGACTTTTGAAAACGATTTCAATTCCCAAAAAGTTCAGAAATAAAAATTATAAAAATGATCTTTAACCTCAATTGGATTAGAAATCTAAATGTAAAAAAAAAGTAAAAAGAGCAAAATGAGAAAATCACCCACTATTATACCTATCAAACAATGGAAGAAAGAACATTTCGAGTGATGCTTCGTAATACGCATTACATCAAACAGCAGATAAAGATGCTTTAAAACATGAGTTAGTAAAAAACGGGACACAAAGTAACCAATATATTTAATATATATAAGAATTGATCCAAAACAGCGCTTCCACTTTTTTATGTAGAACTAAAAATATATGTCTCCACTACACCCGTATACGCTGGTGCAGTACGGTTACGTCACAATCAGCTGGGAAGAAACTCAGGAAGACAGACGCGACGAGGGTTTAATTAATGTATATTTGTTATTTGCATTACGTTTTGGAGTGGTAATTAAAGTCGGTAGTATTTCCTATACTGTTGTTATTATTTACAACCCGGTCCGATACATATCATTTGGCGACGAGGATGGGATCCAAATGTGTGCCAGTTACCTAAGTGCATTATTTGGTCCCTGTGATAAATAAAGCAAAGTGTGAAGAAAGTTACATTTGTGAAGAAAAAGAAAAAAGCCACAGAAGAATGCCCAGAAGAATACCCAGATGTATTTAATACAGATTTGGGATATTACCGGGGTCCCCCAGTAAGTTTTTCGTTGGACAAAAATGCAAAGCCGGTTATGTGTAAAGCTCGTAAAGTTCCATTTGCGCTAAAAGACAAAATCGAAGTTGAACTAGACAGGCTTATTGCAAAAGGGGTTTTAGAGCCGATTACGCACCCAAAATAGTGCACCCCAATTGTGACTGTTTGCAAAAAAAACCGGGGAGGTTAGGATTTGTGGTGACTACAAATCCACTTTAAATTTAGCGTTAAATTCCGAACCTTATTCAGTGCCATCGGTACAGGGATCTTATCTACACTTGCGGGCGGTAAAGTTTTTACAAAACTGGACATGGTGCAAGCTTATCTGCAGTTAAGTGTCAACCGCGAAGCTGCTGAAGCACAAACAATAATTACGCATAAAGGGGCTTTTAAATGCAATCGTTTGCAGTTGGGTATATCAGTGACTCCACAAATTTTTCAAAAATTCATAGACACTAGATTAACGGGTATTCCTGGTGTACTACCTTATTGCGATGACATTTTAATAGTCGGTAGTTCAGAAATAGACTTGGTTTCAAAAGTGCGCGCGGTATTATCTCGTTTCCAGGAAGAAGGACTACATTTGCGTAAAGAAAAGTGCGTTTTTCGAACAAAAACTATAGAGTTTCTTGGTTGTCAAATTAGTGAAGACGGTTTACGTCCCACTAAAGACAAAATCGCGGCCATAACTAATACGCCTTCGCCAACCAATAAAACCGAGTTGCAAGCTTTTCTTGGACTTTTAAATTTTTATTATGTTTTTCTAAAGGACAAAGCAACAATTGTGAATCCGTTACATGCACTTCTCCGAAAGGACGTTCCCTGGCAGTAGCGTTTCGTAGAACAAAAAGCTTTCGATTTATTAAAAGAAATTTTAGCGAAAGAACCTGTGTTAGGACATTACAGTGACAAAAAGATTTATTTTTGACGTGTGATGCCAGCCCTTACGGGGAAGGTTGTGTGCTTAGTCAACGTGATGATGAGGGACGTGAATATCCAGTGGCGTACCATAGCCGTACTCCATCATCTACTGAACGAAATTTCTCCCAAATCGACAAAAAAGCACTGGCCATAATATCGGGCATTAAAAAATTCCATGAATACGTATATGGCAGGAAAATAGGCATAAGAAAGGACCATAACCCATTGTTGAATATTTTTAATCCAAAAAAAGTGTTTCAGAGATTCTATCATCCAGAATGCTTAGATGAGCTCTTATGTTATCTGCTTATGATTACGAATTATGTTACGTACCAGGTTCAAAAATTCAGAATGCAGATGCTCTTGACAGATTGCCACAAACGGTACATGCGCCAGAACCACCAAGCTCAGATGACGTTTTGATGCTTGAGAACATCCCAGAGAAACTAATCTGTGCTAAAGACATTGCCAATAAGGCTAAGAAAGACCCAGTGTTATCTAAAGTTCTGCAGGGGACTTGGAAAGGTTGGCCTGATGAGAAAATTAATTTTTCAGACGAATATACTCCTTATCTACTACGTAAAAAAGAAATTAGCTGTTATCAAGACTGCCTGTTATGGGGTACAAGGGTAATAGTTTCACTTGGAGCGAGGAAAACAATACTGAATTTACTACACTCAACACACCCTATCTCGACAAACAAATCGAACACCTAGTAAATACATGCAGCGAGTGCCAGGAGTCTAGAAACATGCCAAAAAAGGCTCCAATCCATCCGTGGGAGTGGGCCAGAGCTCCATGGACAAGAATACACCTCGATTTTGCCGGTCCATTTAAAGGCAAAATGTTTCTGATTGTCATAGACTCGTGCTCGAAGTGGTTGGAGGTTAAAATCGTTCCAAATACCTCTAGTGTTGTGACTATAGATGTATTACGTGGTTTATTTGCCACTCATGGCATCGCAGATGTCGTAGTATCAGATAACGGAACTTGTTTTACGTCAGTTGAGTTCCAAGATTTTTTAAAGAAAAACCTTATTAGATAAGCATTGGTTGCACCGTACCATCCAAGTAGTAATGGGTAAGCGGAACGTATGGTACAAAATGTAAAAAATGCACTAAAAAAATGACAGATAGTAATGAAGAAACATTGTACAACAGGGAGATGCCATTCAGAAATATGAATGGGGCGAAAACTGGGCTCATTATTTGATCGTTTACAGCCCGACTTTAGAAAAGAGATGTTATTTAAGCAAGAGATGAAAGATTCTTACAAAACAGTACCCAGATATTTTCAAGAAAACGAAGCTGTGTTTGCAATGTCATTTGCTCCAGGTGGTCAAAAGTGGCTTCCTTCCAAAATAATTGAAACCACTGGACCGTTAAGCTACAAAGTTCAAACCCCAGATGGTAAAATTTTACGTCGTCATTCTGACCAAATCAGAACCCGTGTGTGTGACCAATAAACAACAGACGAAATTACACCGTCAACCTCGATGGAAACAAAATTACTCGTAACTCCGCAACCGCTGATTCGGCATCCAAACGAATTTGTGGACCCAGAACCAGAAATTGTAGAGCAGGCCGCTGAAGTTAAAAAGCCACCTGCTCGAATACGAAAACCTCCAAGGTATTTGGAGGACTATGATGAGTAGATTCATCCAGGGGGAAGAGCGTGATGTATTGGCAACCATGCAGTGCGGTTACGTCACAATCAGCTGGGGAGAAACTCAGGCAGACAGACGCGACGAGGGTTTAATTAATTTATATTTGTTATTTGCAATACGTTTTGGAGTGATAATTAAAGTCGGTAGTATTTCCTATACTGTTGTTATTATTTACAACCCGGTCCGATACATATCATACAGGTTTTTAGAATTCTGGAACATATATCATGAATAAATGGAAGAATTGGCTGCAGTAGGTATGTCTGGTTTAAAACATGCGGCTACTAAAGAAAAGTGTGCAAACAATTTGCAAAACTCCTTAACTGAATATTTATTGCTGTCGTTATAGCATCGTATAGCACATAAACTATCAATGTGGAAAATCACATCTAACCAAAAATTATTGCAATAAAATCAACAAAAATAGATAATGGCGGAGGTTAAATTCTTTTTTCTGTGTTAGATAAAATTACTATTAGTCTAGCAAACAAGTCTATAGATTATAATTTTTTTAAATGTTTATCTTATTATTCTACTCGACATAAATAGATCTTATTTATATGCTAAATAATTATTTATTAACAGAAAAACCATCCAGATCCATTGGTAAGAACTGAAATCATGGATATGCTCAGTAATGCTTTACTCAAGGTCGTCTTTCACCTATTAAAGGCCTCGGGTACATTAGGTAAATGAGGCCCCTGGCCTATAATAAAGCATTATTTTGTTAGAATAGAAAAAGAACATAGATATCTATGCAAAGTTTTAGTTTTATTTTTATTCCTGTACAGTAGCATTAGATATTATGTATTCTCTCTCTTCAATTCTGACCCCCTGGAGGAAGTGTATTGGTCATCATGATGTCGCGAATTGTCCGTCTCCAAAGATTACTGTCTTTGGTCATTTATTTTAACCCATGCATAGGTCTTTTGCATACTCCTGTAATTTGTAGCATTCTCCTCCAACAGAACATTTCAGTTGAGTCTTTCTTTCTTCTTTCCGCTTTTCGTAGGGTCCAAGATTCACACCCGTATGTCAGTATTGGGAATATTAAGCAGTTGATCAACCTCATTTTTAGAGTTCGTGAAATTTGAGAGTCAATCCATATTTTGGCAATCTTTCCTACGGCGACTTTTGCTAAATCACATTTACGTTTTATTTCTTCCTGTAGTGACCTTGTGTTTGTGATAAATGATCACAGATATAAATATGAGCTCACGACCTCAAACCAGTCAATCTTGGTTATGTGTGGATGATTGTTATGTAGTCAACCCGCTATCATGATCTTTGTTTTTAATATGTTTAACTGCAGACCAAATATTTGACTTTCATTTTCAACCAGTCGTATGAGATCAATTAACTGTTCTTAACTATTTACAAGAAGGGCTGTGCCGTCTGCAAAACGTAGGTTTATTATTTTTCGGCCATTTATTTAGACGCCCTTTTCCCATACTTCAAGCCCTCTTCTCATAATATGCTCCCCATATATATTAAATAATTGTGGAGACAGTATAAATCCTTGTCTGATACCTTGTTCTGGATGTAATTCATTTGAGAGTGTGTCAAGCACTTTAACTGCTCCAGTAGTGCGTTCGTATAGTTCACTTATAAGTGCCGTGGTACGTCTACTTCTTTTAGTATCTGCCATGTGTTGCCAAGTGTTGTCATTTGACCCTGTCGAACGCTTTTCGATAATCTATGAAACAAATGTATAGTGGGATATTGAATTCCCTAGATTTTTCTATTATTTGTCTTATGTTCAGAAGGATGTTCTCGAGTACGTCTACCTTTAGTAAATCGAGTTTGCTCTTGGGGTATTTCTCTTTGTAGAAAAGTTTTAGTCTCTCATTGATTATTTATATCAGCATTATTTTGTTGGCATGTGAGATAAGAGAGATGATTTTATATTTGTCGTATTTATGGAAGCTGCCTTTTTTATGTATTGTCCTTATCGTAGATTTTATTCAGTCGCCAGGCCATTGCTTGGAATGCCATATTTTACATTGTTACAGAGCAAGTGAAGAAATTTTATTCCAGTTTCTTCTATAGCTTTAAGCATTTTTCTTTTTCTTCTTATTCTCCTTTTTATGTAGATATGACTGTCTGTTTTTCAATGTGCTTCCAGTAAGTTTTATCGGTTTCGTGGTCTTCCTACTGATCGTCTTCCTATTGGGGAATTTTCCTGTCAGTTCTTGATGTCCTCCACCTTGCATCTACGTCATATATATATACTTCTTGCCATCGATTTTTCTAAGTGTTTTCATCTCTGCTGTTTCTAACATCCTTTTTGTCCTCTCTGTGTCAGATCGTGTTTCTGCCGTGTATGTTATTATTGGTCTAATGACTGTTTTGTAAATTCTGCCTTTCATTTCTTTCCCGATATGTTTATTTCTCCATATTGTTTCATTTAGGCCGCTGTTTGCCCTATTCACTTGATCTTCCACTTCAGTTTCGAGCTTTTCATAGCTAGATAACGTGATTCCTAGATATTTAAACTCCATTAGCTATTCTATTATCTGAACCTCCAGCTCCAATTTACATCTTAGTATTAAGCATCTCTGTTGTTATCATATCTGGACCTGGTGCTTTTTTTATTCTTCTTCTCGTGCCACTCCTAGCGGAGATTGGAAATCATCATGGCCACTGCGACTTTGTTAGCAGCGTGCCTAAAAAGTTCAATCGAACTACACCCGAACCATTCACGTAGATTACGAAGCCACGATATTTTTCTTCTTCCCACACTTCTTTTGCCCTTAATTTTGCCCTGCATGATATTTCTTAAAAGTTCGTAGTTTTCACCTCTCACAATGTGCCCCAAGTATTCCATCTTTCTAGTTTTTATCTCATTTAGAATTTCGCATCTTTTGTCTAAAGTTTGGAGTACTTGCGTGTTAGTGACGCGGTCCATCCATGATATTCTGAGAATGCGCCTATAGCACCACATCTCGAAAGCTTCGATGTTTTTTGTGGTCAACTGTTTTAGTGTCCAAGCCTCTACTCCATACAACAGGGTAGAAAAGACATAACACCGCAGCATTCGTATTCGTAACTTTATATTGATATCACGATTGCAAAAGAGTTTGCGCATTCTATTAAAGACTGATCTAGCGATTTCTATTCTACATCTAATCTCTTTTGTTTGATCAGTATCGTCTGTGATCCAAGCACCTAGATATTTATAACAGGACACACGCTCAATCGTTGTATTGTCTATTACAAGATTAGCTCTGATGTTCTTTGATTTCGTGATTACCATAAATTTAGTTTTTTTCAAATTAATTTTCAAGCCGTAACTGTTACAGTATATATTGAGACTTTGAACGAGATGTTGTAGTTCTACTAGCGTTCCCGTTAGGAGAACTGTATCGTCAGCATACCTTATATTGTTGATCGTCCCACCATTTATTATCAGACCAAGATCTTCTTCCTCGAGTGCTTGTTCACAAATAGCTTCACTATACAGATTAAATAAAAGTGGCGACAAGATGCATCCCTGCCGGACTCCTCGACGGATTTGAATTTCTTCTGTTAGCCTACCCTCAACCTTCACATTTGCTGTTTGATTCCAATATAGGTTGCATATAATTCGAATATCTCGGCTGTCTATATTTTTCTTTATTAGAATTTGTCTTAGTGGTTCATGTTGTACTTTGTCAAAGGCCTTTTCGAAATCAATAAAGCAGGTGTAAATTTCTTGGTTCATGTCTAAGCATCTCTGTGAGAGAACGTTCATTGCAAACAGAGCCTCCCTTGTACCCAGCCCTTTTCTGAATCCCATCTGAGTGTTACTGATGTCTACGTCTAATTTCCTATAGATACTATTATGGATTATTTTCAGGGACAGTTTTAGAGCATGACTCATCAAGGCTATCGTACGATATTCGCTGCATTCCCTTGTATTTGCCTTTTTTGGCAGTAGTCTAAAGGTCGAACGGAGCCATTCCCTAGGTATTATTCCAGTTCTATATATTGTGTTAAATAGATCTAGGAGTATTTTAATAGATTCATCGTCCATGAGTTTGAGCAGTTCTACGGGAATTTCATCAGGACCGGGGGCCTTACCACTTTTCGCTTGTTTGATTGCATAATCTATTTCTTCTCTGATTATATCAGGCCCTGTATCATCTGTATATTCGTTTGAGATTTCTTGTCTATCTTTGTCATCAAAAAGTTGTGATATGTATTCTGTCCATCGATTCATTTTTTGTTGTAAATCTGTTATGAGTAAACCATCTGTATCTTTGATCTGTCCTGTCTGTGTTGTTCTTCTCCTTCCTGTCATTTCTTTAATCTTTTTGTGTACATTAAAAAAGTCATATTTGCGCTCCAGTTGTTCCAACTCCTGGCATTGCTCACTTAGCCATCTTTCTCTAGCTTCTCTTATTTTCTTTTTTATCAGTTTATCTGTTTCTTTGTATCTTATCGGATTATTTGTTTTGTGTACCCTTCTTTCACACATCAACTGTAGTATTTCCTCATTCATCCATTCTTTATGTTGCTTTATGTGCTTTTTTTATACTTGAGTTTATTAATCGCCAGTCTTATTTCATTCTCGAGTATGTTAGGTTCTTCTTCGATTTCTTCAGGAGTTTTGTGTACAGGTTACTGGCGTTGATCATGATTATGTATTTTGAATAGATAATTAAAATAATGTAATACACACAAAGTAATTAGCACCCACGTCCTTATCCTTAAGAAGGCATTTGACCCGGTCAAATTAAAGGACGTTATCCACTTATTGTACACAAGAGAGATAGATACCTTTAGGAATAATCAAAACGATCGAAAATATCTACCAAAACAACACAATAAAAGTAAAAGTAGAAGAAGAAATTACTGACCATATTGAAGCTGGCAATGGGATAAGACTCCCGACAGAGGGAGATTCGCTGAGTCCTTTATAGTTCAACCTGACTATGGATGAAATAATAAAAAACAACAACTTAAAATAATCTTCTATGCAGACGACGCAATATTACTCTCTCAAAGTGAAGATGATTTACAACGTATGCTGTACCAATTTAATATAACTGCCAGAACATTTAACATGGTAATTTCCCCAAAAAAAGACAAAATGCATGTTTATAACAGCAAATTTACTAAGATGTAAATTTGAGCTGGAAGTTCAGGTAATAGAACAAGTGATGGGGTTTAAATATCTAGGCATCACATTATCTAGCTACGGAAAGCTCGAAACAGAAGTGGAAGATCAAGCGAATAGAGCAAACAGAGCCGCAGGTTGCTTGAATGAAACAATATGCAGAAATAAAAATATCGGAAAAGAAATGAAGGCAGAATTTACTAAACGGTCATCAGACCAGTAATTACATATAAACACGATCTGACACAGAGAGGACAAAAAGGATGTTAGAAACAGCAGAGATGAAAACACTTAATGGTAAAACACTACCAAACCGAGCTAGAAGTACCGGTATATGACGTAGATGCAAGGTGGAGAACATCAAGGACTGGGTCAGAAATAGAAGAGTAGAATGGAACGATCATAATAAGCCTAATGACAACAAATAGAGTGGTAAAGGCGGAAGAGATGATTCCCCAATAGGAAGATGATAAGTAGGTAGACCATGAAAACGATACGAATGACAACTTACTGGAGGCACAATGAAAAACAAACAGTCATATCTACATAAAAAAAAGAAAAAGATTAGTCCTTATATTAAATCTATGTTTTCGAGTATATCAAATTCTATCGACATTATTAGCAACAAACTGTTTAATCTCTCTTGAAGCATTGTACTTCTTAATTCATTTTTTATTCGCTTTAATTTGGAGAAGGAGCATTCCCCACTACAGTTTGTTACCATCATGCCTAAAAAGATTCTCATTTCTACATTAGGAAAGATGTCTTCAATTTTGTTCTCTTTTAAAAGATAATATATTTCCAGAATACTATTAGTTCCTTCATTTTTACTTTGATTAATTTTCAAGTAGTCTGTTAAATGCAGACATTTCATTTCTACTCTTTCTCGTTTATGTCTTCATAATAGATTTCAGCAAATTCTTTGCAACTTTGTCTCAACTCGACAGAAATTTTGAGTTTTCAAGCAAAAAAATAATCCAAAGCGTTGACTAATGTTTTTATACTAACTTAATCGCTGTTTTAGATGAACGTCCACGGTATATATAATGGAGATAAAGGTTTCGACTCTGAAGCTTTCCTTTCCATTCAGTTATGTTGATGGGGCAGTCATAAAAAAAAAGTCTAGCGTCAGCTTCTACGTATAGTTCTTTGAGACAGGTCTTTATAGTCAGATTCGGGGTACTTTTCTTTGGCGGACGATTCGAACTAATCAAATTTATCCCTGAATCTAATTATATAATGATTAAGTGCACTAGACAAATTAAATGCAACGTCCAGTGTTATTGTTTCTTTATGAAGATAATTGTTTGTTTTATCTATTGTTTCCAACATAAAGCTCCAAATTTTGTTAGTATAATAAATTGTAGTTTTTCAATATTTTGGACAGACTAAGGGCTTGTACTCTAGTTTCCTGTGCTTGTTCTATATATGTGGCGATGGATATCAACGCTTCTACAATGACCTACATGCAAGGCGCTCAAAGCATTAGTTCTGGCTGACCATCTTGCTAATGAAAGGCTTTTAACAACTTTTTTAAACCTAAATGTTCTGTCAATATATCCCAACGGTAAATAGAGTCCAAAAAAATATAATTACTTTCTCAATCATTTCAAAGAACTGTGTCACTTCTGATAGACACCCAGCGGCGTGAACACCCACCAAGTTTAGTCACTAAAGACTTCATTTTGTCGAACCCTGGCAAAGCAATAAAGATCTACGACATTGCAAATTTCCGTCCAGCCATACATATGTTATCATGTACTCCCATTTATATTACAAAGGCTCAAAAAAAGCTGGAATCTGATCAGTAAACAGCCACAAGTTTACAAGTGTAAAATAACCGTGCACCAATAATATCTTCTGGGGATTTTGAAATAAATGCTACAAACTATTTAGCTCTTACTCGTACTCCCGAAATGCCTCTAAAGGGAGCTGATATTCTGGAATTTAGTACGGACTTGGTAGGAAGAGGTGCTGACAAATGTTTTCAGCCAAGATTCTTACCTGAGAGTAACACAATCTCCTAAACGTACAAAATTAGTAGATGTTCGACCATTTTCTACATTGCAACCAAAGCAGAACAGGCATGGTAGAAAAAAGGGAAAGCCATGCACATATACTAGTATACCAGCAAAAATAGAGTAGAAGCTGAAGAGAATGAAAGGAATAACAAACTAATAATCAAAGTTGTAAAAAGGAAAATTAACGGTAGTGAAAAATTAAAACCTTCACAATAAAGGCTAAAAAAAGACCAAAGAAAAACTCATCTTACTCTAGTTCCTCAGAATCTGATATATGTGCTACAATGTCTGATTGTAATTCAGATTCTGACATAGAATTGCACAGTGATTAAGAGGAAATAAAGGGTTTTTTAGATAATGAGGAAGTTCTTGCAGGCGACTTCGTGTTGATAAAATTTGCAACAAAGAAAAGTGTTGTTCACTTTGTGCGCAGTGTAGAAGAACTAGTGGATAAGGTACTAACAATTTTTATGTTAAAAACTGAACAGTGGCTTTTATTATCCTATCCTAAAATAATATTGGCACTATATCTAGAGCCGATATTGTGGCAAAACTTCCCATACCTTTAGAGACCATGGGAACATCTCTGCAAGCGTCTTACACAAAGTTTAATATCTCATTTTTCCCTATACTAATAAATAACTTCTTTGTAAAACATATTCATTTTATAAACAATAAATATCGTTCGTAAGTACTTTCTATATTAATTCATTTTTTGTTTATGAAGCTTTGACAAATGTTTATTTGAATTGTCGAAATGTGCCCCACAACTGTACAAATCTACACGATGGTGGGTTACAATTGGACAAATACACTGTTAACAATACACAAAAATAAATAAATCCAATTTTTAATGTTTTTAAAGTAAAAAGTACTTGGTTTAGATAAGTGATGAATTCGACCGTTACTTAATGGAAATTTATTTTATATAACAACGAAACACTGAAAACTTTGTTTTCAAAACTTTCACAAAATCTATTATAATATTTTATCACTACAGCTGTTTCGGTAGAGTGCCTTTCTCAAGTGATCTAGTGATCTATATATATATATATTTCTTACATAAACTCAATAACTCGCAATGCAGAGATAATAAATATCTAGTTTGACGATATTTGCCAATATTTTAAGAACAAAATTCAATATCGGAATTTCCTCTATAAAATTATAATAGCAAAGAATAACAAGAAAAAAGCGAAAAAAGAGAAAATTTTTTTATAAGTTAGCAAGAGAAGTGTTTTCAGATTCAATCACATTTTGCTTTGATATGTAACAAGTGCAGCCCCTTCCAAAAATCAATTTACTTCGGGTCTTGTTTAGTTTGGAGAAGTCCAAGTACCACTCTCTCAGGTTGCGCAGCCATGATATTCTACGCCTCCCTATGCTTCTCTTTCCTTGGATCTTTTCCTACATAATCAGTTGGAGCAAGGTGTATTTCTCTCCACGTGTAATATGTCCGAGATGTTCCAATTTACTTGTTTTAATTGTATTTAAAATTTCTATTTCTTTATTCATTCTTCTAAGAACCATTTTCTTTGTGACGTGTTCTGTCCACGATATTTTCAGAATTCTTCTATACACCCACAGCTCGAATGATTCCAGTTTTTTCATTGATGTCGCCTTCAAGGTCCAAGATTCCATTCCATAAAACAAAGTCAAAAAAACGTACCTACCTCGCCAACCTAACTTAGTTCCAATTTTAAATCCCTTGTACATAGCACTCTTCTTATTTTGTTGAAATTTGCTTTAGCCTTTTCTATTCTGATTTTGATCTCCTGAATGTAATCATTTGTGGAGTTAATCATTGTTCTCAGATATGCATATTTGTTCACTTGTTCAACGAAGTCTCTAGAAGCATTCAAGTCAGTTTACCTGGTAGAAATATAAGAGGATCAATTGTTTATTCGATATCATTGCATGTGGAATTTTTCTTTGACAAGCCCGAAGTTGCGGGATATCTCCCCCTCATCTAACTCAAATATGAAGTAGAGAAAACTATTGGTTGCAACGGCATTAAAATTTCTGAATGTTTCCTACTTTTAGCAAATGTATAAAATATCAGAATTTAATTTTTCCTTCAAGTCCAACAAAAACAGACAAGCATTTCGTTAGATTTGGACTTTTCCCACTTCTGTTAGATACAGTAAAAATAATAAATGTATGCCAATATGTAACTTCTGCAGATATGACATTGGATAATTTTTTCAAAATGAAGTGAAAATGAAATAAGGAAAGCAAATTCTTGACAAAATAATGCACTACTAGCAGACTTTTTGTACAATAAAATTAACTTAAAAATGTCTTATTCTGTCTCTCATTATTTTTTGCAAATAGGTGTCTTAGTCCTAACTTTTGTTTTCTTCTCCAGTACCAATATAACACACACACACACACGTTTTCGTCCTTTTCTTGTTGTGTTTTCTCTTCAATTTGGACATTTTGGATATTTTGCATATTCAGTGATTAGTAGCTTGTTTTTGCACTTATTATAATCTATTACTATTACTTAGGATACATATTTTCCATACAGCTTTACAAGATGCAGACAAAGGTACAATAAGAAAGGCATCACTCGTTCTTCAAATATGTTCAATAAATAAGTAAAGTTGATTTATAACATTGGCATAAAACTTATAGGTAGAAAATAGGAGGCTGGCTGAGAAGATACAAACTTTCCAAAACTCGATGGACAGTTGGACTCACACTTACTACTGCCCAATATAGAGATGACTTCGCTGTAATTGTTATCCTCAATGAAGATGATACTATAAGAAGATCGTATGCGAACGAGTTATCTACCAGTCAGCATAAACACATGATCAATCTTCTATTTAGTAAAAATTAAATCTATATTAATATTTCGACTTTTAATGGCAAGCTATGTTGAAATATAAGATTCGACAGATCCCAAAGATCAAGTTCCAGCATGTTATTCCTTGGCTTAGTGCTGTTAAAAATATGTATAATTTCTCCTTTATATTTTATTTGAGTCTTCCACGTGCAGGGTAATAAATAATAACATCGTAATATCTTAAAAAAGGTTTAATAAATAAATTATAGTTGTTCTAAAAAAAACCCTTATCGAATTAATTCGTAAGTCCATAGATATGTAAAAAACGTATCTAAAAATATTGATAAGACATTTCAACAAAGACAACAATTACAACAGAGCAATATCGACTTTGGCTTATCAACTATTTTGTATGAATATTCCGGAACAAAAGACAGCATAGTCTCAGGTACCATTTTGGTACATCGGTTCTTTCTCTGGAACATTATCTTCTTGTTTTGGTCGTTTGTCGTTCCATGGTTGGATTTCTCCGGAAGCTCCGAAGACGTAGAAGAGACCGGTTGTCGAGAATAGTACTGCCGCGGTGATGAAAACGATGTTCCACAGTTCTTTATCACTCTGAAAATAAACATAAATTTTAATTAACTGTCAAAAGGCAAAAAGATATTTTTGTTATTCGATATTAAAATTACTATTTTTCTTAGGAATAAGCCACAATTTAAGTTTAAAATTGATGTTTCAATTTGCACTTTGGAAATCGTTTGAAAAATACAAAACGTTAATAAATTAAACAAATTTTGTTTTTTGTTACTTCATGAAAAATTCTTCTAATAATTTAATTTTCTCTAAGGTCGCGGCATATTATCATGCACGTATAGTTTCCGGCAAGTAGCGTTTCCACTCCAGCAATTGGGCTGCGCGTTCACATTTTCGTACATAGAACGTTTCAGTTTGGTGCGGTAAAAATGTGTTCTCGCTTTTTCAAATATTTTAAATATTTTTTCGCCAGGTTTTCGTTTCGCCAGGTAGAAATTGTTTGATTTCTCTTTTTGTTTTTAGATGGCGTCGTAACGTCCGTATATAGTTATTTTGATAATTATTGTCTAGGACGAGAAAGATTTTTGTTTTGGTTCAGAGTGGTGGCTATACCGCTCTGAGGAGACCTAAAGACGTCGAAATACGTATAAGCGGCTATTCGTTTCGAATATTGGCGATCATTCTGGCTATAACTATTTTATTAACTGATGTTTTAAATAAATTAGTTGTTGTGGAGAACCATTTCCTCAGGTTTTTAACCATGGTATTCTTCTAACAATATTAATATAATATCAATTTAAAGTAGACGACTTTAAAATGATATTGCCAATATTGCTGAGTTGCGTTCCTGGGACGACCTTATTGTAAGATAGTTCATTCGTTTACATGAAATCAACTTTAACTTAAGAATATTCGTCAGAAAAATCATGGCATGTGATTCGTCTTTAAAAAGACAACCACAAAGAATGTTGAGATTAAAAAAGTCCGCAAACGGTTTAAAAAGCTCGACTTTCAATAAAAGAATACACTTATGCTAGTGTTTTAATCACTGAGAATTTTTGACCGCAACTTCACGAATCTTTGGAAGTTTTACTTTACTAGCCGATCACAAGTAACCTACTATAGACGTAGGAACCATCTGATTTTTGTAGCGGGAACATATCCTTCTTATATCCAAACGATGAGACAAGACATCACAAAGTTTTTTGTCCTGTCGAGAGTTTCCTTTAAGTATTTAGGTCTTTTTCAGAGCATATTGTTTGAATAAGCAATTAAAGTATTGTATCAAATAAATTTTCAACTATTTACTTTTGCGTATGACAAATGATTTCGATGATTAGTAGTCGTTGAGCAATTAAAATTAATTTTAATGACTATATTGATCTTCTGGCTAAACACATATTACTTAGATAAATTTTGAACCGTTTTTCAAGCAAAGGATATTCCAATCAAGAAGAATCAAAATCTGACGTTTGAGATTATTTCTAAAATAATTTTCTGCTCGCCTATTAAGCGCTTACATGGTAATTTCCACAAAGAGTTTCAATACAATATTACATGGGACAAACCCGTTGGCCCGTTTTCACACTCTTTAAGGAGGACTTGTTAGTAAAAAGGTTGCGACTCGCAATATTCCCTGTCATTTGTAAACATTTGTGGCTCTGTGGTGAATGAAAATGCTGCAATGTCAGATTAACATCGGACCATTTCCTGGTTTCCTGAATGTTTATCACTTTTTCTTTTTATTACTATCTAATGTAGTATCTAATGTAATGTAATTCAAAAGAAATCACTGCCTTAGGAAAATATTCCAGTAGAGTTAAGAAAAGTTTTGATGTATTGTTGCCGGTTAGTACAGCAGACGCTAAAAATAATAAGGTTGCGCGAATGGCGTATTCTCGCTCCGAGTCGTGAGACTTCGTATCCGCAAAACGATTCATTTATTCGGCAGCCTATCTGCTAAGTATTAGTTACTGCTACATAATATTAGTGTTATATGTCGGTAGTATTGATCCTTTTAAACGGAAGTTTACCATAATTGATTTTTGTTATATCTAATTTATTGAATAATTTATTTTCAGTTTAATAAAGTTATTTTATTGAAAATACTTACTTCTTCATAACCGCCCACTTGTTTAAACAGATCCACAGCCAAAGGCGCCAGAATAGCGGCCACATTTCCAATTGCATTAGTCATTCCCATGAGAGTACCCGCATGGTTGGGTGCGATATCTATGTGATTCACGTGGAAACCAATTAAAATACCGGTGTTGCAACCTACTGCTATAACCAACATAAATACTGTTAAGGCTTTTTCTTCTGAACCAATAAAACACAGAGTAAGTAAGGCAACAGACGGTATGAATACACCTAAAAAATGAGATAAAAAAATAGGTTAGCTAGTGTTCATGTAAAAGAGATATATTTGAATATGTTTTTTGAATACAGTCAACCAATGAGTCTTAATAAGACAACTCTATTTAGAAATCGAAAAGGTTTTTAGCAGTTGAAAATAAACAAATATGCAAAACACTAGTGGTGGTGTTTAGTAGCGAAAATACGAACACATTGGTTTTTTGTGTCAAAAAAGTTCAAATACATCTTAAAATATTATCTCGTAAATTAAAATGTTCGCGTCAATTTAATCTAATTGTACAGTACTGTGGACCACTATGTATGTGAATGTTGTATGAAATAATACATTAAGAAATAATAAAAAATAGATAAAAATGAATATGTCCTTAATTAATACTGGATATGTACTTTTTGTATATAATTTATGTAATATATTTGTTATAACTTTGTAATCTTATCTTACACAACGTCCTTAAAATTTGGTGAAATTTTAATCAACTAAATATTAGTTGGTCGTTATTAACGAAATTATTTTAGCTGACATTGTTTTTATTTAAACAACATATTCCAAATGGCACAAAAATTGTATCTGTTATCAGTTCATTCTAACAGTTAAATTAAATTTTATTTTTTTTAATTCTTACTAAAACACACTAAATTACGTTTTTCTAACTGGCACAAAACGTGTTAACGCAGGACAGCTTTTCGGTGTCAAAACATCTTACAGTTCGGAATATTATTAGAAATATAAAACTTATAAAAATAATTTATTTTTATAATGTGGTGAAAAAATAAAAATAAAGGGTGTATAAAGGCGATGGGAGAAAATATTCGTCGACGATTTCAGGATGATAACAAACTAAAACCAATTATCCGGCTCGGAGGACCAACGTATTAAGGCGACGGAGAAAATATTTATCGACTAATGTTATGTATAATCTATTTGAAAGATGAAACAATGAAATGGTCAATTTTCTGACTGTGGCTTGGAATGATACACTAAAATGGAAATGATAACAACCGGTAAGACTTTGCTTTAAACTACAGTACAAATTTTTTTTTTGATATTTGCTTTCATTAAAACTAAAAACAAAGTTTTATGCTATTTGGATTTGTAATACAAAGTGATTCCAGTATCTGAATAAAATATCGTTTAGGGCATAGGTTCATACCTATACTGTTAAATATTTTTCTACTAGCACCAACAGAAGTAATCTTATTGGTAATAAGGTAATCAGCAATAGGACTCATCACCAGATTCAACAGGCAATAGATTAGATACGGAAGGGCAGTCAAAGTACTGTTCTGTAAAAAAATAATACGTGTTGAAGATTCTACACCCTAACTTCTTTCTATCCAATACTTACCGATGCGATGTCGTATTTTAGAATTTTGTCCATGTATGTTGGTATTTCTGTAAGCATCGTCCAGAAGCCCCAGAGATCGCCGAAGTGGCACACCAAAATCGCCCAAAATGGAACTGATTTAAGGATATCTTTCCAAGGCGTCGGTAATTGCTAAATTAACAAAAAACACTAACATTGTAATAAACGATCACAACACCTATAAATCATCATAATAATATATGATAAGTTGTAGCGTTTATAATACCTCTTTTTTCTTGTTGGTAATAATGCCATCTTGAATGAACTTGAGCTCATCTTGGGAGATATTCTTGTGTTGATGTGGACTGTCTAATCCCAAGAAGATCCAACAAGCTGTCCACGTAAAACCAACGCCTCCCAATAAGTAAAAGACAGTCTGCCATCCTAGTTTTGAGCCTGAAATGTATCCCACAATGGGCATCACAATGACTGTACCAAGAGGACCACCTAAAAAATACATTGTTCTGATTTAATAAAAATATACATAACAAGTATAACCACTGTGCTACAATGGTTCTTTTGCATAAATAGGAATGTAATAATTAAAAAATTAAATCTAATCCACGATTACCTGCCAGTTTGTTGACATTCAAACAAAATAATTTATTTAGGCAAGCATAACGAATGCCGAAGAACATTCAGGAAAAATAAAAAATGAATTAGATATTACATCAAATGGAACCGGAAGAAAAGAAGCTAAAAATGGAAAGGAAGACGAAATAAGTGATGAAATTTGTGAAAAAATTAAGATCGACGGCAAAACAATGTTCCATTTTAATATACAACATTAAAAAAATGTATATTGTGGTTTTGATGTTACACCCAAATTTGATGTTATTTTCTTAAAATGTTACAAATTCAGCGACAAATTAAAACTAATTAATTATCTGTTAATCTAAGAACAATATATGACTTCCAAGTTACTATTTATAAAATTGCATCATAATTGGTTGATTGACAAACTTAATTTTTTTAACCTTCCTTGCTCACGCAAACGTCAAATAGATTTCTATTAACATCTTTCTAATTGAAGAAATTAAAATTCTACAAGTTATGACCCGACCGCGACGGGAAATACAATAATTCTATGTGGTAGTATCGAGCAGCGACAAATAATTTAGATTTTAACGAAATAATTATATTGTTCTATTTCAAAGACACTGTTGTTGGTCTACGACTTTCTTAGCTGACCTAAAATTTACCGGACTGATACTATTGGATGAAGTATTTAAAAGAAGCAAATATTAGCTGGCAAATTATAGATAGCGTCTAATATTTTTACTAAAGTATTCAAAAAGACCAATCATTTAAAAATAATTTGCAACTTATTCATTCTCATCATCATTGGTGCTACGTCGAGTAAGGGTCGACCTTCCTAAGCTGATTCCTCCATTCGGTTTTATTCTGTGCAGCTTGATACCAGTTGACAACACCCATCTACGTAGCATTCTCATCTAGACCATCCCTCCATCTCAACCTTGACCTACTTCTTCGCCTAGTTCCCTCAGGCTTCGCCAGTAAAATACATCTTGCAGGGTAGCTTTCATTTGCTCTGGCTAGATGTTCTGTCCACCGTAGGCGTCAAGTTTTTATTGCATAGTAATTATGTATATCTCTAGTTTCAGCAAATTCTTTATACTTAATGTATAGTTGTATAGTTCAAAGTTATATCGACGAAGCCAAGTTCCATTTTCATTTATTAGACATAGTACTCAAAACTCAGAACTTTCCTCAGATAAGAGAATTGTTCAACAACTTTAAAATTATAGTCACCAAGGTTAAAGTTATGTCCTATGTGTATATTTCTGTGACCTGTCACTGATGCCATGAGCCTAGTTTTATTTTTGTTGATTACCAGACCCGCGTTGGATCTCTTTAGATTTTAAATCAAGCGACAAACTCCACGTCATCTGCGGATGCTAATATTTGGGCAGATTTATTAAAAATTGTGTCTCAGGCCTCTATTTGTACTGAATTCTTCAGAATAGGTATTTTGGATTTTTACTTTAAATGTGACTTTTGATATTTTCATCGTTACCAATGTTATCGGTTTGGCAGGAATTCCGAAGTGTTATATTGTTTTAAAATAGGTGAAAGGTGGCGATATCAAATTCTCAAGGATCTGCCTTCTCTGATCTTTTCAAGCATCTGCATTAATACGAAAATCTGGTTTGCTCTTAATATTCCTGGTCTAAATCCAATTTGATATCCGCTAAGCATTTCATCAGACCATGGGGTCAGACGTGTAAAAATTATGTTAGAGAGTATCTGTACTGTTATGTACTTATGTTAGAGAGAGTACTGTGCGTTCCAAAAGCGGATAACGCTTTTGGAACAGTCAGAGCGAATGTTCCATTCCTCAAGCATTTACTCTTCTTACTATCCCCTTACTATATATTATCTTGTGGATTTGCTTGGTTAGGTGCTCACCACAATACTTCGCTCTATTTTTCGGTGAGTTCTATCCGGATTTCATCAGTTCGTTTTGCTCTGTTGTTATTCATTTTTTGGATAGCTTTAAATGTTTCCTGTAAGGTTGATGGATTGACTTCGTCCTGATTTTCATCACAGTTTAGTTGGACAGGAGAGTCAACATTATCATTATTAGTACATAGCGTATTCTTGAAATACCTCGCTCTTTTCTTTAGCATGTTCTCTTAACTAGCTACTTTCCATCCTTGTCTCTACATAGGTTTACTCTCGATTTAAATTCGTGTGCCTTTTATCTTTATGTAACACCTTGTCGCATCATTGTGGTTCGTAAGGGTTTCCAACTCTTCTATCATTTTAGTCTTATATTCTCTTTTATTTTTCGCTTTTCTTTGTTGCATGACAGTATATACATGATTTTTTATTCTAGTAGCTTCTCCGCACTCAGCAGTGAGCCAACCCGTATTAAGTCGAAACTCTTCGTTTCCTAGTATCTGATTATTGTGGGCTCGGGTTCCGTATCTAAGGTATTGATTAGCTCATTGTTCTTATACTGGTATCTTTCCGCTACTTGTTCATCTTTCTCAATTTGCAACTTATTACTGTAATGAATGTATAAAATGACGTGCAAAGAATATAAGGACAGGAATCTTTACATCCTCTCTTCTTTGGCAGCTATGTTTGATCAGAACAAAAGGTCGAAAGAAAATATAACACATAATATGTTCGCATATTCTTTGCACATAATTAAATATTTTCTATTGGAGCTGCAAGCCAATTTAGCAAAATGATAGTTTAATGACAAGGAAACAGTTCCAAGACATCGAATGTAGTACCAATGAATAGGGCGTATGAAAAAGTACTACTTTTATCCGTGTTTCTGTTCCTCGTCTTTATGTTTTTAAGTACTATATTTATTACTATTACAATAGATATTTTTGGATCGTAAAAAATCATTACCCTGTCTTCTCTATACCGTAATGTTTCAGCAAATCCAATAATTTATTTAATAATCAAAAATAAATTACATTTTATATACATATACAACAACTTTAAATTTAGGTTCTATTCTCGTCACTTAAAGCTTATACACAATTGAACTGCATGCATAATTTAAATTATTCTATTTTTAGAGCAATGTAGTATGATTCTCAGAGAAAATCTAAATCATTATGAAATCTTAGAATTATTATATACAAGAACAACGTGAAAGTAACTTTCACATCTTTAAATATGTATTCAAATTTATTATCATAAACTTGAATTTTCACCGTAAGGCTGAAATTAGGGAAGTTGGGATATAAGAGATTAGAGGAGAAGAAAATGCCAACAAACAAATGGATTAATCAGTTATTTTCTTCCAAGAAAAATAGAGATTAATTTATAAAATGTATTTTGAAAACTATATAAGATAAACTGAAAAGATAAACGTAAAACTTCACAAAAAGTTACTTATAATGATTGTCCTTCCTGTCCTGGAGTAGTTTTATATTACCAAATAAATTTGAAAAAAAACTTTGTTAATAAAGTGCAAACGTAGAAATAAATGAAAAAACAATATATGTAGTACAGTTCGAGCAGAATTGTTGAAATAGAAAGGGATCTATTATTTACGATTGTCTTTTCTTGACTGTAAATAGATCTCAGGACAAATTTGTGCAACGATAAACGGTGTAGAAAATGTGATTATAAATAAATATATATATATATATATATATATATATATATATATATATATATATATATATATATATATATATATATATATATAATAACGGATTTATTACGGCTGTCGCCGCTTCTCCGCCCCCAATTTCCATCTTTTTCTGTCATATGCAGTTGCCTCTTCTAAGTCTCTTGCCGCCATTGCTTCATCAATATCGTTGCGCCAACTTCTCCGTGGTCGTCCTCTCTTTCTTCTTTCAGGAGGGATCCATTCCAGTACTCTCCTAGGCCATCTGTACTCTGGCATTCTTTTAACATGTCCGAACCAGATTAATTGTTTTCTTTCTATGTCATCATTGATATTTCTCTCCATTTTCATTTCGTTTCTTATTTGTTCGTTTCTAACTCTCTCCAGTTTCGATCTACCGCAGCTTCGTCTCAGATAATCCATTTCTGTCGTCATAAGTTTGTTTTTATTAGCTTTGGTGACGTCCCATACTTCCGAACCGTAAAGTGTAATACTTTGAACTATACTACCGTAAATGTGTTTTTTGGTTTTTCGTCGAATTGTTTTTTGCCAGAGAAGAGAGTTTAAGGCACGGGTCGCTGCTCTGCCCTTGTTTATTCTTTCCCTGATTTCTTTCCCTGATTTCATCTGCGCTATTTCCCTTCTTGTTGAAAATGACCCCCAAATATTTGCAGGATTATAAATAAAACAAATAGTAATAAGATTGCTGCAACAAAGATGGAATTCCTTCGAAAATGTTGGGAGAAAAGAATGTTAGGATTGGACCAAAAAGTGGAATGTGGAAATAGACAGTAAACATCAATATAAAAAGAAATATTAACATGAAGAAGAGAAAATATTCAAACTTGTATGGACATGTAAGATAAGACAGTTATATGTATATATCAGAGGGATAAAAAATATCCGAATGTAGTCCCCAGATTAGAAAGGAAGATAGGTTGGCCAAAAAGGTCCTATAGACGAAGTTATTTTTAAAACGTGATATGAGAGACTGAGAATGGAATGACGATAAGATGATAAATGGGAAGGGTTTAAGAGAGGGAAGGCAGTGAAAACTGTAATATACTATGTACCAGCTACCTACTCTACATCAGCTACACAGACAACACTGGCCTTAAATAATGCAACCAAAATCTATTGCCTTACCTGCATATACGAATCCGGCGATTTTGGCTCTGCTACTGAGCGGCACCCAGGCGCTGATCAAATGGTGAATGGATGGATAGATAAATCCTTGCATCAATCCCTGAATTATTCTACAAAACATTACTCCTAGATATCCGAATTGAGCACCGCAAATAGGAATGAGTATTGAAAATAGTGAGCAAATCATCATCGCTCCGGATAAAAATAATTTTGGACCGAAGCGTTCGGCAAGTTGACCGGCTGGAATCTGGGTTAGCACGTAACCCCAAAAGAAGGATGATAACATTACGTTTTTGCTGCCTGCCCAGTCCGGATAAGTCTGAAAAAAAAAAGAATTAATATTATATCCACTCTCTAACACAGCTGAAATGGTTGAAATATAATAAGATTTTTTAAAAGGTCTGTAAAATACTCTACAGAAAAATAATTGATGTTTCCAAGTACAGTTCGTTTCATTATTTAATTTTAATTAGTCCAGCGAGCAGTAAGTATTTGAATCCGGCAATTGCTTACACTTCGACAGGGGTATTAAGGCCCGAAATATCCAGTCCGTTCTATTGTTCGACTTACATTGACAAATTTCTTTACTTAATCAAGTTTTATATAGTATTTATATATTTGACAAATGTGGTTCCTAACATGCCAAAAAAACAAGCTAATAAAAATAATATTAAATCAAAAAGCAGATGATATATAAACCTCAAATAGTAGATTAGTACTAGTAGCAAGTACTATCGGTACTCGTCTGCTGCAGTCATTCGGAAGTCAGTAATAAATGAGTATGTAAAAAAATGAAGCCGATTTTACATATTGACAAGGCATTTATTAATTACGTACACCACAGAAATACAAAAGTGTTTCACATAAAATATCTCGATAGTCAGTAGTGTAAAGAAGCTGTTCAGAAGAAGCAAGTGTGTGAAGAAGTCTAAGTAAGACCTTATACTGCAATTTATAAACGTACAGTTGTAAGAGACACTAAAATCCGAAGTAAACAGTATTTAGATGGATATAATGTGAGTAAGATAATGATATAATGTGGACATTTTAGAGCGACAGTTAATGAAATGCGTATAAATGTGAATTGTGATCGCCAATGTCTGATAATGCATGCTATCTCAAGAATAAGGTTTGTAATAAATTAGTAATATTTCTGAAAGCAATCAACAAAAACTTTTAAAAAATGAGTGGTAATTTAGACTATCACGTCAGACAACTTTGCTGTACAAGTGTGATTTGGCACATATTATATTAGTGATGCCGTATGAATGATCTGTTACATAAGAAAAACATTAAATATTGGTACAGTTGATAATACTTTGGAAAACATTAGTAATTTGCTGTATGACGTTTTCATTACTTTAACTGTTTCGGCAAATGAATCACAAATGTATCTCAATTAGCGTAAAAAGAGATAAATCTCAATAAAGTAAATGAATACTATTTTAAAAATAGGAAAGATAAGTGTACTTTAGATAATATTTACACCATGATATCCGCAATTACTACATTGGCAAATTTGAAATTATTATATGTATTAGCAGCTGATTACTAGGTATTGCTTTTATTGATGGCAGTTTTGAGGATAAAAGATTATATAAAACAATGATTTAGTTGATGCGCAGATTATTGAAAATTGCTACGTTGTGAGGAAGATATGCAATCAATAAGGCAAATAACATAAAATCTTCATCAGGCATTAAATTTCTTAATGTCATTAATACATAATGGCATAATTAACATTGGATAACAAACTGCTTTTATATAATGCGATCCTTAAAACGATTTTAACATATAAAATACAGCTATGGGCACCGCTAGCAACTCTAGAATATTGCAACATCCTAGAATGTTTTCAGAAGCCTACTGACAACTAACAAATAAGTAACACGTAGTGCATTTGTCTTGCGAATGTAATGTATAAAATAAACAAGTAACGACAGGTTCAATCTTGTCTTATACGAGAAGCAAGTGTGCATTACATCGCTCCAGGAATCCAAAAGTTATTTGTGGTCACGAGATGTACACGCACTTATCAATTAAAATAATTCTAAAAAGCAATAAAAATGTAAGATTTTGTACTCAAACTAAAGTATAACTACCTATTTAAAATGCATAAACTATTACTGTAAATGTGTTTAATATTTTGGCCGATATAACTTTTTTTTTAGTATACATTGTGGTATTTAAGGTGTTAAAACATCAATATTTTACAGTCGCGTTTCCCCAGTGCGAGAGAGAAAACTGACGAAAAGCAGTCCCTGCATCTCTGTCTAATGGGCCGGGTTTATCGACCACGTAACCTTCTCATCGGTCATTTAGGTCACGTGGTCGATAAACCTGGCAAATTAGAAAGAGATGCAGGGACTGCTTTGCGTCAGTTTTCTCTATCACACAGTGGCAACGGGCTAGTATTGTAACGATCAGTCTATCTTGTATTATATGTCTATGGATGTTCTTATATTACTATGGCATGTTTTTGAGGTTTATGTGGACATAAACTCAAAACATGCCATAGTAATATATGAACACGCTAAATAAAATAATGATATTTTAAAATAATTGTATATTCAATGTGTATTGAATTCAATTTTCATAAGAGATGACAATAACTTCCTACTAAATATGGCTTAGTCTTGTACAAAACATACTTACAAATATACTAAGTAAATGGATTCCTTAAGGGTAGTGGTGAGCTATAGTGATGTAGCTGATTGTGAGAATTGACTATCTCGTATACATCAGTATTATGGACTCACATTGGCAACCTTTTCATCATTTCTCAACATAATGATATGTTGCCAATTACAAATCGCGGCTTTTTGCACTTTTTTATTAAATAATCATATTGTGTGAACTGTGTGACCGAGAATGAGACTTTATAATTATTTCTTGTTTTCTAGAGGTTGGTAGCACAGTTCACAGCCCAATAGAGGAGGTCACTTCCAGTAATTTGGCCTCTGAATCACTCTATCTTTTTTGTCTCGCTCTGGATATAGATTATTTAATGAACACAACGACCACATTATTTGAAGTTATAATGAGTTAAAAGGAATAGGATAAAAGATTAGCAGTGAAAGAATAATGTCTACTGCACACTACACGAAAACGATTCTAATAACAAAACTATTTAGTTTAAGCAAAATTAAAGTAACTCTCTAACTAAATAATCATTTACAAAATAAAGTTACTTTCTCATGGATGAGAGATACAATATTTCTCATACAATTTTTAACGCAAGGCGAAAATACAGTAGCTGGCACTTGCTTGTAACTTATCTGATTTTTTTTTTAAACGATAATTGTACTATTTGTTTTCTTATTAAACTAAAAATCTTGAAGTTCAATGTAATAAGATAAACTAATGGAAAATTTTGTAATAAACCAAGGACTCTGTGGAGTCGATAGTATTCTTCAACAAGGTTCTGTTTATGAATCGATTATTAGGCAAGCGCCCATCGGAAGAATTATTAACTCAATTGATAATTCTTGTTAATCTACGAGGTCTACGGCCTTGCACGTCTAAAGTGTAACAGACGAGGTTATTGATTTTTAACAATTATATAAAGCTTTTGGTCGTTAACATTATCCGATTTACATAAAATATACGAAAAATAATCAAACTCATTTATCACGAATTTTAAGGAAGTGGTTATGACGATATCAGGTGGGAAAGAGGTGGGTTTGTAAAACGACAACGCATGAGATTTTTAATTTCGAAAATACAAAAGAAAATTTAAAATACACACAAAAAATCAAAAATTTGCGAATTTTATCTTTGTTTATGCTCATCGCGTGGCATTGTTTTATAATTTGCCTCCTTTGATAACATATTTTCACTTTATAACTGAAATCATGACTAGATGTAAAGTCAAATTGCACCCCCATATGTTTTTCTCCTATTCAACTGTTTCAGCTATATTTTGAACCTCTTATATTTTAGTTTTGTATTTTATTACTATTATTTATTGTACTTATTGTACCGTAGCCAAATCCTGTACGTCAGTTGTTTATGTGAAAAAAAACTATCACTGGAGACAGAAACACGTATCCGAAGAAAGAAGGAAGCTAATGAACATGAGGGATTAGAGTGTTGATACTAGCATACCTTCAATTGCTTCTTGAGGGAAAACTGATAGAATAATACTGCTAAGCGGACTACTGCTATCAGAAGTACTACCTATGATAAAATTACAAAAAGAGCAAACCTGCCACTTTTTTCTCGAAAGTGGAAGATACAAAACTACTCTAATGGGGATTAAAATAATAGTAATCCCATGACCTACTCTACAATATGATGTCTGAGAATGAAAGAGAAAATAGAGCTGTAAAAAGGCCCTTATAAAATTTTTGTGTTCTCCTCGATGAGAAGTCCCTTCATATGAAAAATAACTGTCTTGAAGAAAAACATACCTAATGGAAAATTGTTAAGGCTGAACAACTATATAAATCCAAACGTGTACTGATGTAAATCCACGAACAAATAGGAAAGATCTCAAGATTCGTCATTAGTCCGTCTTGATACAAGCAAAACGAAAATGTTTTAAGGGACGGTAACTGCGTAGTGAGGAGAAATTATTGTTCTTCGATTAGAAAGCTGATGGCTTTTATCTAGAGCACAGAACTTCTTGGCTAAGTTTAATGAAAAGATCTGGTACGAAAGTCCCACGACAGAGTGTCAACGATAAGTAGTGTCTTTGCCTGATGATCTTGTCATCAAAAACAAACAATTACTATTGATAGAGAAAAGAGATGGCAAATGCAACCGTAAAACAATGAATAACCAACATACTAAAAGAAAACATCAAATGGACACCAAGCAAAGAGGAAGATATTGAGGAAAACTTGAAGAGAATGAAAAATTTATTAAAGAACGTCCAGGAAACAAGATTGGGTGTATTAAAACCAAAAACAAAATAAGAGTGGATGACAGATGAAATACTGAACCTCATGGACCAAAGAAGAGAAACAACTACCCCAAGTCTAGACTACAAAAAGGGAGAGGATAAAAATAACACGGGCAATACACATGGCAAACATGGAAAAGTACTTGTACCCGATGAGGTGAGTGTTGAAATACTAAAGTTCCTGGGAGAAAATGAATTATAGCACTCACTGTGTGATCTCTTTAACACAATTTATGACACGGGGATATTACCAACTGATTGGCTGAGTCAACTTTTGTCACGTTACCAAAAATTACCGTACAACGACAATCAACAACAGGATGTTAGAAGAGAGAATTTTCTATGCTCCGTTCGGATTTAAGAATGGCTTGGATACGAGAGAATTCGTACCAATGATACAGAAATATGTGTACATATGAATGTGTATGCAAAATGTATACATCTGCGCCGAGTTCATTAGAGATTAAACCACATACACTCTCGTGATTATTTCCTAGTTGTCCATAAAGAGAGGTTTTCCATTTTGATTTTAGTGCTTGCAACCCGCTTCTTTAAATGGTTATTCTAGACAATTTCAGATATATTATGATCAAGTGTTGCAATCTCGTCACCATCGTCTACACCATCTTCCAAGTGCAGTAGAAAGAACGACATGATCGCGGAATTTAGGAGGACGAGGACTTATGGATATAAGTGAGCAATTGGAAAAACAGATTACTAATTTAAGAACTTATTTTGAGATGCAGGCTGGGACATCTACTCTACATCGCGCGATTTGAGTAGTGGACGAACAACGCCGATCAAACGGAGGGAACTAGAAATGCACATAAACCATCTAAGAACAAAAAAATGCGTATCTGGATGAGTAAACCTCTGCACGGACGAGATCCCAATGAAGTCAGTCAAGACTATATCGACAACACAACGTCGAACTACTGGTTGACATTAGGAAAGATGTTCCTGATACAGAAGGTTCATTACTTGTCATTCAGGATCAGGTTCTACCAACCAAAAATTACCTGAAATATATCGTCCCTCAGGTCCAAAACGAAAAATGCCGATATGTATGTCACGCCCAAGAAACCATCAACATCTTACCGGGGGCTGCCAGGCATTTGCTGCAACTGAATGTAAGAAACGGCATGACTCAGTAGGGAAGATCCTTCATGTTACCAATACGTTCCTGACAGTTTGCTTGGGAATTACAGCTACAAGCTATACTGGGATCGTACTGTGCTCACAGACTAAACAGTAGCACATAATAGATCAGATCTTGTACTAGTTAATAAACTAATGAGTCAAACAACAAAACTAATCGATGTGGCGATACCTAACAAAAATAATCTGCGTGTTAATTACAATGAAAAGATCGCCAAGTACAGAGATCTGGAAATACAAATAAGAAGACAATGGATAATGGAAAGTACCCAGACGATACGTATTATTCTTTCTACTACTGGAGTCATTCCGAAGAACCTCCTAGAAAACATCAAAAAGCTGGGTCTAAGTGAACATCTCTATAAGACCATTCAGAAAGCTGTACTACTCTCGACGTCCAGATGCCACCAGAGCTCAATCGTTTTGAAACCGTAGGTATCTGGGATGAGTGAATTTTCCCCTTAGAGGGAGTGTGAGTCGTATAGCTAAATCTGGATAATAATATAATAATATGCACTATAAATAATTGAAAAATACTTTTAAAAACAATTACACAACTTATAAACAAACTAATGTGCTATTAAGATTTATTTTAAAATATTCTCCATATAATTAAGTTATGAACAATGGGCTGGTTAAAAATAGCTGAAAAATTTGAAGAAAAACCGAGTAACATTATGCGATTCTAAAAATAATAATAATCCTAATTGTGGGATCAAATCAGACATGCTTCTACAGGAACCTATTAAGAACATAAATATTGCTATAAATTTGGTACGGCTATGCTTCCTGTAGTTGAATTATGTGTAATTATTTTATAGACTTCATTAAATTAATAGTATGTTTTGTTTTATTTCTTTGGTACACGAAAAAATTACATTATACTGAAACAAACAACTTACGGTGACTCCCTCTGGTGGTGATGTGCTAACCATGGCAATAACGGCTAAATTTAAAATATTTCTTAATCCATACGCTAAAACATTTACACTAAAGAGCAGAAGGTACTGCACATGCCTCTTTCCAAAAAATTGTTCTGAAACAAAAAGAAAACATTTATTTGTATTTGTATTTGTATTTGTATTTTACACAGTATTATTTACATTTTTAGATTTTTATTAACATTTCTCCTTATCCTCATACCCATCTTTTATACTCCTACATATTTATTTGCTCAATAGCCTTTGTAGACTTAAGAGTATGGTCTATCTTTCACATTATTACATTTCACAAATTTTACATCAAATTGCTTACATAGAATTTTCATTATATTACAATTGACAAAAACAATATATTTTCTTTTTTGGCTGGTTTTCAGTAGGTGGATGACACTCCTTTTTCCATTTCCAAAGACCATTTCTATCCTTATCCCTCTTTTAAACATACCTCAACCATCGCAGCCTTTGTGCTCCTACGAAATAATAATAATGTTTCGCACCTCACACAATAATTCTAATTCGTTATTTATCTTTCTTTCCCACTCTTTTTCAGTCCTTTTTCCTCCGTAGATTCCTGTCAATATTTTTCTCTTGCACCTGATCACCCATGTTTTACTGGCATGAGTTACTGTTAATCTAATGGCAGTTTTGCTTAGTTTTATTATTGTCCTTCCAGATAGGTACATATTTTGACTTATCATTCTTAGGCTTTCTTGTTTTTGTTTCCTTTCATAATTCAGCTTTTAATTCGTCAATATTTAGAAATCGAATAATGTCACAATTATAGGCAATTGGTAACTTTTTCAAATATATATTCTGTTTACTCGTCGTTTGTTCTGTTTAGTCTTAGATAGTTAACCTGTGTTTTACAGCGCTGCAACTGTTGCAGAAGTCCTAAAAGTAAATGTTTTGGTCTTGTTTCAAGCTGTTGAGAATAAATAGTATGTACTACTAACCAAATACCTCCTTTGTTGATGACTCCATTGGTTATCAATATGTATTTGTTTAAAAATGCCTGTATTAGTTTGACGTCCAAATGAGGTTGTAAAGTTTTGATAACATGATACGGAACAGGTGGTTCATTAGGTAAATAATTTAGTGGAGAAAATTCATGCTAGTTATTATATAAACATAAGTACGAAATACGAGTACATATAATTATTATTTTAGCGACATTTAACTTTCTGATGCCGAATAAATGTATAACAAGGTCAATGTTTATTTAGTCACAAAACGTAGAATTCTCGAACTCATTGGCTATCTACAAAGATTAAAAATTAAATCAAATTGTAAATAACTCGTCGAATTAATGAACAACATTACAGGAATTGATATAGAAAAAAAATAATGAATAAAAACAAATCAGAGGTCTTAGGTCAAAAATAAATGATGAAAGTATTGTGAACAATACAATATCCGAATTATTAACTATTACCGTGGAATGGTGAAGCATATTAACGTTTCAACGCTGAACATCACCAAACTATCTTTACATATCTCCTTCATTTGGGCATCAATCGGCGCCACCCCTAGACTTCCCCTAATATATTCATTCTTAATTTTATCCTTTTTTGTCACTCCACACATCTATCTACGCTTTCTCATTTCCGTCACATGCATCCGTTGTTCCCTTTCTTTTTGACTACCAAATATATCTGACCCCTACACCAATGAAAATAAATAAAGACTAAGCACCGAGCCTTGGTGCAATCCTAGTTTCACATGAAATTTATTAATCTCTCCCACACCTGTTCTAACACTAGTAGTTACTCCCTAATACATTCTCACAATATTTATATATTGACCAGGGACTCATTTCTTATCGAGTGTCCACCACAGAACTTCTCAATCAATGAGCGTTTACCGTAAATATGAGCGAATGTTTTTTATTCCTGTATTTTTCAATCAACTGCCTTATAATGAAAATTGTATCTGTTGTTGATTTGCCTTACATAAAGCCAAACTGATTATCGAATATTTCTCTGAAGCATCACCAATATATTAAATTGTCAATGTGAGATATCTTATTTAAAAAAAGAGACGAGTTTAAAAATCTGGATTACGATTATAAAGAACTTAGCCGGAAGCCATTACGAAAGATTTAAATCCTAACAATGAAAACAATTTCCGAGATTTGACATTGACCATGAGGTGAGTGGGTGGTGATATTTGCACTTGTTTATGACAGAGGCAGACATACTCGAAACATGATATGAAAACGATGACAGTCCCGTACAATTGTTCAATTAATATCATAGATAGGCCAGTGTCTCAGTTAACATCCAAAGCATCCATAAAAATAGTTAAAAGCAGAAGAAAATAGCAAATTGTGTTTTGCGCAACTCGCTACAACCAGAACAAGGATTTTGAACTACTTGAAGTAGAAGTAGAACTGTCATATAAAAGTGGCTATGACGAAACTAATATCTTATAATCAGCGAATCGTTGATATTTGTTGTAATTAGTATAAGTATATTAGACGTAATATATTCTTATCATTTGCATACGTCAACTGGATATTCCCCACTGTATATCAAATCGACGAGACATCCAATCTTCGAACACGTGAACAGGACTAATCTCGAGGAACTTCGGCAGCCTGAACAGATTTAGATTAATCATTATTAACCTCTTAAAACATCTGCACAAATTTTAACATTTGTTCAAGGCCGTAAGTGATTTATTGTTTAAATAAAAGGCAACCACGCACACCAGAGTGAGAGGTAAAAAATAAATGAATTTATTCATCTTACGTAATATTACGATAGTAATATTTGAATATTTTTTAATAAATAATTAAAATTTGACCGTATAAGATTTGATATTTTTATTTGGTTTGTTATACCTAAATAATAGTTTGTAAAAAGTAGATGAGAACGATGAGTCGAAGTTATTTTCCAGAAATATACAATTAATTATAAATCCAGAGTATTAATTTGATATAAGTCTTCTTCTCATTGCGCCGTCTCCTTTCGAAGGTTGGCGATCCAAATGGCAATTGTAGTTTTGGAAACTGCTGCGCGAAAGATCTCTGCGGATGAGCGATCGAACCATCTCCTCAGGTCTTTCAGCCACGAGTTCTGGCGTCTTCCTACTGATCTTTTGCCCTGTACCCTGTACTTTTCCTTCCAGTATAACTTGAAGTAATTCATATCTTTCGCCTCTCAACACATGACCCAAGTATTGCATTTTCCTCTCTTTGATTATTCTTAGTAATTCTTTTTGTTTACACATGCGACGAAGTACCTCAACATTAGTAACTCTTTGTACCCATGGAATCCTCAACATTCTCAACATTCGTCTGTATATATAAGTATGATATAAGTTGATATAAGTATAATACTACTAATTACTATTTAAATGTAAATAAGCCACAATTAAAGGTTAAAGTACGTTTATTGACGTTTCAATTTTCACTTCGGAAATCGTTCTCAAAATACAAACAGTAAATTAAACAAATTTTGTTTAAATACAATATTTCACGCGGAATTTGGGCTCCATTCTGTCAAAATTTTTAATATATCTGACAACAACCTGCATTAAGGAGTGTTAACCCGAATAGCCTGGAACATTTTATCTACAATACCACAAGAACAGATTATCAGGTACAGCAGAATAAACTGATATTCTTGAATCTGACTCATTGAAAAATAGTATATTAGTTAATTTGGATATAACCAGTATCTACCAAAGTAGGTAGTCTCAAAGTTCGATCGTTTAGAACCTAGCCAGAAGAAATATTAACATCGTAAACATAACAAAAAAAGGCAAACAAAACTTGTGCAACAATAATTATTGTGGAAAGTTTTCTTACGACTGCCTTTAAAGAAATGTAAAATTATTCTAAATAAGAAAATGCGAGTTAATGGGTCAAGTATTAATGATTATATTTCGTTAAAATGTATTATCAGCAAGTCCGATAGTTACAAACATACAAGAAAAATGAAATCGGATTGAAAAAGATCTTTGTGAAGATGTCAACACACTAATTTCGTAAGTGTAAGTCATAAACAAATAATATGGTAATAAAAATATTTAGGAACACTTTAATTTCCCTAAAAGATAATTTAAAGCAAGTAAATGTTCTGATTTTATGAAAAGATTAATTTATATTTAAAAAAATAAAGAATTCAATACTGATACTGTCCACCTCTTTGTACATTTTAAATCAGTGTTTGACTTATGACAGCATGTTACTTAAAATTTAAACTATATGAAATCATTAATGGGCATAACACCCTCGACAAGACTAGTGAAAGCGATAATGAATCCGGCATTAAATGCGAACCCTCGACAAGACTAGTGAAAGCAATAATGAGATCCGCAGAGTGCAAATAAAAGGTTTACTACAAAAGAAGCGTTTGCTTCCTTACAAAAGGTCACAGAAAATATCTAAAAATTAATAGAAAAATGAAGTAGTGACATCAATTTTAAACTGCAGACTAAAAAACGCCAGTTTTTTTGACCCCAGAACTTTTTTCTACATGTATAGGCATTGCTTCACAGAAAAAAATTCTATCCTTCCTCAATAAAACGACGTTTAATAAAAGTCCTTTTTCCTATTTTTCGCAAACACTGTGCTGTAAATTTTTTCTATGCAGTTTTAGGTATATGCAATGGTACATTTAAAATGGTCTATGTAGTAAGTTCTAGGACCTATTTTAAGCAAGATTTCGATTTAAAATCAGACAAAATTTTCTACTTTTAACAATTTTTGCGGCTTTTTGTTTAATTTCTCATTATAACGTTTTGCGGGTACATTTACGAATAGTCATTACAAAGCTTATTTTCTGTACTTTAAGGTAAAATATTCTAGGACTAACGGTAACCAAGATATGGTTCGTCAAGGTGTGATGCTTGCAACGATTTTTACTAACTTTTACGGATATATTTCTAACCTATAACTTCTTTCCTTTTACATTTAGGTAAATACAAATCGTTGCAAGCATCACACTTTAACGAATCATATCTTGGTTACCGTTAGTCCTAGAGTATTTTATAGTAGATTATTTTAAAGTACATAAAATAAGCTTTCTTTTTTTGTAATGCCTAAGGTACAAGAGAACAAAGTTGTAATGAAAAATTTAAAAATACCCGTAAAAAGCATTAGAAAAAGAAAATTTTCAAGAACCGTATCTTGCTTGAAAAGTTCCAGAACCTTCTACTATCTGCTATAGACCATTTTCAAGGTAATTTATTTTTATTTCAATTAAATGTACTATTACTTAAAACTGCGCAAAAAAAGGGAAAATGGTCCAAAAATGGTGTGAGTGGCGAACTTTGAAAAATCGTATCTTGCATACTGCGAATCATAAAGACTTTTACAAAACGTCATTTTGAAGAGGAAGGATAAAAGTTTTTTCTGTAAAGCAATGCCAATACCTATACCAACGTGGAAAAAAGTTATGGGGCAAAAAGGAAAAAATCGCGTTTTTCGTGTTTTTTTAGTTTGTTTTTTGAATAAATTTTTGTCAAAAAAAATTATGTTTGACTTTAAAAAGTGAAATTTCGATAGGAAATTCAAATTTAAACAACTTTTCTGTAGATGCATATATACGAGAAGTGCATAGAATTCATCCAAATGCACCCTAATGCATAGGGACTAATTCACCACTTTCTCAAAAACGCACCCTTTACATGATAGCCCTCCACGGTTTTCTTCATATTTGGGAGTCCAGTGACCATATAATACAATAAAACCCGTATTGCAAACTAACGATATTTCGAAGACAGATGCAAATTATCTGTTCATATCCAATGACAAATTTTAAGAAGAATGCTTGGTGCAATCTCTGAAAACAGCATTTTGCGGCTTTATAAATTTGAAATCTATGTATGAGCAACAATACATACATGCATACATACAACAATTGTTCAGGAATATACCAGACACGCTGACGTTTTTTCACGTTTTCAATTACAGCATAGCATGCATGCTGTCTCCCTCATTTTGGGTGTGACTCTTCTCTAAAAATCTATGAGTAATACTAACTTGGAAACAGATAGCTGCATAATCGAACATTGAAAATATGATGTGGATTGTGTTTTGGCCACCACAGTTATCCGAATAGAAGATAAGTGATTTAATTCCCTTAATTAATTAATGATATGGTTTCAGCTGATATCAATAAAACTACACCCACGTTTTCTGCAGGTATTTTCCATTTCTGCCTACTCTATGCTACACTTTTAGTCGTCCAAAGCTTCAGTCAAGTTCAGCTATTGGTTTTCAGTTTTTAGTTGCCATTCTTGCATTATAAACTTGTTTCTAGTCAAATCGTTTTATCATCATTCTGGCTTTACAACCCTGCGTGGGTCCTAGCCTCCTCCAATCGTCCCGATCCATCGCCTTCCTTCGCCAAGCAAGTATTCCCATATATGTCATGTTTCATCGATGTTATCAAGGTGGGTATTCGTTGTTCTAGATGTTCCTCTGACCAATGGATCTATTAAGGAGCGTTTTTCTAGCTGGGTTAGTTTGTTTCATCCGCATTAAATGTCCTACTCACCTCAAACGTCCTATTTACATGTACTTTACGATGTCTGCTTCCTGGTATATTCTATAAAGTTCGAAGTTGTATCGTCTTTTTCACACTTCATTGTCATTCACCGCTACATGTTCGTCTTAGTACTTTTTTTAGAAAGATCCTAACATGTTTTCACTACTTTCACAAATTTATTAACTGCTTCGATGACGTCGTTTTCTATAACCAGTGGTCGTAGGATTTGTGGTTGCGTGCTTATTTTCACGTACTTCGTTTTGTTGGTGTTTATTATTAGGCCTATTTATGTAACCGCTTCTTTAAGTGCTACATATGCTCCTCGTACAGTGTTTTTCGTTCTCCCAACAATATTGATATCGTTAGCATGGGCAAAGATTTGCACTATTTTGTTTATATTGAACCGGTGGTTGTGACATACGTAGGTATTACTTTTTCCAGAGTCAGGTTGAACATTATATAGCAGGGAGTCTCCCTGGCGCAGTCCGTTTTTTTAAAGGTTCAGACAGTTCCCCCTGGATTCTTACTCTACACTCAACTTTTACAAAAGTTAATTTTGTTAAATTTACAAATTGATTTGGTACTCCTAGCTCTTTCATTACTCTGAATATTTCTCTTATATTTACAGAGTCGTAGACTGCCTTGTAGTCTATAAATATGTGGTGAGTATCTACGCCATATTCCAGTGTTTTGCTTTAATTTGTCTCAGGGTTGCAATCTGTTGAATTGCCGAAGTCAAATCGTTTCACCTTTTGATAATTAAATTCATTAAGCGTCCCCATCATGTTTTCGTTAGGATATTTTCTAATTTATCTAAATTGCTGTTGTTAAGGATGTTTGCGATTTATATAATATCAATATTGGACCCAAAAAAGCAAATATGCGTGTTTTTCGAGTTTTGTATTTATTACGTTTTATTACGTATCGTGATCTGATTTTACGCTGTAAATTTCCGGGTTGTTTTCTTTACATGCTGTTATCTGACCCCGGATGTACGTATTCATCCACAGTCTTAATACTGACGTTGTTTATAATATAAAAAGGATATAGTATTTGTCCTTGTACTAATTATTGTTTTATATGTACTCTTTTTCGTCCTATATATTGTTTGTACTAATGATACACTATTTTTCGCAGTTATAACCTGCCTGTGAAGAAGATATATTTAAAATCACTGTTAATTATCTTGTTCTAATAATTGTAGAGTGTTCAAAACAATTATTAACTTAACTTGTTAGTTCTAACATATTATCGGCGTTCAAGTTTTAAAGTTGACAATATAGGAACACGGCGACGTAAGCGATTACCAGAATAAACATAAAACAAATTCTAAAAATATTAATTAAGACCTTGTTTACCATTTGCCCCGGGACAATTCTTTAAACCCAAATATACTTAATTTACTGTTAAAGATGATAATATTATTTTGAAAATGTTTGCAATTCCTTTCAACGAATAAAAATAGATTATGATCTTAGTAAACAACGATACCTATCCCCATGTACAAAAGAATATATCAAGTGTTTTCCTGCTCAGACAAACAACGTTATCGTTTACAATTCGACACCAAATATTATAACCTTATTAATATATTTTTATGTTAAGTATGTTGCTATTCACGTTATCCAAGTGCAAAAGTAATAAGAGAATTTTTAAAATTTAATTTAATATAACTGTAAAGATAATGTCATTCGTGAAAAAGACAAGAAAATGCCGTTCGGTAAAGCGACATGAATCTCGTTATTTACAGACCAACAAACGAAATAGATTTCATCTTTGTAGAAGCTACACTCTTCTATAATCGCTTGTTTATTAAATATCGCGAAGCCAACAAAGATATATATGATAAAACGATTGATGGTAAAATACTATAAGGACAGAGCTAGAAGTACAGATACACGACGTAGATGCAAGGTGGAGAACACCAAGGACTGGATAAAAAATAGAAGAGTAGAATGGAACGATCATATAAGCCGAATGACAACAAATAGAGTAGTAAAGATGGCAGGAGACGGTTCTCCAATAGGAAGATGATCAGTAGGAAGACCACGAAAACGATGGAAAGACAACTTACTCGAGGCACGTTAAAAAAGAAACAGAGTCATGTCTACATAAAAAGAAAAAGAAAACATTTACAATGTAGGCAAACCTGGCCTCAATTCGAAAGCTTTGCCACGAAAAACTCTTACGCCAGCCGTGAGTTAGTAGCATCTGGGCCTAAAAGAAGCAAGTATCGTATCACTGCCTTACCCTGTGCTAAAACGACTGGCAGCTACTGATTGTCCATTCTTGTTATTGGTAAAAGCAAGAAACCTCGTTGTTTTAAACACGTTGATATGTCTGCGATGCCTATCGTTTACATTTCGCAAAAGAGTGCTTAGAGTGATAGTACAATTCTCATGGAATTGTTTATGTAAACTTTTATATCCTCTGTTAAAGCCCATCAATTAAAAGAGAGCAAAAGTGTGAAAACAACTCAATCAATGTTGGAATGAAAAAATCTGTCCTTATAAAACTACGTGACCTAGCCGCTCGTAAATGGCTAGACTTGCTTCGGCAGACGAGAACTAAAGTTTTTTTAAGCGTTAGTAATATAATTAACACTTAACAAAAATTTCAATTTTCGTCAATATTGTATCTAGAATATGTTTTTTCTTCAAACGTCAAATAATGATGACATTACTTATCTAACTTGATCCTGTCAAAGTTTGATGTCTCCGCCGGCAGCAGTTTTTTTTCCCATTTCTTTACGGCGGAGGGAAAAATGTTGTCATGGCAACAATATGAAACTTGTTACAAAGCAACAATACAAATGTCATTAACAACAATTAACCATCATTTTTATTTATAGTAATATTAAAAGTACAATTAGTTAATGAGGCATTTTCAAAATTGAAACCGTGCAAAAATGTTCCCGACTCTTGATACGCATTGGTAATTGTTGATGATACTGATGGTCGAGAACAACTTTCAGCAATCATTCCCGATGTTGGCGAATCATGAGGGTTTAAAATTTTTTGAGCATTATCGTTCTTATCGGACTTGGAGGGCCCCAAACGTGTTACTGCATCATTAGCCGCGGACTCAATTTCGTTTAGGTTTTCCATTTTCGCACTAAATTTGCGCTTGAGGTTGCAACAACAATAAGCTGTCTTTAATAATTGCAAACAACTGTCAAACAACTGTAACCAGGGAGACGCAAATCCCACCGACGACTTAATTATTTTAATTTCTAACATCTAGACGACTTTGATAGTTGTCACAGCTAATTTCGAGTAAAAATAGCGTATGAATTGTACTATTTATGGTTGAAAATTGCTACGTTTGAAGAAAAAGTGTTACTGCAAACACTGATCTTTTTTGTTTAATTCCTATTTGTCATTAAATATATAAATACATATGTAGGTATGTAAATATGGCTTTCATTCAGCCGTGGATAAATATGTACGGCTATATTAATACAGTTCGATTATCCGAAAAAACCGATTTTCCGAACACCCATGTCCCCCAATTAGTTCGCATAATCAACGATCTACTGTATAAATATCATATTAATGCCTAATCTACATTATAGTACATTACTTAAAAGATATTCAACGAACAGTAACAATTTTTAACGAACAAGAAAATTGGTCTGAATGTCAAAAATATTAATTGGTTGATAATGGACAGCATTTTCTTAACAACATTTAAACCCAGCATAACTTTTATTGATATATTTTGATGTGAATATATTTTTAGTTTTTAAGTTGAAGATGAAGATCCACTACTTGCAGGAGCAAGAAACAATCCACGATTAGAATCTCCTTCAATTCAAGAATGACGGGACACAATAAAACATTTGAAAATAACAAAACTTCGGGAAGTGAAGGTATACCTGCACAACTTATTAAATGTGTGGGCTATAGTCTTACTAATCAGATACATAAAATAATAATCAGAGCTTGGAATAAGTAACAAGTCTCGGAGGCGTAGTGTATCGCATAATCGACGCTCTACTGTATATAATCAGAGCTTGGAATAAGGAACAAGTCTCGGAGGCAATTATTGGAATTTCTGTTACACAAAAAGTGTGACGCTATAGGGGTATAACTCAGAATATTTCCGAGTGTCCCAGATGGCCGCCAAGGTGTGTATTCAGATATCTGAATCTTCTTGGCGCATATAAAAGTGGTTTTAAATCTGGTCGATCAACAACAGACCAGATTTCTGTGTTGAGACAGATACTGAAAAAAAAACACAACGAATTTAACATCGATAACTACCACCTCTTCATATACTTGAAATCAGCCTATGATAGTTATTATTAAATATTAATAATAACTTATTCCCATTTAAATAGTAATTAGCCTATGATAGCGATATATGACGAACTTAGTACAAAGTAAACACCTTGAAATACAAAATGAAGAAACGTTTTTAAGAGTGACATCCCAACTAATATGAAGAAAAAAAATTTCGACCAATGCGTGCTACCGGTGATGACCTAAGGTGCCGAAACATTATCGCTCAGAAAGAAAAACGCACAAAAACTAAGAGTAGCGCAGAGAAGAATGGAGAGATCAATGATAGGGGCCACTCTGACAGGATTAGAAACTAAGATCTACGAGCTAAGACCAAAGTCATAGACGTCATTGAAAGAAGATGTAACTTAAAATGGAAATGGGCTGGACACGTTGCCAGAATGAAGGACGGAAGATCGACTCGCAAACTAGTTGAATGGAGACCAAGAGCCGATAAACGTAGCAGAGGAAGACCACCAACACGATGGCAAGACGACTTACGAAAGACAACAAAAAACTGGATACAGCAAGCACAAGATAGAACACTTTGGAGACAAACAGGGGAGGTCTATGTCCAGCAGTGGATTGAGAGAGGCTGATACATTCTACATTCCCGATAAACTAATAAGACTGGTAAGGGTTACAATGTGTAAAGATGTTTGAAATCTAGAAATACAGGAAGAAAAATCATAAGCATTTGAAAGGCATGGCGTACTACGGCAGGTACATACGCTGGTGTACCTCTTTTTCCATATGAATAGTGGAAATATTTTTTAAAAATCCTCACAAATTATGGCCTATACAGATGATCTAGACCTTACTGCTCGTACAACAGACAAGCTAGAAAAAATATTCACCCCTTTCACAAATACCTCAAAAATATGGACCTACAAATAAATAAAGAAAACCCAAAAAAGACGGCATCAACACTCAACAAGAGAGTCAGAAATATGGGTTCCCAATTCACTGTTAATAACTCTAGCTTTTGGTGAACAAATTTACATACTTAGGTTTCCTAATGACCAATGACAACTCCATAACGGAAATCAAACGGAGAATTATTCGGGCAAATAAGTGCTATTTGGGCCTGCGTAAATATATAAAATTATACTGCCAGTGCTGACAGATGGATCGGAAAAATGGCCTATCTACAAGACAGAAGAAAACCTCTTGCTCATATTTGAACGAAGAATTCTAAGATGAATACTCGATAGCATCTGTGAAAACGGTATTTGGAAGAAAAGAGGTGCAACTATAAGATATACTGCAAATACAAACAGATATCTGGTGGTAAAAACGTGATATATCATAAAAATATGAAGATTAAGATGGGCAGGACGTCTAGCAAGATGCCAGCAGAAGCAGTCGGTGGAAAGTAGACGAAGAGGAAGGCCAAAACTTAGATGGAAGTATGGTGTAGATGAAAAGATGGTGTAGAAGAATATGTGCAGCGAACTGGCAACGATTGGCAATGAATTGGACTTAAGATCGAGGATCTACTATAGTTCTGTAGCACCAATGATGATGATGAATTTTTAAGTTACAATTAACCTTGACTATGAGCACACTATGATTGCATAGTCACTTTTTCCAGTCGATTTCGAATTCTGATTAACATAATACAAATTAACTACTAAATTTACTAGTCAATTGGGACTCAATTCAGAGTATAGTTTTACATACATTTATCAAACATTTGTTAAATACATAAATGTAAGTATAAACTGAATTAAATACTACTCTAGTGAATGTAACAATACTATCACATTGTGTTTGGTATCGTAGTGACTCCGATAACAAATGAAGGTTTAACTAAGGTATTAAGCGTTTTTATTACAAATCCCAAAACAGTGATAAAATATAATAAAATTGCGAATACTGAATAGATAGTATTATTTAAATAAGAATTTAGTTTGGGATTTTTTGATGTGCGACACATGCTGAATTCAAGAATTAATTGGAAAGATTTAATAATATTAGTAATAAATTATTTTTAACAAAAGAATAAACCCACGCGGCATTAAACTTTTTATAATAATTTGTACTATTCAAATGCATTTGTGCAAATCATTGTTAAAAACAATTAGTCTAGTCTTCTTCAATTTTATTAAATGAGTCTGTATCATGATTCTTCGGTACATAGATTAGAGCATGGATGAGCAACCTTTTTAATCAACGGGCCAATTAAAATTTGAAAATTTATTAGCGGGCCGCACATAAAGTAACACTTTTATTTTTTTACAAAACTTTATTTATAATAATCATTAAAATAAAAAATATAAAATTTAAAAAAGTAAAGATTTCATTACAAATTTTAATGCAAAATAAAAACGTAAGAAAATAACAGAAAAACGAAGTTACTTGAAATTTTTAATGAGAAAATTGTGTTTTTGAAAAGAAAAAAGAAGATGATGTCGGGTTCAGAAGTAAAGCCTACCTCAAAATATAAATTTTTGAGCAAATGCAATTCCTCCATAAAATTGTAAGTCATTGACCAACTGGAATGAATATGCCACCTACTTATAATCCGAAAAACCACCTGTGAAAACAGGCTTTGCTTTGACGACAACATGGTATAACATGTATTGCGTGCACTTGCTACTTTGGAACTGACGATATTTCTGAGATTCCATACTGACAACAGACGCATATCCCTTGAAATTTATGAATTATCGACACGGGTACACGTTTAGCGTCGGCCCGGTATACGTTAAAAAAACTTTCCTTAACAAGAGCTCTAACGCTCTTTCTGCTAGCTGTTCCTTTATTTATTGTCTATCACATTGGTACATTTTTTATGTTCATATTTGTTTATATTTATGTGCTCATAAATATAAATTTAGATTTTTTAGACTCGAAAGATCTTTTTGTATCATTTTAAAAAGTTTAACAATTTATTTTGATATTTGTTTGATTCAGAAAATATAATACAAGTACAAATTGAGTATAGTTTGCGATAAGTATTGTTCAAAAACTGAAGAGGCAACTCAATGTTACTACTTCAAGACAAGATTGTCCACTCATTGATTTTTTAATTATTGTTCGTATCTAGCACTGGCTTTTAATATTTTTTAAACGTTGATAATTGGGTGAGAAATTGGTTTCCTATACGTACACGACTTTTTCGTTATAATTCTTTATTAGTTCTTCCAAGAACCTCCTTTCGTTTGACTAATATACAACTTAATTATTTTTAAATTTCTTTTATAATACAAATTTCTTTGAGAACGTGTCATAAGACGTTCTAAGGAAATGTTTTTCCTCACTCCTCCCCTCCTATGAAACCTTAGTATGGTGAAATATGTCATATATATATATATATATATATATATATATATATATATATATATATATATATATATATATATACTGGTCCACTAAACTTAGTGGACGGAAATCGATTATTATTTAAGTACGACTAAAATTCCACCACAAACAATAAGGACCAACGGATCAAAGGATTTTATTTAAAACGCAAATCATAACAATTGGAGATAATTTTACTGGAAACTAACACAGAACACTAATTAACAGAACGTCTTTCTTCTCTCAGTGCTCAGCGTCTCTTTGTGTCTCAGACTCACAAAGAGTCAGATGTATGGGACGTCTATAAAGGAGAAATCCAGAAGCAGTTATCAAGAAAATCACCAACTGGAAACCAGTAACAGGTAGACCACGAGAAAGACCCAAAACAAGATGGGAAAATCAGATAATAGAGGACCTTAGGAAGAAAGGTGTTAGAGAATGGAAATCAATATGCAAAAAAGGAAAGAATGAAGAAATATTTTGGAGAAAGCCAAGTCACATAACCAATTGTAAACCAAAAAGTTAATACTGATTGATTCCCCGAGACAAATGAATCGGAAGAGCCAAAAGAGGGCGGTAATCTCCCCGTCAGGAGTGTAGATGCCATGATGATGAATGCTTCAGAAAAAATCTAGTATGAATTTATTTATTTTAAATAATAATTGATTTCCATTAAGTAAAGATCAGCTACCAGTTAAATACAGACTACTAACAAATCCTACCTCGTGGTAACCACCGGGCAATGCATGACAAAATGAGTGTACGTTATGTAGCTTACTTTGAGGGAACCTAAGGGCTATTTTTACAGTGGGTCGGTTTGGCACAAACAAAAAGAAAAGGCGATCAAAAACGATATTAAACTCCAGAAATCTGCTATGCTTTAAAGGCAATAATCACGACAGTACAACGAAATAGCTTATTATAAATAAAAGAGTTGTCCAGCATGTACAGACTACTATAAGATCGTATAGCACATGATATATATTTAAAATGAAAAATAATAGATGTATATACTCCAACAAGTAAGTATAATAATAACGATATAAAAACTTCTATGAAGAGATCACTATCGCCAAGGCACAAAGAACTCATTAACATTGATAATACGAGACGGCAATACCAAATTAGGAAATAGAGTTGTGCAGTAATGCACCGATATAATCAAAAAAATTAAATTGCTCTTATACTGATGAACAGAATGAATGGAACAAAAACAACTTTTTGTGGTGAATTCATTTTTTAACGAAAAATCTCAACGAAAATAGAAATAAAAAAATCTAAAGAATTAAAGACCCATAATCCTACTGATTGTGACATTAAGTTACTAAACAGAAGACTAACAGACAGCATAACATAAAACCAGATAACAGCCACGCAAGTTAGCAAGCTGGATCTAGCCCAATTGATCGTCTTGTAACTTTGAAATTATTCGTAAAAAAGCAAACGATTATCACGCCCTCGTATATGACATTCACGGCAACAATATCTGTCAAACTTATGGAACAAAATTAGCCTATTAAAATAAACCGGGAAGTCGGACTAGAAGATACTATATAACCAAAACTGTGTACCCAAACACTCAAAAACTGTTTAAAAGGCTAAACTGGAACAACGGTAATAACACAAACCTATCTAAACCACTTGGTATATACATACCAAATTATACTTGTATCCAGTAAAAATTAAGAAATCATAAAATAATATTTTGTATTTGAATAACAAATCAATGAAAGTATAATTGAACATGAAATGTGATAAAACTAAAACCACCACAAACCAAGAAGAAGACCTTAAAATCATCTAACAAACAAACGAACTTAGGACAAATTACAAACTGACTATAGAAAATCAAAATGAGGAAGTAAAAATAGGAGAATATTTTATGTATATACAAAAAAAATAGACATACAGCCAGTATCTAGTCTTCGATTAGGTATTTACTACCAATATTCACATACAACTCTGAAACAAACAAGCTCTCATACAAACATGGAAATTTATTTACCAAAGACAACATAGAAAAGTTGAAATAGAAATTTAAAGTAATCTGAAATTTATCTAAGATTCAGCTGTCAATGTCACATCATAACCAAAGAGTTGTTAATATAAGCACAATACCGGTATTATATGCCTATGAAAATACCTAACCTTAACCATAACCTTCAAAAGCGAATAAGTAAAAAATAGAAAAAGGAACAACTAAATGATTAAATATATTCTCTTTAAAATAATTTAAATTGTCAATGACATTAAACAAGCAAATTTTAAATACAGTATATAGATGTTGATAAAGATCTGTGCAAAAATAGTACCTAATAAAAAAAGTGGAACATCAATCAAGACATGAGCGATTGCTAACTTACTCAGACAAATGTCACAGTAAAATTATAACCATATACTATTTTCTATTGTATATGGCATTTATGAATAAGACATCCATACAAGAAACTTCAAAGAATTAGTATCTTTGTAAAAAATAAAAAGTCGGAAAAATATATAAAAGTAACGGTACTCACTTGGTGGTTGTACTCTATCCATGGTGTCGAATTTATCAATTTGAACCATATTATATTTCCCAAAAAAATACTAAAAGTCTTCGCTTCTCTTTTCTTGTTTTGATTTTCTGTAAACTGTGGATTTCTTTTTGCTCCGGAAACACACTGACTGGCACTTACTTCAACATGGTGGCTCCTGACGTTTTCGGTGAGTGAGTTATCAACAACTGGAGAATAATTTTTAAGATCAACAACTTTATTGATAAACTCTTAGTATATATATAATGATAAAATTACTTGAGGGTCGGCGTTTCGTCATAATGTAAGATTAGTTTAGATGATATGTAAAATTTAAATACAGTGTGACAAAAAAAAATATTAAGCATTTATTAAATAATATTGTCGAGTGTCTACATTATCATTAAGTGTTACGGTAGATTTTAAAAATTGTTTAATATCCTTCAAGGTTAAGAAGATTTATTTATAGATTCAGTTACAATTAACTTTGACAGTTGCAATAATCTTTTAATATCACTTATATGGAAAGAGATTTATAAACGGAAAACCTCGACAAACAGTTTTTGGTTTAGCCAAAAATGTTACAGTTTTCATCAGGCAAACTAAAACTAAAAAATCAAAGTTTTGTGTCATTTAAATTAAAGAATATAAAAAGTCCCTTCTCTTAACTTAAATGTTTGGGGACACTCTGGAACCATAAAAACTAATATATATATATATATATATATATATATATATATATATATATACAGAGTGGTCTATTTTCTGACATCTAAATTAGATGACCCTACTTAGCGAGGACGTTCTAGATAAGTGCGAAATTAGCTTACATGCCGTCGTATCTTTCTCTCAGTCTGTATTCGGTTCCACTATTACCTGACGAGTTCTCAATAAAGATGAAACATGTCATGTCATAGTGTGAACGAAGGCAGACTTTTAGCGAAAAAAGACAGGTAAACTCCATTCGCTTAGCTCGGGCATATTTTGACAGATTCATTGTCGGAAACCTACAACACAACAATTCCTACTTCTCAGTATTAATAGCTCAAGTATCCTGCTATTACAGACTTCTTTCTTTAAAAAAAGAAGAATTATTCTAAATAGTCGAAGTGTATACTAAACCCATCAAGATTTGGGTAGTATATATTTAAAAAATATATATTTAGTTGTTATAATTTAACATAACTATTTATTATATGGTGCAGATAAATAAATATTGATTGTCGGTAATTCGCAAAGTTCTATTTTATTTACTATTTAGTTTGTTTACTATTAATATTGGCTATGAGTACGGGTGCTTGGTTGTATAGTAATTTCCAGCCACTTTTAGTCTGTCAAAAAGTAACTAACTTCGCGAAAAAATAATTACTAAATTCACTAGACAGTTCGGACTGGGATTAGCGAACCGAGTTTATCGATGATTTTTACCGCATAATACGCCGCCCACTATAAATATAACAAAACACCTAAGAAAAGCATAATGAATATCAATGAATTATGAATTTTACTATTAAATAGTGTAAAAATATCTAACGTTATTTTGAAACACATTTCAATTTCTGGCGAATAAGAATATCCTTAAACAAGACTAAAGAATATGACGAAATTATTGCCACACAGTGTTGCCACGTTTCAGTGGCGCACCTAGAATTTTCCCGTGGGGGGGGGGGGGTTTTGGTTGGGCACCGATTTTTTTATGCTACCTCCATTTTGAGTCCTTAAAATTTGTGAGTACCAGTGTCGGAATAGTGCCCTGGGGGGTGTCCCCCCCAAAACCCCCTCTGGCGCGCCACTGCCACGTTTATTTAACAATTAAAAGGAAATTAATATTACTTCATGTCTAAAAGACTACACAGAATTCTCAAAATCAAATCATATAGTAAATACAGTATTCTTAACTGTGCCATAAAGAAAACTGACGCAAAGCAGTATGTGCATTTTTTTCTAATGGGCCGGGTTTACTGACCACGTGACCTTCCCTTGTGAACTTGTGTTTGAAGTGGGAAGGTCTCATGGGCAATAAACTCCACCCATTAGAAAGAAATGCAGGGACTGCTTTGCATCAGTTTTCTCTGCCTGACAATAGACATATAATACAAAATAGACTGATCCTTGCAATACCCGCCCGTTCCCTCAGTGCGGCGGAGAAAACTAACGCAAATCAGTCCGTACATCTCTTTCTAATTTGCCAGGTTTATCGACGACCAACTAGATATTCACAATAAAACAGATAAGAGTGATACACTCTAACCACAACTCCTCAACTTACCTTTAAATACATGAGAGCAGAAATCGGAAAACCGACTTTAGTATTTCATCTAGAAGGACTGTTGGCATTTGCTGCCGATATCGATCTAATAGGAAACACCAGATTAAGGACGAAGGAAACTTTTATCGGGTTCCAGAAGGAAGCAGAGAAGATGGGGCTCCTAATCAATGAAAACAAATGTTATGAGCCGCAATAACCGAAACAGAGTAGAATCGGACAAAACACCACCCTCGACGGCTTTTTTTGAGCGCGTCAGAGAATTTAAATATCTTGGAACAACAATAACTGAAGACAATAATGCATCACCAGAAATAAATAATAGGATACAAGCTGGGAACAGATGTTTTTAAGCTTTTCAAAACTTTTAAAATCTTCTTCCTCATATGTAGACATGACTGTCTGTTTTTCAATGTGCCTCCAGTAAATTGTCGTTCCATCGTTTTCGTGCACCAAGCCAAACAAGCAACAAGCCGAATAAAGAGAAATCTATATAAAACAGTCATAAGACCAGTAGTGATGAACGGTAGCGAGACGTGGACAATAAGAAAGGCAAACGAAGAGTGACTACATGTTTCGGAACAAAATCCAAGGAAGATCTTGGGGCGGGAGCCACAGGACAATATAGTATAAGAACTAACAAAGAGCTGGAAGAACTATATGCAGACACCAACATAATAAAAGAAATAAAGTCCTAAGGACTCCAGTGAGCAAGACACCTCAGAAGACATTATGACGGAAGGACAGTAAGATTGGTATGGGTAATACTTCGATCGGGAGATAATATAGCAGAAGAGCTTAAAGCTATAGGCGGAGAAAATTGGATGGAGATTGCACAAGAGAGAAAGGAATGGAGGAATATGGTAAAGTGGGCGAAAACGCACCGAGTAAAGTAAAGAAATAAAAAATAAACAAGTCAGATCATTTTATCCAGTCTAAAAATTGGTATGGCAGTAAGTTTAGGCAAAATAATATTTATATATAAAAAACACGTTTTCAAAAAATAGACCATCTTTCCGCTTGCATTGTACACTGCACTGCTGTCATGCAGTATGTAGTACCAGTGATTGTAGTATTAAAGGGGGGACTCGGAGGTTGGAGTCACGGAATAGGTCTTAGTGAAGGTTCTGAGTCGATAGGTCGACGTAGCTAAATTCCACAACTTCCACAACAATAATTTGAAAATCGCGGCAGTGTTCCCGAACGTGATTGGTTTGATACAGTAATTAAGATTGGTATTTTAAATTTAAAGGAGAAATCTGCATAATAGCAAAATTAGAAAATTCTTTTCTACAAATTTCTAGTTTCGATTAACTTTTTCCAGTCTGAATTTTCATGGAATTAACTTAATAATTTCCCATTAGTTCAAAAAAAATAATGTCAGCCTTATGGCCGTAAACAGTGATAATTAATATATCTTAATCTTGGATTTCCTGACAAAGGTCACCTGTATATGGACATTTTCATAGCTTGTTTACATCATATTTTATTTAACACGAAATCCCGTGAGCTCAATAAACCCTTTTGATTGATTTCTATTTTCCAGACTTTTTAAACACGCTGTTTATAGGATTATAGGATTTATTGTACAATTGTTTCAAGGCGAAAAGTTAACAACAATATATTTCTCCAAATTGCAGCAAATCTTAAAATATGGATTATTATTCTCAATCTGCCTTGTCAAGAGCTTATCCAATCTTAAAAATACTGGTCTAATGATACCAGCATATTTGCTTATTGCTTTGACTGTTTTAAAGTTCAATAGGCATGCTGATTTTTAATCTGTTAGATTAATGTTCTTTGACCAAGTTAACTTTGTTATCTACAGCTTTTTCTAATACGATCTCTTCCCAAGAAACTAATCTGAATCTTAGGAAGACTGATGTGAGCTGAACTGTGACTGTGAGCTGTCCAATAGAGTCAACCTAATTTAGATTTGTATACAGCGAAGAAAAATAGTGCTTATATAATCCCCATAGGCGCAGCCAATTCCGGATAAAAAAATTGATTGGTGATAATAGACTTAGGATTTTCTTTAACTAATATGTATTTAATTTTACGTCTATCAGACACATATACGGCAAGAAAGTCTTTCTTAAAAATAATGTATAGACAGTTACACCTATATTTTTCTGCAATTCTGTGAAAGTTTTAAAACACTGACTGGTTATAGCATGGTTACCAAGGTACATTACCTATAGGGGTGGTCACAAGCTCGAGCTTAGCTTGGCTTGAGGCTCAGTTCGTTTGCTGAGCCGAGCTTCGAGCTCAAGCCAGTTTGTTTCTTGCGAGCCGAGCTTTCCTTAATGAGGTTGTGAATATTTTAGCTGATACTCTAATTATTTTTCTAATTAATTTATTTATGATACGATTGTTACTTTTGTTTGAAAATAAGTCATTCGCACTACAAATATGGTTTGTATTTTCAATATACAGTGTGTCTGTAAAGTATGGAATAAATTGGATATTTCCTAAACTAAAAGCCTTTTGAAAAAAATTTAATACACGTCGATTTTTATTTTAATGACCTACATTTTAGATCAACAAAAATGAGCTGATTCGAAAAAGGTATAAAAGTTGAGGTCTAGCGGACAGAATTTGAAATATATGCGCTTAGAAAATAAATTATTTCTTATTAATTGCAAAAAAGTAGCCTACTAGTTTTTAATGAAATGTTATTATTTTATTGACGTTCAGTAAGAATCAATTATTAATACAATACATTGTTGTATTAATTTGTGAATATTCTGTACTATTACTTGGAGACAGGTATGGAGATAGATGGTATTTTGTAATATATTTAATGATAAATATTCAGAAAGAAAAAAAAAAGAAATTTCGAGAAACTGGAAAAATTATTATGAATGTTACATATTATGTTTTTTGGAGCTGAAGCTTGTCAAAAGCTAGACTTTGTAAACGGCAGTGGACTTGGTAGGCAAAAATCCTTTGGTTACAGTGTTTGCAGTACACAAAATACCTGGAGGAATACGCGATGCCGTAGGATCTTCGAAATCAGACATAATACTCTTTGCGACGTTTGAAAAAAATAGTATGTTCTATTCGGATTAAAAATGACTTTTTCTGCATCAGCTTGAATGTCGGTCAGTGAAACATACAGCCTTACCACAAAAAGTATCATTTTTACTCATAATAAAACAATATACTATTATTCAAAAAGCAAAGGTGGTATGTTTACACTTATTAAAAAAAAGTTGTCCTACGATCCTGGAGGGAAATTACCTATCCCTTTTTTTCGAAAATTCTACCCATATTTATTTATAAACATTAAGGAACAAAGAAAAATCATTTAATAGTTTAACATTTAAGTTTTACTACCTTAAATTGCAAAAGGACTTCTTTTAAAATACACCTTTCGCAAAGCTTTGAACGTAAAGGGATACTGAGCGAGTATATGGAAGAATAGTGGGAGAAGTGTGAATTAAAAGGAGTGAAAAGTAAAATTACAACTTAAAACTTAAATAAGTTGTAATATCTCGAAAACTATTCAACATAAGTACATAATTTTTTTTGTATATAAATAATTTGTAGGTACTAGCTTTTCATATACTATACAAATATGTGATTAATTTTTTATTTAAATTGCAAATTAATTCTTTTTACCCTGAACTTTTTTTGCAAAATAACAATTTTTTACATAAAATGTACAAAATGTATAAACAATTATTTTTTATTAAATAAACATTAAAAAACGTATTAAGTATGAAACATCTGGTATAATTATCATTATATCAAATAAACGGTCATTTTTAACTCTTATTTTAGACTACAGTTAAAATGCAATGTTGGTCTTACGGCGCGCAGCGATGCCGCTCATGTCGGCACAGTGGTAGGTGTGTGGTAGTTTGGCGATAGACTGAGACGGCACCGACAAAATTTTCAATTTCTAATTTAACTGAGCTGCTAACGTGCTTTGGGGGGAACGTAAAGCCGTCGGTCCCGGCTATGAAAGTAGTCGTTAAGTCATGTTAGGGACGCTTGCGCGACCTGAAAACCCTAATACAAGACCTTAGCCAGAAGGTTACACGAACTTTACTTTTTTTACTGTACGGACAGTACTAAAAAAACAAATGAGCAAAACAAAATTAAATCTGGGATATTTCTCGTTAATAATACTAATCGCAATCCATATCTAAATCGTCCTCATCCTCTGAATCATCACCGGTTCAATATCTTCATGCAAATTGTCCACCACATTCATTTTTTCTTCTGCTTTCTTGACGTGGTTCACATAATTATGCCACTGCTCTTTTGATACGCGTTGGTAAGCTTCTTTTATCATCCGTTCTACCGTTTTTTCTTTAAAATTGACGTTGTTTAAAGCCACATATCTTTTCACTTGACTCCACACCAACTCAATCGGGTTCAGCCCGCAATGATAAGGCGACAGTCTCAAAATCTTAACGCCATATTTTTCCGCAATTGTTTCAATTTTGTACTTGTACTCGTCTCTAAATGGGGCGCAGTAATTCACTTTGTAGGTAATCTTCTCCGAAGAAAATGTTCTTTTCGATTAGCCAATCCTTGATTTGCCTTTTGTTCCACAATTTTTTCGGGAAATTAAATTTGCAGGAGTGCTATGACGCTTTATCCAAAACGACAAAGTTTTCTAAAGTTTGGAATTAACGTCTTCTCAAACCATTCTTCATATAGATCCCCGTCCATTTCGTCGTAACAAACAGCGGTTCCCTTCTTGGCCAAGAAAGTTAATTCGACCCATGCTACAAAACCAGTTTCCCTTCCAGCAGGAAGAAGAACAAACCGAGGACCTCTTTGAGTTGGAGCTTTCAGTCCAGTAAAGAGCCCTTTTATGAAGGCATCTCGTTAATTCTTGATCGTTGTTTTTGACTGAAGCACCGACGTTAGTTTAAGACTCATCGGTGTAAACAAGGTTTACATTATCTTTCTTCCTCAATGTTTTTATTTGTCTGAGGTACTTGTGTCTCCAGGATACTGAGCTTTCATAGTTTTTGCCAATAAGTTTTTGGTCTAATGGCCAGTATCCAAATCGACAAAGAGACATGTTTTGTGTGTGTACGTATGATTCTTAAATCCTGTCCTGATGCGCCGCTCGGGGCCAACCGGCAACGTCGTCGGTCGTCCTCTAGTAAGAAATTTATTGCACTGCATTCTAACTGTGGCTTCTACTATAGCATACATTTAACTTTTTACTATAATTGCAATTTAAATAATTAATTTATATGGAAGAAGAATACAACGGTATTTTTATTTTATTTTGTACAAGATATTATAAAAATCATACACGACCACCCCGAGAAACATCGAACAGAATATTACATCAGCTGTTCTTCATCATTCATCAGCACAACATTACTGTGTTATCAGTAATTTTCCAACAGAATATAAATAATTTTAATTTTAAATAAAAAAAAAACAATTTCTAAGCTGGAAATCGCAACGTCAAATAATGTGAGTCTAATTTGCATTTATGATTCATTCACAGAATAATATATTAATTATAAAGAATTTACGTCAACGATTTGGAGTTTGCACCAGGTCACTTGTAACAGTAGCTAAAGTGAAAATCATGTAATAGTTGTTGATGTTCTAGGTCATATGATTTAAGAAGAAATTACTACCAGCACATATTATGCCAAATTAAATATCGATTGTATTGTTGCTACGTTTTCTTTTACTTCATTTTACACTCTTCCTTTTGTACTTTATTGAAAATAACTCAACTTCTGTCGAGGTACAGTCTTCTTACAGTATCTTTCTTTCGTAATAAAATAGATAGAACGTACAACTTGTAACAGCCGACTAGCAGACACTACAAAATAAACATAAAGTTGACCTTCATGTTTGAGGTATTACTTTAGTGAATTGTAAATCTGATCAATCTATTAACTAGATTTAAAAAATAGTACATCAATCATCGTGTCTCGTTTCATCTAACATAAACGTAATGTACTTAGGTACATGCAGCTTATTATTTTATAGAAACGAGGCTAGCAAGGTATATTTGACGGCCGCCAATAAATCTCAAAATTGTAGGAAAAAACATTATTGTAAGGTACATATTTGTTTTTATTATGTACAGCTAATGGTTAATAATAAGTTTTACTAACTTCATTATTGGAATTTAAACAAGTTTTTCATTTATGTCAAATAAAGCAGGTAATTCTTCTAGTAACTTCTGCGTTTGACATTATTTGAGTCCATGATATTCGTATGATTCTTCTGTAACAACAACATTCAACATATTTAGATGTACTTGTTTTTAATGTCAATGCTTCCAACCCATAAAAAAGAGTAGTGAATACGTAACACCGAAGCATTCTTATGTGTAGTTCTAACCTTATATTCCGACAACAAAGAAACTTTTTAAGTTTAACAACGGTTTAACGAATAACGTACGTGCTATTTCAATATGTGTCTTAATTTCTTTGGTTTGGTCTACATTTGTTGTTATCCATGTTCCTAAGTATTTGTAGGTATTCACACTCTCAATTACAGTATCTTCAACAATCAATTGGATGTTTGCATCTGCTGATTTAGTCATGATGATGCATTTCGTTTTTTTTCAAATTCATTCTTAATCCGTTGCATTACGTTCCGTTAAGTCGTTGCATTACGATCTGTAAATCATTGTTATCCGTCATTATTACTGTATCGTTTGCAAAACGCAAGTTATTCCAAACTTTTCCATTGATAGATATACCTTCTATTGAATCTGAGAGCGCTTCCTTAAATACCGCTTCACTGTAGATATTCAAGAGTAGTGGTGACATCACGCAATCCTGACGGACTCGTCTCGATATCGGGTATTCTGGTTGTCAAGTCTTACCTTTCTTGGCAGTTTGATCCTAATATAGATTAGAATTTTCATATCACGACTGTCAATATTTTGGCTGTTTAATATATCTACAAGCTTGAACCTTATCAAATGCCTTTTCAAAATCTACAAAACATAAATACATGTCCTGATTCATATCCATGCATCTTTGGGCCAGCACATTCAAGCCGAACAAAGCAGCTCTTGCGCCCATACCAATTCTAAAGCCAATTTGTGTGTCGCTAATTTCATATTCAAGAGTTTTAACAATTTTGCTGTGTATTATTTTCAAAAATGTTTTAAGTGTATGACTCATTAAAGCTATTGTTCTGTGATCTGAGCAGGACATTGCACTTGAATTTTTGGGTATTGCCACAAAGTTCGATTGCAGCCATTGTCTGGGGATTGTGACAGTCTGATATATTAGATTAAAGAGTTCAACCAGTACATCAATAACAACTTCATCAATTCAATGAGTTTTAATAATTCGATGGGCACATCACCTGGTCCGGTAGCTTTGCTCTATTTTGTGTTTTTGATGGCATAGATGACTTCTTCCCGTGATATTGGTGGTCCGGTATCCTCTGTGGTTTCTAATAATAGTTCTTCTCTTTCATCATTAAATAGCTTTTAGATATAATTGGTCCAGTGACACAATCTTTCCTTCATATCAGTAATAATATCTCCTTAATAATTTTTAAGGATATTCGTTCTTGTGCTTTTTATAGAACCCGTCATTTCTTTGATTTTTTTTGTGTAAATTAAAGCTATTATACTTTTTATCCAGATCTTCTATTTACGCGCATCTGTCGGAGAGCCACCTCTCTTTTGTCTCTTGAATTTTCTTTCTGATGTTTTTCTGAATTTCTTTATATTTATTCAGGTCTTTTACTTTATGTTTTCTTCGTTCTTCCATAAGTTCAAGGTTTTGTTTTTTCCTCAAGTGGTTTGAGAATTTCTTTTTGAACTGACACCAGGGCATATTGAATTTTTCCCCATTTTTGGTCAATAGGGTTTCTTCATTATCTTCTTTGACTTTCCTTAAGTTCTCGTTTATTTTAAATTTCATTTCTGCATATATATATGTATATATATATATATATATATATATATATATATATATATATATATATATATATATATATATATATATATTGCAGAATATACCCGCAGAATACTTAAAACATGGAGGAGAAGCGTTGTACAGTTCTATATACAAGCTAATTCAAGACATTTGGCGAGAAGAAACAGTGCCAGATGAATGGAAAGAAGGGGTTATTGTACCAATACACAAAAAACGAAACAAAAAGCAATGTACTAACTACCGGGGAATAACACTCCTAAACACCACCTACAAAATCCTTCCAAACATCCTGCTAGAAAGAACCAAAACGTACACAGAAGGAATCGTTGGAGATTATCAATGCGGATTTAGACCAGGCCGCTCTACCATTGACCAGATATTCACAATAAAACAGACGATGGAAAAATGCTGGGAGTTTGATCGTGAGCTTCATCAGATGTTCATAGATTTTAAACAAGCATTTGATAGATTATGCAGGGCCAGACTGTGGACAGCGATGCAGGAACTTGTCTTTACAAAAAAACTAGTCGGGTTGATACGGATGTGTATGGAACGGTTACGATGTAAGGTGAGAGTTGGACAACAATACTCGGAGACATTTGAAATAAACAATGGACTAAAACAAGGAGATGCACTTTCACCACAACTCTTTAACTTAGCTCTGGAACACATAATCAGAAGTGCAAGAATCGAAAAACCGAATACAGTATTTCATCGAGAAGGACCAAACTTACTACCGGCATTTGCAGACGATATCGGTCTAATAGGAAACACACGATTAAGGATGAAGGAGACTTTCGTGAGGTTCGAGAAGGAAGCAGAGAAGATGGGGCTCCAAATCAACGAAAACCAGACGAAATATATGTATATGAGCCGCAATAACCAAAGCAGAGACAGAATCGGTCAGAACATCACCATCGATGACTTTAACCTTGAGCGCGTTAGAGAATTCAAGTATCTTGGAACAACACTAACTGAAGACAATAACAGGAAATCACAGGAAATAAACAAGTGAATCCAGGCCGGTAACAGATGTCTTTTTGCCCTCCAAAACCTTATAAAATCGAAACTACTAACAAGACGTACGAAGATACAGGTCTATAAAACAATCATACGACCCGCTGTGATGTATGGAAGCAAAACGTGGACGATAACAAAGGCAAACGAAGAGAGACTATGTGTTTGGGAAAGAAAAATCCTAAGGAAGATCTTTGGCCCTGTGCTGGATGAAGCATCAGGACAATATAGGATAAGAACTAACAAAGAGCTCGAAGAACTTTACCCAGACGCCACCATCATAAAAGAAATAAAGTCCAGAAGACTCCAATGGGCAGGACACCTCAGAAGACATTCTGACGAACGAACAGTAAGACTGGTGTGCGAGGAAGTCCCAACTGGAAGGAGACCACGCGGACGTCCTCCTCTCCGGTGGCGAGATAATATAGCAGGAGACCTAAGCACTATGGGCGTGGAGAATTGGATGGAGGTTGCTCAAGACAGAAAACAGTGGAGGCATGGTGTTGAGTCGGCTAAAACCCACGAAGGGTTGTAACATCACGGAGTAAGTAAGTAAGTAAGTATATATGTATTGTCTTGTTTGAGCCGCCTTGTATCCATGATTTTCTTGGAGGTAGGATGCTTTCCATTCTTTAGTTTAACTCTTATCTTCAAAAGAACTGGATTATGATCGGAGAATATGTCCGCTCCTGAATAAGTTTTGGATGATATTATAGAATTTCTATATACAGATTGAACGAATTTAAAACGGAACATACAATTTAATATATGTCTGTTTGAACTGCATTTGAAATAGTGGACCAATATAAAACTTGGACAAAAATAAATCCATACCCGGTGATAGACATTGTATAAAATATCGTTCAACTATCTGTCTCCTTTAAAGGAAAGAGGAGCTTGCCTAATAGTCGGAGAGATAGAGCCGAAATTTTGAACTGATCAGTAATAAGACATTTCTCTATTGGAATATATTCATTGTAACTCCGCCTGTAAGACTTTGCCTTACAGGCGGACGCCCCTCGTGGTACAGGGGGTGGCTATACAGGGATAAAGTTGTATTTTTTTTCGGAAAAATTAACGTTCGATAATATGGCTGAAAATTTGCCTAGAGTAAGATCTTGGTATAACTAGACGAAATCCCAAAGGGCGGACGCGAGAGTGGATACATAAGGGGTGGCGGACAGGAGTGAAATTGCAATTTTTTGGGGAAAAATTAACGATAAGTAATATGTCCGCCATTTTCATGGCTCATTATTTAGCCCCTAAAAACTCTAAATCGAAAAGTGCGGACAGCTGGGTTGGTACAGAGAGCCATAAAACGGGATCAAATGTACCACTTGCCTGCGCATTTTAGGTCTCGGTAACAATTTTCAAACTGATTTTATTATGATATTTTTATACCGATTGATTTGAAAATTTGTAAGCTCACTTCTGTTACTATTCTGAAAAGCGTCAAGTAGAGTTTTCCTCAAAATTTTCCAAAAAAATTTCCGTAAATGAAAATTTTCCTAATTTTTTGAGGTAAAATCTAATTTGTAGAATCCTTTCGATTTTCTGTCAGTTATACCATGATGTTTTTTCAAAAATTTTCAAACGATTTTTCCGATGAGAAAAAAAAAATTAGAAAAACTTTTCTAAAACATTTGATAAAACTCTACGTCATCGTCTGAATCTTTTATAGAATATTTTGTAGTTTTAAAATGATATTATGATAATGTTTTTTTTTTCAAACTAAAGTCATATTTACTTTACAAATCACATTTTTTTCTTAAATATACCTCTGGGCAAATTTTCAGCCATATTATCGATCGTTAATTTTTCCGAAAAAAATGACAACTTCATCCCTGTATAGCCACCCCCTGTACCACGAGGGGCGTCCGCCTGTAAGGCAAAGTCTTAACCCAGTTACAATGAATATATTCCAATAGAGAAATGTCATATTACTGATCAGTTCAAAATTTCGGCTCTATCTCTTGGACTATAAGGAAGCGATAAGTGGTTTGACAGCATAATAACTGCTTGTGTAGGCTAGTTTTTTCAGTGATTCTAGGCAACCTATTTGGGTGGAGTTTTTACTTGTTCTTGAAAGAATTCAGAATCCAGCAGCCCGCTGAAGTTTTGGATTTTTATAATATAATTATTTGACAACCTTTTGTTGGCCAACCACCTAGTGCGGAGTTGAGCCGAAATACATTGATTTCGTATGTTCCGTTTTAAATTCGTTCAATCTGTATCTTCTGTTGACGATAATATAATCTATTTGAATTCTGACTATTTTGTTGTTATCGTCAGCTGATGACCTGAATAATCTACGTTTAGGAAGTTTGAACAAGGTAAAAAGGTGTTGTATAGGTGTCTGTCAGATGTTCCTGAAATTTGTGCAGTATTTTATATATAATTTTGTTTTTGAGTGATTTGGTTGGATCCTTTGTTAGGTTAGTGTAAGATCCATCTGTGACCAATTCTTGAATTTTCTCCTGATATTGACTTTTGTCCATAATTAAAGTTTGATTGCCCTTGTTAGCTGGTAATATTATGGACTCATCTTTTAGAGCTTTGATGGCTTTGTGTTCATCTTTACTAATCCTTGCTTTTGGCTTAGTTGACTTTTCTCCAGTTCGTTTTCGCACAGTACTTCCCTATATTCTTCCTTTTCATGTGGTGATAGTAATTGACAGACTTTTTCAACTACACTAATTTTTGAACTGATAGGCACGCAACTGCATAATTCTGATCTATTGAGATAAGATTCTCTTTTACGTTCTTACTGTTTATTCTTAATAATAATTTGTTTGAATATCGCCAAGCACATTTGAAGGTTACTATAAAATAGTATGTTCTTGGGTCTTATGGTAGTCAAACAAAAAACTTTTATGAGTTTCTTCTAGAAAGTCTACTGTTAATAGATATTGTATAAAAGCTTATATTAAATTTTCAAGCACTCTTGGAAACTAATTTTTCAAAGATTTTGTCCGTCTCTTCCCTACTAAATGAATCTTTTAAAAACACTCGCATGTTTATTAATATTATTTCCTCCTAAAACATGATCTAACTTCGCAATTATTTCCTATATCTGCACTTTGAACATATTATGAAATATTGCGCCATTACCAATAATGATCGTAACAGATAACATTTAAAATTAGGCGTTTTAAATATCTGATTATCTACAACACACAAAAAGGTATTAATTTACATTCTGACATCCTCATTGACTCGTGATGTATAAAATTAATGTTTTCTACAGCTGGATACATTTTTTCCGGAATTTTGATGAATGATAACAATTAGAACATTTTTAATAGGTATGAACATTCAAGGTCACTTTTATGGTTAGTGTAGGATTAAAATAAATAAATATATACGTAGATAATAGAAACTGATGACTTCGTTATTCTCAAATTGCAACAATATAATTTGCCCCATAAACAGTGCGCAATCGCCAAATTGGGTAGGAAATACATATTCGTATGCCATATCGATGAATGTTATATGTTACGCCGTCATTTTTGGAGTTATTTTAATTCTGAAAAAAAGACAATAGTTATGACATTCTTCAGAAGTCAATATTGATAATTTAATTTGGTTCCGATAGGTTGTAATAATACCACTTATTGCCATATTTTTTACAGACAGCAGGTGCTTGATTTTATTAATATATAATAATATGAATTTTAAAAATTTAATTTTATTACCTTAATCGTTTTAAAAATATTGGTTAATACACCTGCAAGAGACGCGAATTATAATAAATTATAAGAGTGAATTTGAACTGAGTAGATCTGCAGGAAGCCGTATAGTTGTCAATAAGATTGGTAGAAATGCTTCCACGATATTACAAATCCGGAATAGATGGCAATGAAAGTGCTGAAGAACGTGCCAAAAGAGGATCTGCTACAAAATATTCCAGTCCAGAGCCGGTCATAGAAGTGCCGTTTGTGACCGCAAAAAGCCTGGATCAGAACACAACAAAACACTCGCTAAAAAGTATCCCCGGTCAAGCACATGGCACAATGTATATTTTCTTCTTCGTGAAAGCTGTCTGTTGTAAAGCGATCGTACTTCAGCCAATTGGCTTATTATATATCTTCCATTTACTCATTCTATCCATTCCAAGATTCTGGAGCACTGTATCGGCTCGTACAGATCGAGAGGATAGTTACCATGTTTTTGGAGCCACTCGAGTTCATTTCGAACGTTTTGTGGTCCACTTCTCAGCAACCATTATTGCCTCTTTCTTCATTCTCTTTCGTTGGCTCCATAAACGTTTTTTTATACCTGGCTCAGGGTCTGTTTCTCTCGGAACATCTTGTGCAGAGTATTTGGGGCTGAGGCAGAAACCTCAACTGGAGCCGCCCCTCTGGTCGTTACCGTTGTGTTTTATAAGCTCAGAAGTGTTACTCATTACTGAGCCCTCTTCTGAGTGTATTACAAACACTTTTAGGAGACTACTAAGCGGCTCCAAGCGACAATCCACTGGACCTGTATAATCTGGTACAAGGTTGCAGAATTCTGTAATGGATCAAAAATAAATCGAAGTTGTATAACAAGCGAATTGGCCGCAGTACGACCAGTTTATAAGAGAAAGCTTCCGGAAAAAAAAACTAATTTGGAATGACTGAACCGCAGAACAAAGGTAACGTTGTTATACATATATACTGGAGCTGTGGAACGAACTATTAACATTTAAAGAGCGCTTATATTATTACAGGATCAGATTTTTTGACTTAACGTAGGTTTTTACTGGAGCGTCTGTTGCGATCATCGTTGAGCGAACGTCGCTGAGCGATAATCGCGGTGTACCGCTTGTGTGGTTGTGTGATGTGTGGTCTGTTACGGGCAGTTACGGCACCATTTTGACTGAAGCGTCTGTCGCTGGAGCCGCTAGCGTCGATCGTTGGCGACTGGTCCGAGAACAGACACCACGAACAGACACAGTCGCAAACGCTAAGCGATTGTTTTAATAAATTAACACAAAATCAAACTAAAGTTTATTGAAACGGAAGAACTGTGAAAACAACATCATCTCCTAATAAATGGTTGTTTATCAAAATTTTGAAGTATCCTTCTTCTTCTCTTCTTTTAAATATTTCATGTTTTCCTAATCTTGGAACACTTAACATTTCTAACATTTCGTCATCCTCTATTTCTTCTGCTAGCAGGTATTTTAACAATAATTGTTTTTTGTTATATACGCTCATCGCTGCAACAAAACCACTTGCTCACTAGACAACGGACAACTCACTAATCAAATCATTGCTTCAGTAAAAACACTCCGCTTACGATCATCGCTTAGCGATCATTGCTTAGCGACGATTGCTCAACGATAATCGCAACAGACGCCCCATAAAAACGTACCTTTAGAATTTATTGCACTGCTCCTGATCTTGATATTCACCCAAAGACATAGATCGACAAGAATGTACTGATGTCAAGAAAGTGAATCGAATTGTGTTCAGTAATGAGTCTTGAGTCTATTTATAAACTCATGATGGACAACGAAGAGTTCGCAGAAGATATGGTGAAGGGTAGGAAATTTGATTAACTTACTGACTTATACTGAATTGGCGTCGCTTAAGAAAGAAGATAAAGTTTCAATATAATGTAGTATTAGTATTCTTCAGGATGTAGTATCACCCTTACATTCATCCTGTCATATATCAACGTATCTCTCTTCATACTTTAGAATTGGTAAGTATTACATATATATTACTTATATAAGTTACATTTTTCTTGTTTTTCGTTTATGTTACTGCGTTTTGAAACGTTGGAAAAAATATAAGGAAAGTTAAAGAGGAACTCTGGGCTCAGAGGATCTCCCTGAAATAATAACATCAGAAATTAGAGCCGCCCTAAAACAAATGAAAAATGGGAAAACACCAGGAGAAGATAAAATTACTTCAGAGATGCTAAAAATGGGAGGCACTGCATTAGAAGAGGCAATGAGAGCATTACTGAATAAATGCCTATTGGAAGGACAAATACCAAAAGCATGGAAAAATGCGGAAGTCATTCTACTCCATAGAAAGGAGACGCCGCAAATATAGAAAACTACCGACCAATAAGCTTGTTGTCACACCTTTACAAACTACTAACCCGAATAATAACAAATAGATTGACAGCTAAGCTAGATGCATACCAACCGGTGGAGCAAGCAGGCTTTCGTAAGGGTTTTAGCACTATCGATCACTTGGAAACAATCCAGACAGTTATTAAAAAAACAATAGAGTACAACATAGCACTACATCTGGCATTTGTCGATTATCACAAAGCATTCGACAGTATCGAGAAATGGGCTTTCTTAACAGCATTGGACGACGCCAGAGTAGATTCAAGATATGCTGCCTTCCTTAAGAATATATACGATGATGCTACTTTTCACGTAAAAATAGATGATGATCTGGAAACTATGAAAATAGACCTTGGCAAAGGCGTGAGACAGGGTGACACCATCTCACCCAAGTTATTTACTTTGGCATTAGAAAATGTCTTCAAAAAACTAAATTGGGTCGAAAAGGGATTAAAAATAGATGGAGTATATCTTAACCATTTGCGTTTCGCAGACGACATAGTACTAATAAGCACAGATATCCATGAACTAAAATCAATGCTACAAGATTTAAATCACAAATCGAATCAAATAGGATTAAAAATGAATCTCGACAAAACAAAGATATTAAGCAACAGAATAGAAAACATCACGATAGATAACATCAATGTAGAAAAGGTAGAACAATATATATATATATATATATATATATATATATATATATATATATATATATATATATATATATATATATCTAGGACATGCAATTAAAAACGAAAAGGAAAATCAAACCCTAGAAATTAAAAGAAGGACACAATTATCATGGGCTGCTTTTGGGAAGTTGAGCTTCATTTTAAAAGACAGAAAAATTCCATTACACTTAAAACGAAAAACCTATGACACTTGTATACTACCAGTTGCAACTTATGGATTGGAAACTATGGCAATAACAAGAAAAATGGCAGAACAATTAAGAGTAACTCAACGGGCCATGGAGAGGGCCATGTTAAATATAAGCCTCAGAGACAAAATTCCTAACATCGAAATACGTCGAAGAACTAAAGTAACGGACATCATGGAAAAAATAGCGACATTGAGATGGCAATGGGTAGCACATGTAGCAAGACAAGACACCAACAGATGGTCTCATAAAGTGACATTCTGGAGACCTCGAGAAACAAAAAGAAGCGTGGGAAGACCCAAAAAGAGATGGATAGACGATATAACAGCTGTAGCTGGAAAGCAATGGATGAGAATGGCAAAAGATAGGGAAGCGTGGAAACAATTGGAGGAGGCCTATGTCCAACAATGGATGAATGAAGGCTGAAGAAGAAGAAGAAGAAAGAGGAACAAGTCACCACAGAGTTAAGAATATAGATTTCTGGCTTATGGCGAATTCGTTTTTTTTTTGCTGACTGTGGTACAAGCGTAAATCATTTTTGAAGTCATACGATCACGTGCAAGCAATATGTACAACACATAAAATTATAAAATTTAAATTTCAATATTATCTAAATCGTGATTTTCATGTGATTTCCAAGTAATGCACACGTTTTTAATCGATTTTATTATTGATTTACCTGTTTAATAATATAAAAAACAATTTAATTTGAGAATTTATTAATAGCGGGTACAAAATCCATTTATTTATTAAAAATCATTGGCATATTCTGTACGATAAAGAACATACAACGAGTGCAAAAATAATCACTTAATGGATATACAATACAAAACGGAAACTGTACTCTCCCACTGGTAATGAAGAATGCCCAATTAGATGCTATGTAGCAGCCTATTTACATAAAGACCTAACAAGATACTATTCTATATATAAACATCGAACAAAAGCTAACCACTTAGAAATATATGCACAGATATTGTTGAAAAGCTAGCTAAAACAGGAAGATAAAACACAATAAAACACCGTTTAGACACGGAACAGTGACACGTATCTAATAAATATAAGATAATATTTAAAGTACAGTAATGAAATATGGAGCAGTTGTTAAGAGGACCATTTGGCGTCTAGATCTAGTACCGCATAAGGTTTTTGCACGTTTTCTATCATGCTTTCGATGGTATTCATGATAATATTTAATTACAATTCTACATGAATAACTCGATAATTTTTCTGATCGAAAAACACAAAGAAACCTCATGTTGCGCTAGATCTAGAGGTTAAATTTTCCTCAATCTTCTGATCATATTTCATTCATTTACATTTGATACATTATCGTCCTTACTCACCACTGCTCCCTGCTTAAGCGAGCCTTTTTGTGTTTACCTCTTGGCTAAGCTTTCAACCCATCTGTGTTTTTTTACAAAACAAATTTTCTTCTATAATATAAATAACCTTTTGATGTTTAACTGTGTTGGTTCCCTTATATGATCTCCAACCCAAATCCCTACATGAAGTCGTCCATATGGCACAGGATCGCAGCCAATGGAGATAGCAAGCTATGTGTATATATAGTGTCATCACTCCCTGGCAAGGGCTTAAAGAAAGAGGAGTACCTCGTTCCTTGAGCCCTTCCGAACGATAAATCCCTAGTTACTATATAATGTAATAACAAATTATGTGAACTGAAAATTAAAAAACAAAGCCGTATATGTATATATTTCATTATTAACGCCATAAAAATGGATACCCCAGGAACATTGTCCTGTAACTCTTCTTTATCATATCAGGAAACCTAAACAATTCGGTTATCAGTATAAAGCAGGTATTTGATTATCAGACGGTGCTAAGAATTTCTCGGCTTTATATGAGCAAGACTGAACTGCGTAGATTTAGCAATGCTATAAAAGAAATTCTTAGACTTAATAGAGTTATTGAAACCATAATATGACAGTCACATTTATTACAGGATCCTTTAATAAATTACAAAATACTTCATGTCTAAAATATAGCTATTGTTGCCAATAGTTTAAGGATTTTTTTTATTTTGACAAATGACATTTTGTGTAATATAAAAATAACCTAAAAAATTATATTTGTTATTTGTTACATTTACCACGAGTTTAATGATTGGCCATATACACAATGTGCCTTTACCAGTGGTAATAATATGGAAGAGCAATTAGAAATAGCTATTTTAGCTGGAGCAAATGATGAAGAAGTAGAGTTGTTATTTTTGGATAAGATTATCGGTGAACTGCAAAACAATTATCATGGAGAGTTCGATTTTAATAATATGTCTGATAATGATAATAAATTAGTCCTTTTACGTCAAAATACACAAGCTATTTTTGACTTCGAACCAAGCCTCTTTACCATTTTTAAATGGATTTTGAGAAATATTTTCCCCACAAAAACGGATATAGAAAATCTTCAGCGAAAAGTGCGAACACACCTCACAAAGGCACAAAAACACCATCCTCGAAGCGCAGTAGAAAGAACGACATTACCGCGGTATTTGGGAGGACGAGGACTTATGGATATAAGTAAGCAACTAGAAAAACACATTACTAATTTAAGAACTTATTTTCAGATGCAGGCTGAGACATCTACTCTACATCGCGAGATTTGTTCAGTAGATGACACAACACCGATCAAACTGAGGGAACCAAAAATTGCACATAAACCATCTTACTAGGGACGAAAAAATGCGCGCCTGAATGGGTAAACCTTCATATTAGTATTGGCTGACATCAGGAAAGACGTTCCCTGAAACAGAAGTTCATTACTCGCCATTCAGGATCAGATTGTACCAACCATAAATTACCTGAAATATATCGTCAAAGACTATCGATCTAAAATAACAAATGCCAATATGGATGTCAAGCTCAAGAAACATCCCACATCTTACCAGGGGCTGCCAGGCATTTGCTGCCACTGAATATAAGGAACGGCACGACTCAGTAGGAAAGATCCTTCATCACGAGATAGCCATCAAACTCGGACTTCTCCAAACAAACCATCTCCATGTTATCAATATGTTCCTGAAAGTATACTTGAGAATGACAACTACAAGCTATACTGGGACCGCACTGTGCTCACAGACCAAACAGTGGCACATAATAGACCAGATCTCATACTAGGTATCTCATACTACTTAAGAGACATAGGTACATACTACTTAAGAGACACACAACACTAATTGATGTGGCAATACCCAACAACAATAATCTTCGTATTAAACAGAACGAAAATACCTATTATTTTCTCTACTACTGGAGTCATTCCGAAGAACCTCCTAGAAATCATAAAAAAGCTAGGTCTGAATGAACATATCTGCAAGACCATGCAGAAAGCTGTACTACGTCCAAATGTGTACGAACATTTTTGGGAGATACTCCAGCGTACCAAGTCACCTAGGGCTCGATACTAGCTCGACCTAGGGCACGGAAAGAGTCCCACCAGAGCTCAATCCTTTTGATACCGTAGGTATCTGGGATGAGTGAATTTTACCCTTAGAGGGAGTGTGAGCCGTATGGCTAAATTTGGATAACGAATAACAATGATACTAAAACAATAATCATTAAATAATACAGAACAAGAAATATTATCAAATAGCAAAGAAAGACATTTGTTTAATATAAGTGAAGGTAGACGTCTTTCTTCACATAATTTGACAAGTTACATCAAAATAAGACTAACTTACATAAAAGATCTCTGACCTGTGTTTAATTTGAACACAGGCGGCCAGAATTTTATTGAAGGACATTAATAAAGGACACAGCTACTCATAATTTTGCTTTGTTTTTTAACAATCATAAAAAGTTAAAAATAAGTTTTTGCCTACAAAACATTTGATATACATTTTAGAGAAAAATAATTCAAATAAAAATTTAAACTTCTTAAAAGTCCTTTATTTTAGTTGCTAAATTAAAATCCATATAAATTGACCGAGATAATTGCAAAAAAAACCTTATTTGTGCAGTAATTTATAGATGTTAATATCATTGTTTATTACAAAAATGATATGCATTTACTTGAAATTGGGCCAATTAATCTGTAGTGCGCTAAACTTCAGCCAGATCGTTCAAATAGTTTATAAGTTATTCAATTTGTTATTTCCGGAGAGCGAATGTAAGTGCCCGAAATAAGACTCTGTACGTAGGGATTTAGCTGGACGCAAACGATTCTTTGAGGCTTGCTTTAATATTTATTAAAAAAACATATTATTAAAAAAAAAACATTTAAAAAAGGGGTAACTTTTTAGCTTATAAACATTTAAAATAACTTGGCTTAACCTGGCTATCTCAATGTGTCGTAGGTATGTAATAAGTATATATTTTTTAATTGTTTATTTAAATAAAAATAAGAAACTACCGATTTTTAGAAAAGTTTTGTCTTCCCACTCTCTAAATAAATGGTTTTTTAATAAATTATTAATATAATAATAAAATAAAAAAAATTTACCACCCAAATTTAAAAATAAAATGTATTTTATATATAATTATTATAATTTATATATATAATATACTTTACTTAATAAAATTTAAAGAATTGTTACGAAATAATTGCAAAATTCAATATTTTTTGGAAAAATTTAATCTATTAACTAATAACTAACTAATTTAATCTTTAATATTTATTCTCTATCGGAATTTTTCGGTATTTCCGGAAGATTAAAATAGCAGTTCTTATTATTTTGTCGAGCTAGACCAATTAAAAAAAAAACGAAGGGTCTACGTGCTATAGAAACTGAGATTTTTTATTCCTTTTCTGCATGTGCAATCTTATTGGATCACAAAACTTAGATCCTCATTTATAATCTGTTCAATTTTCAGCTCTTAATGTTAATAAACAATGGAGATGATTTTTTTAATGATAACTTGATTTCTATTGGACATATAACAGGTTCTGTTTTTAAAGCGTGTGTTTTTTCACCAGCTTTTAAGCGAACCTACTTACAAGCGTGTGATAAAAAATATCCAAAGTTATTCTAAATCTTTACAAGCTAAAAAGTCTCCCCTTTTTCAAACGGTTTTTTGATCACAATTTTGATAAACAGTTGAATTTTTTTAATAAATAGTAAAAGTGAAGTCTCAAAGAATCGATTGCGACCAGCACCTCTAGAGTTTCCGTTCGGGTACATACATTTCTTTAAATAATCGTTTTCCAGGAATAAAAAATTGAACAAAACTATTTCGTTGATCTGACTGAAATTTAGCACACTTCAAGTAACTCATTAATTGTCTCAATTTGAAGTAGTTATATATGTGAAAAACAAAGTTATTAACATTTATAAATTACATCTAAAATACGGGTTTTTGTAATTATCTCGGTCAATTGTTTATGGATTTTAATTTAGCAACTCGCAAATAAAACGTGACTTTTTAAGACGTTTCAACTTTTATTTAATTATTTTTCTTTAAAATGTATAAGAAATGTTTAGTAATTAAAAATATTTTTTACTCTTTATGATTGTTACACAAAATTGATTGTTCACGTCGGCAAAAAGAAATAGAAAATGAATAATAGTGAACATCAAAGAAAACGCAGTTGGCACCCCAGGTTACTGTGCATTGGGTAAATATTTGCTTTTTGATAAATCAACGTACTCCAAAATGTAGTCAGGCCATTCCGATGGTCAGTATCTAGGGTTAAGTCTGTTGTACGCCATCAGTGTTGGCGGTAAAAATTTTAGTCAAACTTCGTTAGACCACTCCATAGTAAAATTAGCACGACACTGACCGTGCCACCCCTATCCGCGTCCAAAGCGTTGGACATGCAGTGCAACCACTTCCGATAGTCTTTTGAACCGTCTCGATTAACCAACAAACATCGGGAGAGCACTCGCCAGCCATTAATAGACAGTTTTGCGCTATTCCAGTGAACGTAAACCATAAACCTTGAGCGGAAAACCGGTATACCACGATGTGTTGGTTCCAGTCTTTAGATTTTGTCTTTTTCTATTGTGTATTTTCCATTTCCCTTCGCCAAAGAAAAACGCCGCTCAACGTTCTGTCATATCCCGGCTTTAGAAGAAAAGTTTGTCTAGTAAAGTTTTAATCATTTTATTTTAGGATCGCGTTTTATATATTCCTGTTTTACGGATTTAGTTATCGAAACAAACGAATCAATACATCGGTGATAATAGCTTATATGCTTTTGGGCTTATGCTGTATTTCATACAAGGAAGAATTCGCAAGAAATAAGCAAATAAATCAAAACCACATTACAAAAAAATAAATAGGTAAATATATCCTATTTACTAAAGTGGTAAATGCCAACCCACAGCTCATGTTTTAATTTTTAAGTAAGACAAAATGAAATGACTTAATAATCTGAAGTGAATTGCACTAAAATTAGATATTATCGAATTTATTACGATTTAGAGAATATTTTTTGATACTGATCTGAAATATTAAACGATGTAAAAGCATTTATCATATCACACATCTGCAAATAGCAGTGATGTCCTTGATTATAAAAAATGCGATAGGTACTACAATAATTATATAACTATCCTCATCTTCAATGGCGTTACAACGATTCGTGAGTCTTTGCCTTATTTACTATTGCCTTTCACTGACTGTTGTTGGTCCAGAATGTCGGTCTGGTCTGGTGACCAGAATAGCGGAGTATGGAAAAGAGTATGGTCTAACAATGAATGTCAAGAAGACGAAATTTATATCGAAAACTCAAAGAAATAGCGACAATCTTCTAATAAACGGAACCAACGTCGAACAAGTGGACAAATATGCATATCTGGGAAAAATGATCTCAAAATGAAACTCCACAATTGATTACATTCAGGAGATCAAAATCAGAATATAAAAGGCTAGAGCAAATTTCAACAAAATGAGAAGAGTGCTATGTACAAGGGATTTAAAATTGGAACTAAGAGTTAGGTTGGCGAGGTTCTATGTTTTTTCGACTTTATTTTATGGAATGGAATCTTGGACCTTGAATGCGACATCAATGAAAAAACTGGAATCATTCGAGCTATGGGTGTATAGAAAAATTCTGAAAATATCGTGGACAGAACACGTCTCAAACAGAGGTTCTGAGAAGGATGAATAAAGAAATAGAAATTTTAAATATAATTAAAACAAGAAAATTGGAATATCTCGGACATATTACGCGTGGAGAGAAATACACCTTGCTCCTACTGAGCATACAGGGAAAGATCCAAGGAAAGAGAAGAATAGGGAGGCGTACAATGTCATGGCTGCGCAACCTAAGAGAGTGGTACGGATGTTCTCAAAAGTCCGAATAGCTATGATGATTGCCGAACTCCGCCGCGGAGATGGCACTTGAAGAAGAAGTTGTCGTGCGATTATTTCCCAGTGTCTCACCTCCATTTTCTTCAGATCCTCTCTGGCTGCATCTTTACATCTTCTCCTAGACCGTTCTACAGCTCTTTCCCAAAAGACATTGTGTATAAGTCGACATGCCTTGCGTATCTTAGTCTATATAGTCCAAGCTGTAGAGACAAAAATGAATGATTCTGAGCATTAATTAGAGACATTTTTTAAACTAGCACAGCGTTTTGAAGGAAAATGCTCGAAGTAACCTCCAAGTGAACGCAACTCCAAACTGTTGGTTATAATTTTTTACTATAGGTGCGAAAAACATAAAGCAAAGTATATAAAAACTCCTTCAATTTGAGCTATACAGTGGAACCTCGATTATCCGTCTCTCTATTAACCGTCACCTCTGTTAACCGTCAGGGTCCATACATAAGTTATATTGACAACATAGGTAAAAATTTAGTCATCAATTCATTTTGTTTAAGCATTGCGATAAGCCATTCGAAATTCGTTGAAATGTACACGTGAAGTTATGCCACCACCGCATTTTTTTATGTAAATAATTATTGTTCTTATTTAGGGCTCTGGGTTTCATTTTTAGAATCGCAAGCCGAAAATAAAAACGCAGAGCACAGTAATTATTACAGTTATTATCTGTGTGTCAACATAATTCAGTTTGATTCAAATTCGAACATTGATTGTGCCACTTAGTCGTATTGAGCAACAAATATGATGTTCCGAGAACAACAATCAATGATTTGAAGCAAAATGCTGAAGGAATTGAAAAGTATGCTTCGCAAATGGAATCGTTGGATGGCCGGATGAAACATAGACAATGAAAAAAAGCAACAAATGAATCACTCGACACGGCACACTTTGTATTTGTGGTTCGTTCAAAAAAGAAGCGAAGGTGTTCCTTTGTCTGGACGAATTGTTACCGAAAAAGCGTTGTTTTTCAACATGAAATTGAATGGCGATCCTTCATTCAAAGGAAGCAGCGGTTGGTTGGAAAAGTTCAAAAATCGCCACAGTATACGGGAACTGAAAATTTAAGTTGAAAACATGGGCGCCGCAAGTATTGAAGTCGTTGACGAATATAAAAGAAAGTTTCAAGATATGATCGATGAATATGGTTAAACTACAAAGCATTGCCAACGAAAACACTCACTGCACTGGCTAAAAAATATAAACCAGGATTTATAACGCAAAAGCAACGAATCACAGCAGTGATATGTTCAAATGCAAGTGGTGACGACGTTTTTACAACGGCATTAATATGAACGCGCTTTCCGTTAACTACTACACACAACATAATGCTTGGATGTCCCAGGAAATATTCGCTGACTGGTTCAAAAAGGTTCAAATTTGTTTATCTATTTTTCTAACGTCTTGTTTTTAAAGTTTTTATAATGGATGTTCGACAATACTTGCAAGTAACAAATTTGCCACCAATGGCGATTCTCATGTTGGCCAATGCACCTGCCTATCCTGAAGCCGGTATGCTCCGAAGTAACGATGAAAATATCACGTCCTCTTTTCTGCCTGCGAACACAACATCATTGATACAGCCAATGGATCAGTCGGTCATTAAAACATTCAAAAGGAGATACAGAAACAATTTTATTCAAAACCTAGTTATGGAAGAGGAATATTCTTTGCCAGAATAATGGAAAGCATACAATTTAAAACACGCAGTCGACAATACTGTAGATGCTTGGGCTGATGTTTCGGAAGTAACGCTGAAAAGAGCGTGGAATAAATTATGGCCTGAATCAACTTAAGATGAAAATGCCCCCGTGACAACCGAGCGTGATGCGGTAACAAATGAAGTTATGGCTGAATCAACTGTTTTGTTTTCGTTGCCTAAAGATGACATAAACGAATGGTTAATTTGTGATGAGGGCGCAAACGGCTATCGGTTGCTGACAGATAATGAAATCGTTGAAATGGCAACAGAGGCGGACGAAACTGATTCAGAAGCTGACAAAGACTTTGATGGTGGCGACGTTGGTGATGCTATTGCAACTCACAAAGATTTGCGTAAAGAAGCTAGAGAAGCTGCATCGCACATACAACAATTCATCAAGTGATATTTTCGGCAAGAAGAAGCAAATAAGGTAGATTTGCTAGATGTAGAAGACGTTGTAAAATGTGAAGTAACAATAAAACAAACAAAGATTTTGAAATATTTTAAATCACTTATATTGTCAAATAAAACATACAAATAAAATTTGAGAGTTATACTCTAAATTTTTTTAATGTTCTGTTAACCGTCTTTTCGATTATCCGTCATACCCTTGGTCCGGTGCCCTGACGGATAATCGAGGTTCCACTGTACTACATTAAATTTGACCCAATAGTTTACGCAAAATTAATGATTGAAGATCCAAATATGTAAATTTTTGTCAATTTTTAATTTTTGCACCAGCCGTTCTCGAGCTGAACGACGTCAGAATGAAAGTCACGGGGAGTAGCCCAACCGCTCCAACCTCTACTACAATTTAAACAAATTAAGCTAACTCCACTTCTACGGGCTGTAAAAAAAGATTTTTATTTTAATCTTTGTCGTGACTTCAGCTATAAGAATCATTAAGTTAAAAATGTGTGTAATGTATATGAAGAGCTGTAGCTTAATTAGTTTATAACGCAAAAGTTGCCCCTATTTCAAAGCAATAAATAAGGGTTGGAAAAAATTTTTAAGCAAATATTTTTATATCTTCGTAAAAACATAATCGACCAAAAAGAGAATCCGTTAGGAATTAGATATCTATCTTTTTTTTAAAAAAAGTTCTGACCCTGTAAAATTTATAAACATTTAAGAATTTTTATAAACAATTAAACCTACCCCGAAAAAGAATTGCCCGAGCGGATCTTACGAAGCCTCATCCGATTTGTAATGAACAGAGCTACAATATTATACTTTTTGCATAAAAAAAAGAATGTTAAGAGTTATTTCAAAATAAAAAATGGCGAAATATGGACATTTTTGGATTCATCGTTAATTTTGCATGAACTATTGGTCAAATTTCTTAAATTAAAGCTTTTTATGTCTACTTTTATAATATTGTACTCATTTTACGCTAAAATAGGGACTTCGTACAATAAAAATAATCAAAAATCACCGTTTTTTGCACCTTAAAAATGCCATAAAAAAATGATAACAGTTTGGAATTGCACGCCTTGGAGGTTACTCCAGGCATTGCTCTTTATAACGATGTGCTGGTTTCAAAAATTCACTAAATTAATGCACGTTTTTTTCTCTTCATCTTGGGCTAATTGGCCTTGAAGTAAATCTCACTAGATTTTTTTTTTTCGAGAAAAGAATCTAATTATTTGTTGTATCTGCGCCTCTATTAGCTCGTCAACTATCTAGTCCAGCGGTTCTCAACCTTTTTTCAACTCACCGACGCACTAACGTACTCCTTACAGATTGGCGACACCCTTATATGTACAAATTTTTGCTAGTGGTAGGTAAGTTCAGATGAATATATTAAACATATTATTTTTTATTTCGTAAGAACATAACAAGCAAAAAACAAAACAGAAAGAATACATAAAATTAGTGTGAAATTTTACCCTTATGACTTTTGCAAAGTATGTCTATCCGAGGACGAATTGTAGACAGAGAAACTCTCATCTCGCTGTCCACATCAAGTAGTCGAGACCGGTAGCTAGATTTTATATTTTTCATCGCAGAAATTCAAGATTCACATAAGTACGAGGTCGAAAACGGCAGTAAAAGGGACACTGCTTTCTTTGCTAATTCTGGGTATTCATTCTTAACTGAAATCCAAATAACATCCGGAGCTACTTCTCTAAATCTAAATTTTGATTTTAAAACTGTGTCAAAATACACTTCAATAAGTTGTTCCTTTTCAGAACTGATTAATTCTGCCTTTCTTATGTTGTTCTCGTCAAATGCAATTAACCATTCACAGTTAGCACCCAACACAGAGGGAAAGTATTTAGTTATCCCTTCTTGCAACTTACAGAAGTGCTCTTCTCCTTTAGTAGAGTTTGTTCTTCAGATTTCAAATTATTTAAAGTTATAGAGGTTTCGGGGAAAGTAGTCAAATCGTTTTTTTCTATAAAACCGAGTTCCAGAATGTTAGTTTTTTGGAGAACGCACTTATTTTATCAGTTTATGATATTATGGTTTCCTCTCGTCCTTGCATAGTTGCATTCAAAGAATTTAGCTTGTTAAAAATGTCAGAAAGGTAAGCCAACTTAGCACACCAAAGAAGGTTTATACAAAAACCACTTTGGCCATCTTCTGTTTTAAAAAATTCAAGTAGTTCGTCTTTAAGTTCTAAAGCTCTGTTTAGTATTTTTCGTTTCGAAAGCCAACGAATTTTACTATGAAATAACAAGACTTTATGATCTGCGCCCCTGTCTTTACAAAGTTTCTCAAACACCCTTGATTTCACCGGACGAGTTTTGATATAGTTGATCATAGAAACAACAGTATGAATAACTTCACTTAGTTGGCTTCCATCCGTAGTTTTTACTACCAGAGCTTCTCGGTGTAAAAAGCAATGAGTAATTATTATTAACTGGTTTTCCCGTCACTGCAGCAGCACCATCTGTAAATATCGCAGTACAATCCGTCCACTTTAGTCCGTGATTCTGAAAGAAGGTGTCAATAGTAGAAAATATATTAGTTCGAGTGGTTGTTGTTTCCAATTTACGACAGAATAGGAACTGTTCAATAATTTCCGGTCCGTACACAAATCTTACAAAAGATATCAATTGGGCCTTTCCCGAAATGTCCGTGCTTTCGTCCAGTTGTAAAGCAAATTGTGTATTTGCCAATACCTCTCTAACATTACTTTGAATATCGATTGATATATCTGGACTGTGTCATTTGATAAAGGTACCTTTGATATTTGTTCAACAGCTTCCGGGCCTAACATTGTAGCAACTAATTCTTTACATGTCGGTAAAATAAGCTCTTCACCAATAGTATGGGCTTTCTGTTTTTTGGCAATCAATTCAGAAACTTTATATGATGCTAAAAGTGCCTTATCTAGGAGTTTTATTCATTTTTCCATTATAACTAAGGATGATTGAATGGAACAACGTAGACGTTGAAAATATTCGCGCGGATTTTGGGAAACGCTTTGATGATTTTGTTTCAAATGTCTTTTTATCAAACAATTACGGATTGGCACTTTATCGATTGGTATAACGTGGTATATACCTAATAGTTAAACAAAATGGTTGAATGCATGATTGGTATATTATATCAAGTAAAAAAATATAAATAAAAATATCGTATTCGTAAATCTCGCGACACACCTGATAGGTTCTTCCGACACACCAGTGTGTCGCGACACGGTGGTTGAGAACCGCCGATCTAGTCTATAGTATCTAACTATAGTATATATCGTCAACTATACAGCTATCTCGGTAAGGGCCATATAAAACTCGAAAGACTTTCGAGTTCATGCACCTGTACCGCACCTTTAATTTTTTTTTCAAACATCCCAAGATTATTAATTTTTGTGACGAGATTGACAATATAAAAATGTTACTTTTACGCCTAGACCTAAAAGACCTAAAAGTGAAGCACTTTTACGCCTAGGCACACAAGTGTAAAAGTCAAAAGCTTCGCAGTGGACTCAACAGGCAACAATCCTTCGGTTACAGTCTTTGCAGTACCCAAAATATTGAAGGAATGAGCGATGCCGTTGGATCTTCGGAATCACATAAAACTCGTACTTTTGGGCGACAATAAGCACAAATATTCACAAAAATTAACGAGTGGATCAAAACTCAGTGATTTTACTTTTTTATCAAAATGACAATCAACAATTAATAGAAATAACCATAATAACATAAAAATTATTTGCGACGTTTGAACAACTAATATGTTCTATTCGGATTCAGAGTAAAAATGACTTTTGTGCCTCGGCTTAATGTCAAACGTACAGCCTCGCCACATAAAGTATCATTTTTACTCCTAATAAAACAATATCATCAGTGTCACTACCAATGATTATTTTTTTTGTAGTAGAGTTGCAGGTGTATAAAATGTATTTTTTGATTATTAGTGTATTTTAGATAATATTGGAAAGTGGCTGACGTATAGTGAAAAGATAAAAATCTACGTTTCTACAAATTTATAGTACAACTTAAAGAAGCAACAAAAAAGTGGTCACTTTTCGATAATTGAAATAAAGAATTCTTACACAATTGATTATGAGATTTCGAAAACCATCAAACAAATTAATTTCTGATTTTTTTTAACCAAAATTATAAATTTTAACAGTTCTTTGGGGACCTTTTCTTCATTCTGACTTGGTTTTTATTAAAAGTCATATCTTATTTAATGTAAGGTATCCTCATTACCACTATATAACTCTTCGGTAGCTTGATTTTGTTTTTAACTTTGCTGATCTGATCCCCCTTGTCTACTCGCTTTAGTTTTACATTTTTCAACATTCGACATGTTGAAAACCGTCCACGGTTTAGTTTTACATACACGTTCCAATATGTGTTAATGTCACACAATTCATCGAAGTATCTTTTTCAAAATTTTTCAAAATTTTATAACAAATTTTGTTTTTCTTGTACTTCATTTATATTGGAGATTAGTATAATTTCTGATGTATGTAGTGATGTGATAATTTCTTGACGTATTTGAAATACGGTTTGAAACTTTTGAAAATGATGTTTTGGTATTAGGTAAGTGAATACATGTTCTTTGTCAAATTTTTTGAACAAACGAATTTTCTTGATTTTTGTGCCTCCACAACACTAATGTAACTTTTAGTGTATCAAAAATCTCAGTATCTTAATATACAACAAAAATACCAGCGGATAAAAGTGATATCTCACATCTGACAATTTTTAGCGGAAAAAGGTGCTATGTCTCAATCCAAGACATGAAAATAATTCCTAAACTACTAAAACTAGTAGAGACTAAAAACCAATAATAGAAGAATTTTGTTGAAAATGGCTAAGTTTATTAGTTTTATTAGTAGAAACATGTTAACATTATATTTCGTCTGTAGATATGAATAACAGTTTGCTTTCTATTATGCATAAAAACATGACCAAGTGATTATTTAGAAGAGAAATCCGTGGAAATGTCTTTACAAAGTAAGTATAATTTACTTTTTTCTACTTTGCGTTAGTACTCAGGTTATAAAGATACACAAAAGCGTGTCGTAATAAATAAAACAATTGCTGTAATAATCCTACTAAACACAATATAATGAATCGTTCAAAGGTTATTATTAACGACTTTAACCAAAGTTTTCTTATACTATTTCAGATAGATTGGAAAGAGACAGAGAAGAAAATACATCATCTAGAGATAAAATATTTTCCTACCTATAAGTACAGTGTATTTCGATGAGGATTATTTCAAAAGAACTAGATACAGGACATTTCATAACAGACGAGAAAATGCAAAAGAAAATACATTTATGAGACTTGAAATGCAGAATAATATATATGCACAATTCTGCAAAAGGCAAATACCGAAGGTAACCTGGAACTCTCCAGATGGAAGAACAACAAGACAGATTGATGATATCTTGAGACAAGATATGCAAAAAAGAGGTGGAAACATAGAGTCAGATCATTGCAAAATGATCTCAACACTGAGGGTTGTAATTTCAAACACCAGTAAAGAAAATAAAATGGATAGAAACAAATGGAATGTGCAAAAGCTGAGAGATGAGACAATTGCAGAACGGTACCCGGAAAACATCACCAACAGGCTAAGGAATCAAAATTTAAATGAAGAAGGCCAGACATATGTAGACTGGATTGTAAAGCCAGAATGATGCTGATGAAATTAGCATACTGACAGTTTTAGCCATATAGTTACCAACCTCATACCAGTTTTCTGCTTAGCTTAGTAAAGTGTAACGTACAAAAATTTTAAAATTTTGGATAAACTGTTAAGTTTTTTCGACATGCAATCAAACTAAATAAAAATATGATTTACAAACTCATCTACCAAGTGTCATTAATCGAAATAAAAAATCAATTTAGAAAGTTCCAAAGCAAAACCGTTTATTTCTGTTCTATTGCTAAACTGTAAAATTGTGACAGCAGAACACCTGTTATCTATTTAGGTTTTTAATAATTGTGAGTGGTACAAGTATATATATTTTTTTTCAGCCATACCACTAGTACCACTACGAGTGTGCAATATGTACCTATTAGTTACAAAATTTAAATGTCAATATTATCTAAATCGTGACTTTCATGTGATTTCTAAGTAAACGTTTTTAATCGATTTTATTATAGAGTTGTCAGTTTTATCATCTGTTTATCTTAATAAAAAAACATTTAATTCTTGAGAGCATATTAATATTTGGTACAGAATCCATTTAATTATTAAAAGTCATTGTTATATTCTGGTATCATTTGAACGATTTCAGGGTCAATAATTAGTCATTATTGGGAAATACCAATATTAAAATGATTCAAGACAACATGGACCTATGGACTTAAGACTGTGAACCTGAGTTCGCTTTCACTTGACATTGAATGTGCTAATTCACGAAACGTCACGTCCCAATGGGTCCCAATAGAGAACATCTGATGAGTATATAGGGCTTAGTACAAGTGTGAGTAAGGTATAAAAAATAAACACTTACGGATCAACTGAGAACATGACATAGAGGCTAGAGCTATGTTATTAACTATAGATTCGTTGATTGAACAGACACCTCACACGTACAAAAACATGCACGAACATACATGCCACACGCACTGGCACAAACAAAATACACACACAAACATTCATATCTACACCATGCTCAATCAGTTAATCACCAGACGGCGCACTGATTTATCCTTAATCCCGAGGTGTAGCACCATCGTGCCGAATGGATGCATGGCACATAGACAAAAGTATTCCCTAATCGATGTCTCAGAGAGCTGTGGGGGATTATGGCCTGGGCTTGGTATGGGCGCATTATCGCGCGCGGTATGAGAGCAACTCGTGAAAATATTATTGAGCATGAGACAAAAAGAGATGGTCCAGAACTTTTCTGAATCCATAACGAACAGACGAAGAGGAGATAAAAAAGACAATATAAAAAACGTTCTAGGACCTACATCAAATAATATACAATATAAGCTACATTAAAGAATGAAACAAAAACACTTTCTCTGACAAAGAAACTTGATGGTGGAATGATGAGGTGCAACAGAAGGTTAGAGAGAAGAAGGAGGCTAGAAAGAGGTATGACACGTCCAAAAGAGAGAAAAATAAGGATATATTTAAGGTGGCAAAGAGGGAAGCAAAGCGCGCTGTAGCTACTGCTAAAGAAAGATCGTCTGCCCAGCTGTATGAAGAGTTGGAAACATCCGAGGAGATGAAAAGGGTATATAGCATTGCTAAAGCAAGGGACAAGTCATCAAAGGACTTGACCCACGCGCCGCAGATTGAGTGCGGATTGAAGAGTGTCAAGAACCGATGTTGAAATAAAGCAAAGATGGTAGAAGTACTTTAGTAAGTTGCTAAATGAAGCACACCAGAGGAGAGACAGAGGATGTTGAATCCCAAAAGAGAATGTAATATTGGGCATAGCGAGTGATGAACTGGTCGAGGCGTTAAATAGGACGAACAACGGTAAGGCAGTAGGACCTGATGGAATACCTTTGGTAGGTTTTGAAGGCTCTAATAGAGGAAGGGGTTGATATTTTGTAGCAAATGATGAGTAGGATATATAAGGAAATAAGGATGCCCAATACATGAAGAGAGTGTGTGATGGTATCATTGTATAAAGATAAAGGGGACATTCAGGATTGTAAGAATAGAAGAGGGATAAAATTAATGTCCCACACAATGAAAATTTGGGAGAGAACTGTAGAGCAAAGGTTAAGGAGAGAGAGACATCGATAGGAGAAGAATAGTTTGTGTTTATGTCTGGACGGAGGACAAAGGATGTCTTGTTTGCGTTGAGTCAGTTGATAGAGAAATCCAGCGAGAGAAAAAAAAGCTACATTTAATATTTACAGATCTTAAGAAGGCGTACGAAACAGTTTCTAGACAAGAGCTATGGAGATGTATGAGAAAGAAATGGGTTCATGAGATGTACGTAAGGCTTGTGAATGATATGCATGAGGGAGCGTACACCAAAGTAAGGACTGCTGTCGGATTGACCGAAAGTTGTCCAGTGACGGCTGGTTTGCATCAAGTCTTTACCTGTTAAATCTTGTTATGGATATACTGACAAAGAAAGTAAGGGAAGGGGATCCTTGGTCAATCCTCTTTGCTGATTATATCGTGTTACTAGAGGAGAACAAAGAAATGTTGCAGGAGAAGTTGGAGTGTTGGAGAAGGGCTATTGAAGAGGGAGGACTGTTAGCAACTCGAAAACGGAGTATATGTGGTTGGGAGGAAAAGGAATGGTTGGGGACATAGAATTGCTTAGAGAAAAGCTAGGACGAGTAGGAGGATTTAAATACCTTGGTTCCTACAAAACAGAATATGGAACACTAGATCGAAATATTGCCCACAGGATACAGGCTGGTTAATTTAACTGGAAGCGAATAAGCGGTGTACTTTGTGATCGAAAAATCGGGGAAAGCCTAAAAGGAAAGATAAAAAGAATGTAGTGGGACCTGTGTTGGGGTATGCCGGTGAAGTTTGACCCGTAAAAAAATCCATAAAAAGAAGATGAAGGTAGCTGAAATGAAAATGTTACGGTGGACATAGGGTAAGACTAGAAGGAACAGGATCAGAAACGACTTGATTAGAACAGCCGGGGTGACTACAGTGTCAAAAAAGAATCAAGAACAAAGACTGCAATGGTTTGGTCATGTCAGACGTAGAGATGAAAACTATGTGGGACGAAGGATAGAGCTGTTAGAAGTTGTTGGGAGAAGAGGTAGAGGAAACCGAGGAGAAGATGGAAGGACTGTGTTGCAGAGGACTTAAAAGAGAAAAGTTTAGGTGAAGAAAACCCGACTGACAAAAATGAGTGGCGACGAAGAGTAAGGAACAGCGACCCATGAAAAGGGACAAGATGAGGAAGAAGGAAGAAGATCCAGGAAAAAAAAGGTCCATATTCTTATCTGCCTCTTCAGCTAAGCTTGGAACATAAAACAAAATCTTTCGAAAGCTTCTAAATTGTTTTTGTTAATTTATATTGCCATTAAATTTTAAATTTAAAACTTTTACATTTTGAACTCCTACTTTTACTATAATTCTACTCAAAAGTGTCTTCTAATTTGGCACGTCCAATGCAATTCAGTGTACAAAGATAAAACCTTTTTAAGATTACGTAAGACATTAAATATTGTAATAAGAGAAGTACTACATATTTTTTTAATAGAATACTTTACTAAGTTCTATTGAAAACAATGTAAACAAATTAAAATCATTTTAGCTAAGTATCATTTGTAGTACACTTCTACATTTTACTCACAAGCTTTTGAAAAATACTGATAGCAGATAAAATAACCAGTCTATTCATATTATGGTATCAAAGGCGACAATAACTAAAAATTTAATAGCAATTTGTTATAAATATCTCCATTTTGTATATTGTGTTTCCCTACAAAAATCTCTCAATAGTTATCAGCAACAACAACAAAAAACGCCAATTTTCAAAAGGTATCCACCACTTTTATGATAATTTGAAGACTAATTAGAAGAAATTGTCACTATTTTGGTACAGTTAACACTATTTATTAATGTGTTGCTGAAGTGCAGCTGAAAACTATATTAACTTTAATCAAATAAAGGGCAGATATCGATCACAGTTTTTTATTAAATCTTGCCCAAATACTTTGGCTCTCTGAGCACCTTCAGGACATTTTGTCAAAAATGTAGGCTATCCAGCACTTCGATGAATGTTATATACATTGAATAATACATTTACACAAATCGAACACTGTACAAAGGACAAACAGTTTAAAAAATTTTTTTGAAAGCTAAATTGTGGGCGACAGCGGGAGAGAAAATCATTCTCAGCACATTCATGAAACCTTATGAAACAGTTTAGGTAAAACACCAGTTTTTGTATTTCCAAATCTTAAAATATTCCTTAAAGAGAACGAAGAACAAAGGTCCTTACAAAAACGGTACTTCTGAACTACGCCAGTGACATAAATCACAGATGGTAGACTGTTGGTAAGTCGAATGGAAACTTCTTTGAAGGATGTCATGAGCTGGATGAAGAAACATAAAACATTACGGAGTTACTAACAAAGATCCGATACCTTTGAGACTTATTTCGTATCGAGATTTGTCTAAAAATAAATTGAATCACTAGTATAAACCAGTTAAACATAGCGGTAATCAAATAATATTCCAATGGTTTTGCAAGGTAAGAAATAAATTCATTTCATTAAATGCATCTTTAATTAAAAGCGGATGCTTTGTGGAATACCAAAAAGAGACGCCTGAAACGGTTGGAAAAAAATAAACTTGTCACAAACGTCTACTGGATGCACCAAGTCGTACCTTTCTAGGGACCAAGAGTTAGGATCTGTAGGTGTCATTAGCCTTTCTTAGTCTATAAAATAAAGAAGACAGGAGAGTTTCAGACATGCAACTTGCATTTTAATGCATTTTTTTGTGAATTCGTAAAATTTGGATTTTTTAACACTTTGGGCATTTATTTGCATATTTTATCAAATTTACCTGAGCCTTGCCCTGTTAGTCGTTTAAAGTCTATGCATTTTCAATCGAAAATATTTACGATATTTACATCTAGAGGGATTACAAAAGTCTTTGCTATATTTATTTATTGCTATAAATCCCTTAATATATTTACGTTTTTAATGACAGCACAACAAACATTTTACAATTCGCTTTTACGATTTTTCAATTAATATCTGCATGCATAGACTTTATCTATAACTTCATTCTTAGTAATTCTTCGAAATATGCAATCCAATATCTGTGGGTCATTAAGAAGTTAGTACCCTGATCTTTTAAGACATTTAATGTTATACTAATATTTTGATAAATCATAAAAGTTCCTCAGTTGTTAAAAGCTGTTAAACCTTTATAGTCCGGTAAAATAAGGATGCAACCTCGGAATGAAAGATAATAAGCTGAAAATTTGCATACGTCTTTATTTTGATGGCATAAAACTTACCTCAAAAGTCTCATATAATCACGTGTCCGCGACTTAAGATATTTAAGGTCAAAGGTCACGAAAATGAGTTTTCTGCAAATATCTCGTTTCCCTTACACTTTATGACATTTAAGGTGGTAAGAAAAATTGTTTTTTTTGTCTCAAGTACTTTTATGTACCTTCAACCCTTCTTAAGACAGAGCGCAAATAGTGGGGGACCGCTTACCTGTGTATACGGTAACGCGAAGTCAGCCAGTAGGATTTAATAAATAATAAGTTATATAGTTAATTATTCACTTAAAATACTATTATTATCATTAAATTTTTATTATTTATTATTTAGTAAACTATATTTATAGATATTAATTATAAAATATATATTTTTTATATATTTATTTTATTTTTAACAAACATACAATATTAAATGAAATATTTCAAATGAACTTTAATGATATTTTTAACAGCTGTATATACGATAAATTAAGATCAAGTGCAGAATTCAACAATAATCATTTTTATATTTAATTAAATACTGAAAAAATCATATTTATTATTTTTTTAAATTATATATTTATTAATCAAATAATCGATTTATTAAAGTTACAAATAAAATATATATTCTTTTATTATGTATGGTTAATATTTTTGTATTAATTTTCTTCTTCATCGTCTTCTTCTTCATCTTCTTCCTCTGACTGCTCAATATCGGATTCATCATCATCATTCTCGTTTATTAAAGTATCAGAATAAAAATATTCAAGAATATTATGTGCATATTCACTTTCTTCATTGAAATCATCTGAAGTTGATGAAGCGTTTAGACATGTTTGTCCATTACACTGCCCACAAATTAAAGTACATTGCAATCCTGATTTCCTGCATCCGCAATTAGAACCACTACCTTTCTTGCAATTGCAAAATATTGTATTCAGCAGTTCTTCTGGTGCTGGCGGTAATAATGTTGTTATTGGTTCCAGAAATTCATTTTGTATTACCCAGCCGAATTCTTGGGGTTCTAAATCATTTCCCTGACGAGCTGCTGCACTTGAAGGTGAAAGACTTGATAACTGCACTGGTTTGTTGAGTCTTGTTGATTTGATGAACTGGGTGTATCGAAAAGAGTCTATATCGTCTTCTGATGTTGGAGCATTATACGCTGCTAAGAAAATACGTACTCCATTTTCAAATAATTCTTGTACAGAGCAGTTTTTTTGTTGAAATAGTTGAGGTGACTGATGTAAATGGTGATTTTTTTCGAACATTTTAATAAACAATATTTTACCTTTCCTATAAATCGCAGAAGTCGTATCACATCCACTAAACGCGTGTAAAAATAAGATGTGTTTCTTAGAATGAGGGTATTTATCAAAACTTTTCGATGAATATAATTTTGTTTCCGCATTACCCTTACCAATTTAAAAAAAAATTTCTTGTTGATGTGATTGAGCTCGTCCTATCAAGATAACTAGCAAATCAATATCTTCTCCTACAATGACGGAAGTTTTTCCTACATGTTCAGACTCTGCAATAGCTGTTTCTACAATGAGAACATCAGCATCATCTCTGGCTTGTTTTGTAGTGATATTAACAGCTTTTAATTTGTCGATAAGCATGTCTATAAAGATTTTTTTATTAGATGTGTTCGATAAAAATTGTTCTTGGCTGATAGGCACATTCATTGTTTCATTAAAACGGAGTTCGTAAGATTTTGAAATACCGGCGGAAAGTCCCAAACTCATTCGCTACGGTGTGTAGAAAATCATATTAAAAAAAACCGGTTAGGTCATATATAACAAAGGAGCATCTGCTACAGCTTCGCAGAAACAGCAACCACCGTACAAGAGATTTGTATTTCGAGATATAATATTCGTAGTAATATGGACGAAAAGTATTTTATTTAATATTGTATGTTTGTTAACAATAAAATAAATATTATATAAAAAATATATATTTTATAATTAATATCTGTAAATATAGTTTATTAAATAATAAATAATAAAAATTTAATGATAATAATAGTATTTTAAGTGAATAATTAACTATATAACTTATTATTTATTGAATCCTACTGGCTGACTTCGCGTTACCGTATACACAGGTAAGCGGTCCCCCACTCTTTGTGCTCTATCTTAAGAAGGGTTGAAGGTACATAAAAGTACTTGAGACAAAAATTGAAGAGAATTTTCCATTCTACAATTTTTCTTACCACTTTAAATGTCATAAAGTGTAAGGGAAACGAGATATTTGCAGAAAACTCATTTTCGTGACCTTTGACCTTTAATATCTTAAGTCGCGGACACGTGATTATATGAGACTTTTGAGGTAAGTTTTATACCATCAATATAAAGACGTATGCAAATTTTCAGCTTATTATCTTTCATTCCAAGGTTTGCCCCCTTTTTTGCCTTATTTTACTGGATTATTAGTTCCAGCATTAAAGTTAAGGTAGTTAGTTGTGGTTGTTAAATATGTCAAAAGTGAAGTGTAACCCAATGTGGATCAAACGGTATCCAGAACTGAGATTAGATGGAGAACATTTTTTTGCACCGTGTGCACGAAACGTAAATATATGTGAGGGTAAGATGAATAATAAAAAGAGGAGAACTGCCAAAAATCAGCTTGAAATATCTCTAAATTATTGTAAATTATAGGCAGTTAGATAGGAAAAGTGAAAAATTTTAACGAAAATAATAATGAAGGACGTTGGTTTGCCCTGATCTTGTCATTAAATTAATTAGCAGGGCTAATAAGAGACTGTTTTTCTTATTAGCCCTGCTAATTAAGATTAATCTAATTTCAATATTAAATCGTATATTTGGAAATTATATAGAAAGTAGTGGTTCCCCTGGAAAAATGATTTGCTGTTCCGGATTAACGCGAGTTAAAAATTTATTGTAGTGCAACACATAAAAAGTGCAAACAAAACATACGAATAAGTTACACTCGAGGACATCGCAGCAGTCGTTAAAAAGTAGTTTGCTGCTTAAAAAGTAGTCTTTTTCTAGGTCCCTTAAGCCAGCGGGGACACATGAGCGGAATCCAATTTAACCTACGTAATATTTTTTCACCAATTTTTCACTAATTTATTACCACCCTAATAATTTTTCACCACCAAACCAACCTTAAGGGGAGCGATTCTGCTGGCTTAAGGTTCAAGCTAGCAGAATTCAAAAAAAAAACTTTTTGTTCATGGCATATTTTTTCACCAATTTTTCACTAATTTATTACCACCCTAATAATTTTTCACCACCAAACCCCCCTTAATGGGAGCGATTCTGCTGGCTTAAGGTTCAAGCTAGCAGAATTCAAAAAAAAAACTTTTTGTTGATGGCATATTTTTTCACCAATTTTTCACTAATTTATTACCACCCTAATAATTTTTCACCACCAAACCACCCTTAATGGGAGCGATTCTGCTGGCTTAAGGTTTAAGCTAGCAGAATTCAAAAAAAAAAACTTTTTGTTGATGGCATATTTTTTCACCCATTTTTCACTAATTTATTACCACCCTAATATTTTTTCACGACCAAACCACCCTTAATGGGAACGATTCTGCTGGCTTAAGGTTCAAGCTAGCAGAATTCAGAAAAAAAACTTTTTGTTGGTGGCATATTTTTTCACTAATTTTTCACTAATTTATTACCACCCTAATATTTTTTCACCATCAAACCACCCTTAAGGGGAGCGATTCTGCTGGCTTACGGTTCAAGCTAGCAGAATTAAAAAAAATATTTATGATCTACCACAGTGTTCTGCTAGGTTTTTACGAATTTATTACAACTTTAGTAATTTTTCACCCCTTACTACCTCTTTAACAAAAATTAAATAAATTTGTTTTTTCAAAAATACTTGAATACATTTACACGGTGTGTGTGTGTGCGAGTGTGTGTGTGTGTGTGTGAAAAACACTTCTGTTGTAATAATTGGAATATTTAATTAAAAATTACTACTTACCTATTACTTATTAATTACTTACTAAAAGTACTACAAATTTCACTGGACTGATAAGTCCGAAAACGTTTTGAACTTAATCCTTTAGGATTTTTAAAATTTAATTAAATATACCAATCACAATAGTGTTTTACTTCAATGTTCGAGTTTTTTAACTATATGATATACAGCCAACTCACGGGAATGATCCCTTTTTAAGTTGTAAAATTTTGTTAAAAAATAGGTTGTGTACAAAACAACAATATTGCAATGTTTAGCATATAAAAAAGTTGGTGAAGTTGGTGTTTGTGTAAATTCTAGAATTTAAAGATGTAAACTACTTTCCTTATTTGAATTTCTAGTATTTATGGGAATTATCTTCCACACTGACACATACGGATTTCAAGATTGGAGGGTTATTGGAAAACAAATCCACTATTCAACTTAAAATCTTTTTTGCAGAACATCGGAAGAGATCTTTTTCTTATAATTTTAAGGTGCTTAATCTTCATCCATAATCCAATGGGACCGAATGTTATTCCTGAAGATCGGTTTTATAGAATAAGAACATAGACTTTTTAATAATAAAATGACTGCTCTGCGTTATCCAGTAAAATAATTATCGCTAGATGAATCGATGGTACCGTGGAAAGTTAGACTTAGATATCAAGGTTGGAATTAATTCGTAAATTAATTTATAAAAAAGCAAAGAAAGACGGAATATCGCACGCGAACATTTACCTATAAATAATTGCTAATAAATCGGACAAACGTGAAACGAAAACGAAAAGATGCAGAGTATGTCCTATCCTAAAAATAAGAAAAAACCCAATTTATGAGTGTGTGGATTGTGCCGAGAAACCAGATCTCTCCGTGGGCGATTCTTTCAAACATTTCCATAAACAAAATAAATAAGTTAATATTTTTTTGTTTAAAACCTTTAATTTTTACCTATATTCAACTGACAATGAATGAAAAATCGACAAAGAATTAAAATACAAATATCTTTAAATTTTTAAAATGCTGCTAATATAAATTTATTTTACTACGCAAATAATCTATATCAGCTGTTCTGACCAACCGTTAATTTCGGTCTCATTTGAATATACCTACTTAAAATGTTTTGCAATATAAATTCTTTATGTTATACACCTAATCTTAAAATTATGTTTTCATCAATCGTTAATACTCTTCTTATTTAAATATTATTAAAATATTAAATACCTAAATTATTTTTCAAATTTTCATCTACCTAATGAATGCAAATCTTTTAACAATAGGGTGCAATAGGTGCGCACGATCCCGACGACCCTCCTTTACAATCAGATAAATAATGTAATAGACGTAATAAAATTATTTCAATTTGAATATTTCTTACCTGGTAATTTATTCTGTGAAATATAAAAATTCCATTGTATTTACTAAAACTCAACTTGATTTCAGTTATTTTATATTCATAAAAAGGACTAACGATTCGATTTCGCTTAGCCATGTAATACGACTCGAATCAGAGTCAATTTTTTAAAACGGGTAAAATTTATAGTTTTTGGAATAAAGTGTTTTCATATTTTTAATATTTAAACATTGAAAAAATAAATATTAGTTAGTATAGAATAACATTTGAAAATGTTTTTCAATTAGGGTAGTTGAGAAAAACATGACTAGGCTGGTAAAAATATAGTAAAATTCTAGCAGAGCACTCTTGTGTTTTCAAAAAGATTTTTTATTCACCTAGCGTCAATGTATATCTTGTTGAATGTTTCCCATTATCTGAAGCTTAGGGGGTCAAAAATTATAAGGGTGGATCAAATTTAGTAAAAACCAGGCAAGCAATTTATATTTTCAGTTACAAGTAGAATACAGTAAAATTATAAAAATAGATTTTTTATCACCTTAAATTTTAAGGTAGTAGAATTATTGACTCCTCGTAGAGGGTAGTTGAAGGGTGAAAAATTACTAGGATGGTAATGTATTAGTACAAATCTAGCATAATACTGTAGTATCTCATATTTCCGAAAAGATTTGCTTTGCATTCAACCAGCGTAAATGTGTAGATGGTGGAATTGGTGAAATTCGTTAACATTTAGTAAAAACTAACCAGAGAGTTTCTTATTTTACTTATAAATAGTATTTAGTAAAATTGAGTAGAGGATAGTAAAATTGTAAAAAAATATTTTTTTCACGTTAAATTTTAACCTAACAGAATTATTGACTTATCACAAGGGGTAGTTTAGGTGTGAAAAATTACTAGGGTGGTAATAAATTAGTAAAAACTTAGCAGAATACTGAGGTATTTCAAAAATACGTTTTTTTCTTATTTTGCTGGTTCAAATATTCAGCTAGTAGGAAAGTTTTCGAATAGGTTTATGGGAGCAAAATTTTCAAGGATGGTCAAAGTTTAGTATATACTTAACAAAACACTTTTTTATTTCAGTTATAAGTAGTGGACAGTAAATTTGAAAAAAAATTTCTCCTTAAATTTTAATCTAACACAATTATTGACTTTTCAAAAGGGGTAGTTAAGGGGTGAAAAATTACTAGAATGGTAATAAATTCGTAAAAACCTAGCAAAACACTGTGGTATATTATAAATATGTTTTTAATTCTGCTGGCTTGAACCGCAAGCCAGCAGAACCGCAAGCCAGCAGAATGGCTCCCCTTAAGGGTGGTTTAATGGTAAAACAATATTAGGGTGGTAATAAATTAGTGAAAAATGGGTGAAAAATATGCCATCAACAAAAATTTTTTTTTTTTGAATTCTGCCATCTTGAACATTAAGCCAGAAGAACCGCTCCCATTAAGGGTGGTTTGGTGGTGAAAAATTATTAGGGTGGTAATAAATTAGTGAAAAATGGGTGAAAAAATATGTCATCAACAAAAAGTTTTTTTTTTTAATTCTGCTAGCTTGAACCTTAAGCCAGCAGAATCGCTCTCATTAAGGGGGGTTTGGTGGTGAAAAATTATTAGGGTGGTAATAAATTAGTGAAAAATTGGTGAAAAAATATGCCATCAACAAAAAGTTTTTTTTTTGAATTCTGCTAGCTTGAACCTTAAGCCAGCAGAATCGCTCCCCTTAAGGTTGGTTTGGTGGTGAAAAATTATTAGTGTGGTAATAAATTAGTGAAAAATGGGTGAAAAAATATGCCATCAACAAAAAGTTTCTTTTTTGAATTCTGCTAGCTTGAATCTTAAGCCAGCAGAATCGCTCCCCTTAAGGTTGGTTTGGTGGTGAAAAATTATTAGGGTGGTAATAAATTAGTGAAAAATTGGTGAAAAAATATTACGTTGGTTAAATTGGATTCCGCTCATGTGTCCCCGCTAGCTTAAGGGTCCTTCTTTTTCTTCCAAAACAAACGATCAACGTCAGTTCAATGAATATGTGCAGAGAATGGTGACATCAAGTATATCATTAAAAAAATTAAATAACATAACTTTAAGGTAATTTTTGCAAAAGTACTGTACTCATACATATTATAATATACCTGAAGAAACTACCATGAGAAAAAATTATCTCGATACTGTATGTAAGGAAACTATGCTGCAGATAAAAACAATTATGACAACTACTTTTTCATTATGGTTGATGAAACTACAGATTCTTGCGGTAGATATATAACACATCCATTAATTGGGGTGAAAAGTTTTTTAATTTTAATATCTGATTGTCGGATATTACCTTACATGATGAAATTTTATAAATTTTGTCCTGTTTTATTAAATATGTATAATGAATTTGATCTAATTTGTGTCTAAAAAATGAAACTTACAGGCTTACAGTCTTGAATTTCACACTAAACTTTGACAAATGTATATCACTTTTTTGCAATATTGTCACTCGGCCAAACCTAATAGCAATACCATTACAAAAAGTTCAAAATAAAAAGATATATAGACAAAATTAGAATTTACTATCTATGACCTCTCTAATAATTTGGAACAAAAACGCAACGTGTGATTTAAAAATAAACACATTACATAAAGTTCAAGCGCAGTAAGTAAAGAATAGAAAGGGTTTTGACAGAAATTTATGCAACAACACATTCGTTAGAAAACAAACAGAATAATTGCTAGGGATAAAAAATACAGTTAAACTGAAGTGCGAGTAATGATTTAATTTTATTAATAATAATCATGTATCTTACGACTTTCCATATTTATCTTATTCTTTCCATATCACCTAGTTCTTTAACTTCAAACGTTTGATCTATCTTGTTCGGGTACACTGCAAATTTTCTTACCTTAATTAAGATAGTATAAAGGTCGTGGCATATTATCGTGCACGTTGCGTTTCCAGCACATAGCGTTTAGTTTCCGAAAAATATAATTTAAATGGTTTTAAATATGAACAACGCACACTGTCCGGAACATAGCGTTTCAGACACTTAACGTTTCCGTTCAGTATATTTGAAAACAATATTTTACTGATGCCGACGGCTACGTAACGAGTCGTAACCGGTTGGTAAGGATAATGTGAATTAGATGTCCGTCGTTTTCCCCCTGTTGTTTATTTAGGTATTTGTTTCATTTTGATACAGAGTATTTCAAAAAATAATTTTCGAGGCTATTTTGTCATTTATGCATGTGTTTTTATTGCTTTGTGACAATTAATCACGGAAGTGATAAACAATTAGTACTTTTGTACGGAAGTGATACCTCTTCTTTTTAAAAATACTTTTTGGTTTGATATGTATGGCTTCGTTAAATGTAGTATTTTGTTTTTTAACTGAAGGTGAAATTAAATTTAAAACATATTTAAACTGAATTCTATTCATTCTAAAATATCCATAATATTTTTCATCGTCATCAATTATTTCTCTGTATAAAGTATAATATTCACATTCCTTCTTCCTTTCTCTTAGCATTGGATGTACTTCAAACCTTCTTTTTAACACAGTTTTTCATTCTTCATCGTTAAGTAGAAGAGCAATTGCACATAATTTTGATCGAGAAAAGCGAGATCATATCTTCACCGAACCAAACTGAAACGTTCTATGTATGAAAATGTGAACGCGCAGCCCAATTGCTGGAGTGGAAACGCTACGTGCCGGAAATTATACGTGCACGATAATATGCCGCGACCTTAAGTGGATATTGAGGTCTTTAAAACCTGTTTAAAAAATTAGTTATCCACAAATCCTTTACCCTATTTTTTTTTATTTTTACACTTTAAAATCATGTATTATTACTACAAAAAATTGAAATAAGAGCTAATAATGTAAAATGGTTGAATTTGTGATGTACATCAGTATACCTTTCGTTGTTATGGAAATAAGAAAAACAAAAATTAATTTGCAATCTGTCACATAAGATTAATTGTTATTACTGTTTGTATATTTCTAAAAAATTAGTTCTAACATTGAGCACACTTAAAGAGTAAAGCAAAATCGCAGTTAATACCGCAAAAATCGGAAGACGCTTATAAAAAAGAATACGACAAGTTCATTAAATGGACGGAAGAGCAAAAGGTAACACATACAGATGAACGAGTTGTGCTTTCTTACCTTCGGAAAATGTCGGAACAGTAAAAGTCGTCGACTATGTGGGCTATCCATTTGAAATTGCAAAGTATGTAGAGGATAATATATAAGCTAGGCCGGCGGGTAGGTGGGAAATAAAATACCACCCGCGGACCAACAGGTGGGGTAGATAGGACTCCTAAGCCGTAGAGAAGGCAACTTATCTAAGAAAAGGATACTCTGATTTAAAACCCTGGTCCTCCAGGTTGGGGGTTGAGGCATCGGGCCAACTCCTCGATACTCGGAAAAAATGATCAAAGGTTAAAAATTTCAGCAAAAAGCCTTGGAATTCGGAGGGATTAAACTATAAACGAAATTCGCAAAGAAAATGGATTATGAATTTGGGTGCTTGGAACATACAAGGAATAAGGACAAAACAGGAGGAGGTCTTCCGTGAACTGAGTAAAATGAAACTAGACATCTGTGTATTAACTGAAGTAAAGAAAATAGTGGCATAGAAAAGAGCGAACGAGCTAAAAGGGGAGTGTCTATAGCAAAACATCAGAAACTGAAAAAATGTATTAAATCATGGCAAGAAATAGATGAAAGAATTATCCTCATGGAAATTAAGAAAACTGGCCATGAAATAGTGGTAATTGGAACATATGCACCGACGGATGACTCAAGGGTTGACAGCAAGAAAGAGTACTTTAACGAGTTAACAACTGTTCTAGCCACAATTAATAAGAAGAAAGAAATTTGGATCTTAGGTGATCTTAATGCAAGAACTGGAAAGAGCTCCAACAGTGAAATAATAGGGAGATATGGAGAACTAAATTGTGGCAAGTTTTAAAAGAATTAAATTTCCGGTGGGAAAAATCAGACCGAAAATCACTTTTGGTTGACCGGGAGGAGATAATATGTTGGAGAAGAAATTATCTAAGATCCATACGAAAATTCCGGGCTGAAGGAAGGCCCATCTTCTACCAGGATGAAACGTGGGTAAACTCAGGTCATACTCTAAAAAAAATTTGGTCAGATAAAAATATATTAAGCTCCAGGCAAGCCTTTATGGAAGGTTGGTCTACTGGTATCTCCCCACCTTCTGGTAAAGGCAGTAGATTAATAATTTCTCACATTGGCAGTGAAAAAGGATTTGTTAAGCATGGTTTGTTGGAATTTCAGTCCAAAAGCACAAAAGACTATCACGAGGAGATGACAGCTGATGTTTACGAAGAGTATTTTGAGCAGATGATTGAACATATACCACCAAATTCAACTATAGTATTAGATAATGCACCTTATCATTCACGACTAGTAGAAAGACTTCCAACGACTGCGTGGAAGAAACAGGATATTCTTGACTGGCTGCGGAATAAGTATCTGCCTTACGAAGATGGAATGGTAAAAGCAGAACTTCTAAAAATTGCCCGGCAACACAAATCTAAGTTCAAGGAATACGTAGTTGACAAAATGGCGGAAAGGCGAAACATTACAGTCCTTAGACTTCCACCCTACCACTGCGAAATAAATCCAATTGAACTCATTTGGGCACAAATGAAAAGTTATGTGGCTAGAAAAAATACGTTATATAAAATACAAGCTGTACAGTCCTTAGACTTCCACCCTACCACTGCGAAATAAATCCAATTGAACTCATTTGGGCACAAATGAAAAGTTATGTGGCTAGAAAAAATACGTTATATAAAATACAAGCTGTACGTGAATTGTTATACGAGTCTTTACAACATATTACAGAACAAAACTGGAAAGATGCAGTAAGACATGTAATAGAAGAAGAACAAAAAATGTGGGATCTTGATAACATAATTGATGCGACCGTAGAGACACAACCGCTAATTATTAACCCCTTGACTCGGATTCCGAAGTTGATCCTATTTATTTTGAATTTGAATAGTTTTCTAATCGTAATTATATAAGGTAAGTAATAATAGTTGTAATCGTAAGGTATTAAAGGGGAAAGGCGCAAAATGTCGCCTGTCAAAATGTTCAATGTGTTTTAAATGTATCCATTTTTTTTTCAAATCCTGAGAAAACTAAACAGCATTTTTGAAAAATTTAAAGGCAGAATGAAATATTTATTAGAATAAATAAAAAGTTTCTTTTGCATGCAATATTTTCAATTAAAAATTATACTATATTTTCTCTTTTATTTTCACCCCTGTTACATAACATATTAAAATAAACATTGTAGAAGTTTTCAGGGACTTTCTGCCCTCAGTAATAATGTAATCTTTCATTCTGCGTTTAAATTTTTCAAAAATATTTATTAGTTTTCTACGGATTCGAAAATAATGGATACATTTAAAACACATTGAAAATTATGCCAGGCGACATTTGGCGCCTTTCCCCTTAATTAAATAAATGTATCTTTTACAAATGGCAAGAAACTTTTTATTTTTGAATAAAATAAAGAAGTTTTATACATACAAGTTTTACAATTTAAAAAATATATTTATTTAGTTCAAAAAAATGTTTCAATCATATACTCTACGACACTGGTGTAACACATCTGTAACCATTCAAAATACCCTCGTAATAGGATTGATTATACGGTATTGTATTCCTTCAGATACAAGGTGGGTTAGTCGAAAACATCTTAAACCGTCAGTTTCAGGTTGGTTTTTACTATTATATCGTATTACCTATCCTCTCTGTATTTCAGCTCTCTAATTAGGGTTAAACTTGTAGTGAGCTATCGACAAATTGTGAACCGTGTATAGATATTGTTCTCTATGCATGTGCCTCAGATTTTTTCGTTTAAAGGAAACAGTTTTTCGTCGTTTTTGACGTTGTCAAAAATCAGCGAACACACTACATATTTTATTTTGCCTTCATTAATTTTTAGACCGATATTCCGAGCTGCTCGTTCTATCAGGTTAAATGCTTCATCATGACTCTTCTAATTCTAGCTACGATATCGACGTCGTTTGCAAACTATAAAGTTTGTACACTTTTTGTTATTATTGTACCTCTGATATTGACTACTGATCCTTATTGAATCGCAAATTTCGAAAAGGGCTTATCTCTAAAATTCTTCAAAATTTACTTTTACCCTTGTTTACATGTCCACATATAGATCGATTTCTATCAGCAAGAATGACTCATATCTGATTTCATTAGTGGAAAAAAAGTTCGAGCCTGTACAGTAAATTTCAAAAAGGATCTAAGAGATCAACTTCAAATTCGTTTATATTCCGCTTTGAAAGAATTTGAAAATGTTCAATTAGATATGGATTTTGTTTTCGTTATTTAGCATTTCTCATTGAGTGAAAGCAGTTCGGATGACGAATTGATGCTTCAAAAGAAAAAAAGAGTGAGGAGAAAACATAATTAAATATGTTAAAGTTAAAGGACTTTACGAAAACCATTGGGGAAAAAATCCTTCAAGAAAAACTAGAGGTAACTGCAAATCAGCGTTTTTAATCTTCTAGTAGAAAACAATACCATAATCGAAACATTTGGTTCTTATTTACAAGTATGCTCGAAAATGTTGCGAACTTAACGATGATATTAAACATAGTAAACGAAAAACGAATTAATAGCTTTAATACTAAAAACGAACGAGACACGTACCTCCAAGGTTTACTGGAATCTTTTACGGTAAAGGAAAACGAAAAGACAAAAAGTAGATCCAAATCAGTCCAACCCTAAAAAATCCAAGCCCAAAGTGTACTCGTACGAGTATTACATGGAACTGGGCGGAAACAAAAAATAGGTATTCAAAAATGCATCTTTGAATTGATATGGCGTAACCGAAGAAATAAAAGATTAAGTCAATTCAAAATTTGCAATAAAAGCCCCTATGCATTACGCGAAAAATATGGTCGTTATAGAAGTAATGTTTCATGAGCAACATGCGCGTCAATATACAATTTTCTGTAATATATTCCAGTCAAAAAAATTCACTATTCTAACAACATCGCAAAGAAGTATTTATCATCTACATTAATGTGAAACTGACTGACAAATTGACGTGTGCTCACAATCCGAGGAAATTAGTGTTAAGCTGAATGACCTACACCAGAATGAAAATACCAAAAGAGTTGCAAGTGTTGAACTAATAGTACATAAGTCCAGGAAGTGTTTTATATCATCCAAATATTATGGGTATATAAATTTTGTATACATAATATGAAAACTGGAAAAGCCACTTTTTACTCCTACCACGAGGGTCAAGTCCTCAAGGGGTCCAACAAAGTGGCATCATGTCTGAATGATTATATTCGTGAAAATGTCCCAGAAAAAATAACTGCGTCGCACTTACACTGCGACGGATATCAGGACAGTGTTATGATAAAATATTGTAGTTATCAGTGGGTCAAAAGATAAAAGTTTTCCTTTACTGTTCGCAAAGAGGACATTCTTTGAATAATTGTGATAGAGACTTTGCAACAGTGAAGCGCAAAATCAAGAGGGCAGATCATTTGTTTACTTCTCAACAATACATAGATTTGATTCTTAGTAGCACAAAGAAGAACTGGTTTAAGGTGAAACCTGCCGCACATTACGATATTTTGCAATGCAAGTCATAGTTTAAAAGTGTCTGGATCAACAGAAAGATATTTATTCCTGCTTTATCGACTATGAGAAAGCGTTCAGCACCATCAAACATAACAAACTTATAGAACTATCAGATCTTTCAGGTCTTGCTACTAATGACATCAGATTATTAAAAATCTGTATTGAAATCAAATATAAAGTATGGATATATGTCATAATAATGCGTATTTTTGCCTTCTCATCACATGTCCTAAGTACTCAAGTTTTCGTCTTTTGATAGTTAATATTATTTCCGCCTCATTTCCTATTCTTCTAGTTACTTCCACGTTTGACATTCTTTGAATCCATGATATTCGTGTCCACGCTTCCAAGCCATAAAGAAGAGTAGAGAACACGTAACATCGAAGCATTCTCAGGCATAGTTCTAACCTTATATCCCGACAACAAAGAAACTTTTTACGTTTAATGAATGATGCACGTGCTATTTCAATGCGTGTCCTAATTTCTTTGGTTTGGTCTACATCTGATGTTATCCATGTTCCTAAGTATTTATCTTAGTATCGTCTGCAAAACGTAAGTTATTCAAAACTTCTCCATTGATAGATATACCTTCTATTGAGTCTGAGAGCGCTTTTTGAAATACCGCTTCACTGTAGACATTGAAAAGTAGTGGGGACAGCACGCAACCCTGGCGGACTGCTCTCTGTATTTTGATATTTTGAGTGTACTGGTCGTCAACTCTTACATTGGCAGTTTGATTCCAATATAAATTAGATATAATTTTCATATCACGACTGTCAATATTTTTGCTTTTGAATATATCTACAAGCTTTTTATGTTGAACCTTATCAAATGCCTTTTCAAAGTCTACAAAACATAAGTACATGTCCTGATTCATGTCCATGCATCTCTGAGCCAGCACATTCTAGAGATACTGGAAGAGATAAATGAAGCCATCAAGATTAATGGCATACCAATAAGTAATCTTCGATATGCAGAAAATACTGTTATACTGGCCTATAACATCAACATCAGAGAAAATACTACAGGCAACCAATTGGGACTTAAGATCAACACAAAGAAAACTAAATTTATGGTGATTAAAAAAAATAACATTCAACATATCGACCTGCATAATGAAACCGAACATATTGAAAGAGTACATCGATTAAAATATCTAGGATACACGATAAATGATAAGTGGGACTCCGATGTAGATATTAAGATCTATATATTCCGAATTGAAATAGCAAGATCTAGATTCATAAAAATGAGAAAGCTCTCAACACGTTCGCTGCGCATGTCGCTTATCAGTGACATTCGGTTTTCCTCTCTAGGGTGTCACTAGTACAGTTGCTACCACTTTTTTTTACAATTAACTATTGTATAAAAGAAAGTGGATGTGTTTTGCAATAAAGCACATGCAATTCGTTCGCGTATTTTACAATGGAGGGCCGTTACATTAACCGAGTTGCTGAAGTTTATAGGCCTGCTGTTGCATACAGGAACTCTTAGGGCAAATATGTTCTATTATTATTGGAAAAAGGATAGAATCTTTCATATTTTTCGGAACAGATAAGTCGTGATCCGTCTTCGGATCGCGACTCAAGAAGTTACTCAAGAGATTTAAAACCAGAAGACCGTCTATACAAAACACAGATACTAATAGACCCGTTGAATGAACAAATGTGTGAAATCTATTACGCAAGTAAACAACTATCACTGAACGAATCCATGATCTTATGGCGAGGTCTCTTGGTGTTTCGCCAGTAGATTAAAAATAAGAGACACAAGTACGGGATCAAACTATATACGCTTACTGAGCCAAGTGGATTGGTATTAAAATTTCTCGTTTACACCGGACAATTGGATGACATTGGAGGTAAGGGTCATGCAGAATAGTTTTGTACTCGCAAGAAAATTATTAGGACAAAATACTTACTGCATCGGTACTCTATGATTGAACAGGAAAGACAACCCCAAAGAAGTTGTGACAGAAAAATTAAAAACGGGTGAAATAGTTTGTAGACACTCTGATGGGGTTTTAATTTTAAAATAGAAAGATAAGAGTGATGTTACCTATATTTCCAAGAGAATTTAAAAATGTTCTAGTAAACGTAACGGATTGCCTCTAGCAATTCTTGAATATAATAAGAGTATGAGTGGGATTGATCTCCAAGACCAAATAATGGCCTACTATCCAACCACACATAAAACCATTATATGGTACAAAAAGTTAGCAATACAGTTGTTGCAAATTGCTTTACTAGATTCTTGTCACCTATATAACAAATATTCTGAGGAAAAATGCGCTTTTATGAATATAGACTGCAAGTCTTTGATCGAGTACAGCATCACAAATTAATTAATTACAATATTAAAAGATAAAGGAGTTGATAGTCAAGACATACGATTCATAGAAAGCTCGCATAAACGGAAAATCAACAGAAATATGTAAAATACAAAGAGGTGTCAGACAGGGTTGTATACTATCCCCACTGTTATTTAATTTATATTCAGATAGAATATTTAAAGAAGCGCTACATAATTTGGAATGGGGCGTGAAAGTTAATGGAATTCTGGTAAATACAATCAGATATGCAGACGATACAGTTATTTTAAGTGATGACATGAATGGATTACAATGTCTTTTAAATGCCATTGATACAGTGGGAAGAGAGTTTGGCCTAAACATAAACTGTTCAAAAACAAAACACATGGTGTTTAGCCGTTTAGCACATCAAGATGCACGATTATATGTTGATGGTCATATAATTCAAAAACTGTCCAGTTTTAATTATCTTGGTTGCCATATTACTGAACAACTAGATCCAGATCAAGAGATAAAACGTAGAATCGAGATAGCCCGCACGACATTTTTAAAAATGAAGTCATTCTTCTGTAATGATAACTTGCAACTTCAACTTCGAAAGCGCATGGTTAAATGCTACATTTGGTCAGTCCTCTTATACAGTGTCGAAGCATGGACATTAAAAATATCCACCATTAATCGTCTGGAGGCCTTTGAAATGTGGCTGCACAGACGTATACTAAAAATTCCATGGACGGCTATGCTGACAAATGTGGCAGTCCTTGAGAGAGCAAATGCTGCTCGCGAGCTGCTTGATAACATCAAATGTAGAAAGATGGCCTATTTTGGACACGTAGTAAGGGGAGACCGATATAATATTCTTCAACTTATTATGATGGGTAAAATCGAAGGACGCAGAGGAATTGGTAGAAAGCAGGCCTCTTGGTTAAAGAATATCAGGGAGTGGACAGGAATGAGGAAAGCTGAGCAACTCTTTAGAATAGCTCAAGACAGAGACAGTTTCGCGACGTTAATCGCCAACGTCAAGGGGACTTAATAATGCACGTTAAGAAGAAGAAGACTGCAAGTAATAAAAGCATTGTTCCAGAATCAGGAACGCCTCGAAGTACAGCTAATAAAAAACAACATGAACAGTTTCCAATCAAAATAATTGCAAAAAACGCAGCTGAAAGAGTAGTAAGAAAACGTTTTAAGATGTGCCATAAAAACAAAATTAGAAGATAGTCCTTATATCATTGTAAGGCTTGTCCAGATACACCTGGTTTATGTACTACAGGTTGCTTAGTAAAAGATCACAAAAGTTTGTAAATGGAGTGTTCATAATCGTTATTCTTTCGTTTTTTAATATTTTCAAGTGTTTTTTGTTTCATTTTTGTGTTTCATCAGAATAATATTTTTGTATTTATATTTTATTTTCTTGGATTGTTTTATTATTTTTTGTTAAAGAAATAAATTACTATACCATTTTGATATTGACTTTTGTTGAAAAATGTACACTTTATTACGTAAAATAACATGTCGTTATTACATAAAATAACTGTTAAAAGGAAGAAAGCCATATCTGGGCCATGTGTTCCGTAATGATAAGTATAGTCTGCTATATTTAATGGCCGAATGCAAGATTGAAGGTAGAAGAGGTTTGTAAAGAAAGAAAAATCCTAGATATGAAACTTAATGGAATCGTTCCTAATACCAGAAGCTGCAAAAATGTATACATGCGATACGAAACAGAGAAAACTATCGTCTAATGGTCGTCCCCCTTCGGTAGAACACGACACATAAAGAAGAAAAAGATCCACCTTTTTTAATTAGTTCTGAAACGATGCAGTCTAGGCGGTGACTTTTTGTTTTTTAGTTTAATAGCTGCTGATGACATCTCGTCCAGCATGAGGGCTTCTTTCTCTCTTGTCTGATCCTGTATTATTTCATTCTTATTTAGTTCATTTACTTCACGTTGAAACTTCTTTAAATAATTAAGTTGCCTGTTTTTTCTGTATAACTAAAACTTTTTTAGTTGAGACTGTAGTAGGTTGATGAATGCTGTTTTTACCAACCGTTGCGATAAGGTCTTCACAGATAATTTTAATGTCAATGAGTACTGGATGCTATATGGTTTTTATCTCGTCGTAGAACTCCCTAATTAAACTTTTTATGAGGTTTATCGCATAGAAGTTTCTTATCACAAAGCCAGTTTTCAAGGTGTGCATACGCAGTTGTAGAAAAATGTATGTATACTTTCGATATTCCGGTGCCTGTCCATCTGATTTGTGAAGCTGTTACATCTAATGTATATCCATCAAGTTTTCATTAGGCGGATTTTAAAAAGCGTCTCGTCTGTTTACAAGATTTTGAAGAAAATTCGCATTAGAATGATGAATGAATGAAAACTAAGGATGAAAGAAAAAATTTTTAGTTAATTATTTTGGAAGAAACTACATATTTTCAAGATTTCCAAATAAATTGTGAAAAACAACATATTCCCAAAAGTGTTTTTAAAAACAATTGCTAAAATTTTGTATTACATCAATATAAAAAGGAAATTAAATAGTTAAAGTAGGTGAAGTTTTACGAAACGCGTGTTGATAACGTGCTTATCAAGAACGGTGACGTCATTCCGCAACAATCTCATTGACGGTGAATAGTTGCTCGAAATTAAAGCCGATATTAAAATGATTAAGGTGAATGTACTTTAAAAGCGTGTGGACGTCTTTTGAGAGCGTGATATTGAGTCAGTAATTTTAAATTTTTCTTTAAAATGAGTTAAAAATACATTTACAATTTTTACTTGCCACAACGTTAACTAGGGTAAAGTTAAACTCAATACAATGAGATATCAAAGCACATCACTTTTTTGCTCAAATTTAGATGAAATGTAGAATGGTAAATCACAAGAGATATTTTTATAGATAATACACAAGAGAAAGCATCACAGCATATAGTACAAAAATAGTACAAATTCATCTATGAACAAAAAAAAAACTTTTGTCCTAACAAATACAAAATTAGGAATACAGTATGGGTTACAGAATACTGATAATTAAATGAACAAACGATGTCGTAATTAATCATTATGCTAACAAATGAAATAGAATAGAAATCGCTTTATTCACAAATAAGTTAACAAAGAAAAATAGTTTACACTATAACTCACGGTTTTTTCACAGTCAACAATTATCAGAAACACGGAGTTCTGAAACCTATCTTAAATCCACACAGCAAAAAAATAAATTTAGGTTAATTGTTTAAAGTCTATTTTATCAGTATACCCTCTTCACTTTATCTATTTTCCGCATAATTCCGTATTTTTAAAATATTAACATTCTTCGGATTCTTATACGTGCCAATACTAGTATGGAGGAACTAGTGATACAAGGAAAACTGGAGGAAAACCTAGGTCTATCACCAACCCGATGGACTAAATACAATTGAAAAATTAGTAGATAAAATTGTAATGGCAATATGCTCGTCTAGACCTTAGTGGATGACAGCACAGTACCCTCATTATATACATTCAAAAAGAGAATGATCTCTTAAGCCGGCATCTTACATCTTCACTGCGGCAAAGAGAAACAGAAAATCGATATTAACAAAAAGAAAAGAGAACACGGTTGGCACCCTATGTCAGTGTGAAATTAATATTTTCTTTTTTTATAACTACCCCAATGGAGCGTGCCCCCTTGATATTGAGTGTTAAGGTTATATTTGTCAACCAGTGTTACCGGTAAAAATTTTATTAAGTTGGGTAATTTATACAATACAATTGCATTTTATTATATTTATAAAATACAATTGCAACACAACTTCGTTAGACTCTATAGTAAAATTAGCAGGACATTGACTATACCTGTCCCTAGTGACGTCAGAAGGTTTGATGGAGTAAGTACCTGCTATATATCAGCTTCTACCCTCCTTTGAACCGTGTCAATTTACCGACAAACGGTGGGACTGGTTGTGCTGGCCATAAATTGACAAATATTAAGGGTATAGACGGTATTCCACGTTGGGTTGGATCAAGCTTTTATATTTTGTCTTTTTCAATTATGTATTTTCTATTTCTCTTCGCCGATGAAGAACGCTGCTCCACGTTCTGTCAGATCGCACCTTTACAGAGTGATCCTCATAAATTTGCAAAAAAAAAGTGATTACCAAAAATTATACTGCCAAAGCAAACAGATGGCTGTTAATTGTAACTGAATTTAAAATAATTTTAACTAATTTTAAACATTGTATATAGACAATGTAACTTTCAGTTAGTTTCTCAGCTTTTTATAATTTAAATATATAACTACGCCACCTAGGAAAGGAATCTGAAATACCAACATCTGACATTTCAATCATATTTTGTCCTTGAAGCGATACGGTTGATTTATTGCTAATTCATTCTATTAATTGATGAATTTTAAAGAACTTAAATGTGTGGTGTTACTAAAAAAATATTAACAATTCAATAATAAGCAGACGTACATTAACCCAGATAGTAATAACGCGCTATAAGAAGAATTGGCTTCCGTCGGCACTTCCCAAGTGCCACGAGCCGTTTTATTTTTTTAATTTTTATTTTTATTAAGTTAACGAGTGACTGTAACGTTCAAAGTTATTTTTTGTTCTGGTAAAACATGATATTTTTTATTCTGGTAAAAAAAATTTTGAATGCAGAAATATTTTTGTTCTAGAAATCGTAGAATTCTGTTAAACATAAAAACAGCTGTACTTATTTGTAAATAATGTATGATGTTTGAAATCCTGCTGATGAGATTAATAACTATCCAAATAAATAGGAAGGATTATCTTGAAACGTCGTCAATAAATTTCAAAAAATATATTGATCCAAAGGAAACCTAACAATCAGTTTGTGTAATTGATAGTAATATCTAAAGCTTCAAGAATCGTAAATAATAACTCATAAAAACATATTTGGTAATGGTTATTGTTTTCTTTTTATTTTACAATTGGCATAAAATAACAACTGGACTTTGTACCTATTCTCAAGTTGAACTCTGCACATTCCAAGCAATCCGAATTTTTCGTCTTTAATTAAGATAATAAGCAATAAAAAAATTACACCGGCTAGTGGATTTGGGTTAACATACAACCACGTGCAAAAAACTACATATTCAGAATTAACAGCAAACAAATTCATTAGCCAAGACTAAAAATAGCACATTGTCGCCGTATCACTCAAGAACATAGTTGCCAAATGTAGGAAATGTCACAAAAGTATAAATAAATCAAAAAAAATTATACCGCGGATTTCACAATATTATAAGATGCAAAAATATGTGAGTTTGTATTATTCCTATTTGTAGATAACAAATGGTGCTCAATATGTCTACCTGAGCAGCAATTAAGATTAGGTTTATACAAAAACTGGAAAAGAAATGGACAAGTTCGACAAAAAGTGATTTGTTTTTTTCGGCTTTTCGAAATATTTGCAAAAGTCTTATATATCTATACATTTTTATATACGCTTAAACTAATTCTGGAAATATTTTCTCCTCTCTCAAGCTGATAGAAACATGCTTTTGAAAGTCTACAACAGCTTCTTATAATGATGAGAATCGCTATCCACGCAATATTTGTTGACAGGGGGTAACAAGTAAAGGTAATTATACGATCAACCCACCCCCCCCCCCCCCCAGAGGCAAATTCTAGGTGCGCTACTACTATTTCATCTAAGACCGTTGGCAAACAAATTGTTGGAAACCATTCATTAACAATTTTTCGATACTCTAAAGTCTAAAGTAACAGTTGCCTATCCAGTAGGTACAACCGAGGAAATAAGCATTATGTTCTTGGAATCGCTCGATTATAACTCGACAAAAATCGATTGTATTGCAGGATATGATATGTCAAGAAAATCTTAATCAGTCAGTAAATCACATTTCGATCTTCTTTAATCATGTGCACAATCCGTCCATGTTCATACTAAAAATTTTACGAAGCCATCCTATGCATTGTTATAGTGGTTTAATTCATTTTATAAGTGATGTCCATTATTGCATAAACTTGCTTATTTTAAACTATCACTATCAACAATATACTTGGTTGAATATTTCCTACCATGCTTTTAATTTTCGCTGAGAATCAGTGAAACAAGTGACGAAAATATGATACAACTGAAAACAGTTTTAACTATCTTGATCGCTGGCTGAGCGACCGGACGGATAGTAATCTTGACTGTACCGTGACTGTGATGGTACCATCGAGCAAAAAGACAAAAGGGGGACAAAAGGGAATCTAATCGTTATGAAAAGGAGACCAAAATTCATAAAAGTGGCCTCTTAATATCCATATTATGTATATATGTCCTCCATGGAGGACATATCAGGGAATACAAAGGCGCCAAAATTAAAGTAGCTATAAAATATTTTTCAGAATGAGTCTTAGACGAGAAAGTTTTAATTAAATAATAATGATAATAGTCTAAAATGTGACACAATTGTTAAAAAAACTTCAATATAAATAAGCTTTCATGTGACAGTTGGGGCAAACAGTAACATAACCCAACTAAATTTGATTTCTTAAACAAGAAAAGTGACTCTCTTTCCTTGTTTAATGTGGCCTCTCAAAATAGCACTTCCCGTCTAACAATATTTTTGCCCCCACTACCTTTACATTTCCTCTTCTGTCTTTTTGCTCGATGGATGGTACCGTGCCCATGAGTGGGAATAACCTCATGAGTGGGAATTACCTCATGGGAAAACCACAAAAGCAATCTTCACTGTACTGTGTCTGATTGTGACGTGACTGTTGGTCTGAATATTCCATAACTCTATATCGCCATCTGTTGGTTGAAAAGTTAATTCTCATAAGAGAAAATAATATGTTGTGTTTATTAAATTCTGATGATCCAGTATTGTAAAAGTTTGATCGTATTTGACGAAAAATTTAAAATTTAGGAATATCTACTTACTAATTCAAGATTATAGATTTAGATAATCCAATTATTGTAGAATATAATAGTTCTCGGTATGAGAGTAAATTGAGAAAAAGACAAACATAGTAATGACATTGATTCCGAACGGCTGAGATTCGATAACGAAAATGATATATCTATATTCCAGAGCTAAAAAATCAAACAATAAATAAACAGATACAAATCATCTGCCCATCTAATGAAGGATATTAAGAATCTATAAAGACGCTAAAAAGATAGGAAACCTGTTGTAAAGAGCGAATGAAAACTACCTTTCTATACGAACCCTATTATCACTATCTATAGAAAACAGGAGTAAATGGCATGCCAGGACTAAGGTGAAATATGGAAATATGAAAAATGGGCAATAACTGTCAAAATACACTCTTATAGGAAAATCCAATGCTTAACTGGGGCTATAGTTAATACAATTGATGGTGATGATGAATAAATTAGAATAAAAATATAATAAAAAACAATAAAAGAATAAAAAAGGATTTTTATAAAAAATATAAGAAAATAGAACGTTGCATATACAAAGTTTTCAGTGGTTGTAAAACTAATAAAGTTATTAGATAAAGATGTCACCCCTAAAATGTTCAAAATTTATTTCTACCAAAGTCTAAAAAGATTGAAAAGGAAAAGTAGAACTAAAGACATATGTCTATCTTTAAATAGTAGAGTAGGGTAGGTACGTTAATTTTGCTGAGGGTTTAATCCCAGTCCAGAGAACAAGTAACCAAGGCCAAAAACGACGAATGGAGACGAGGAAACTCTAAAAGATTTACAAAAGAAAAGGTAAACCAGTGAGAAAGGTGTATAACACAACTATAACACAATCCCTACGAAAGTACAGGGCATACAAAATCAAACACAAGTAAAGCCTCCCCAACGTTATGATTGCAATTGGGAAGGAGGTGGAGGTGGCTTGTTAGTCAGGGAGTTACTGTCTCTACGAGGCGTGATCTCTTTGATCTTCGGACATGAGAACACCTTACTCTGGGAATGCCATGTCCCCTGGAGCTGGGATTTACTTTGTTGTGCGTGTGTATCTGTCGCTTTTGATTTCATAGTGTTGTACACTATGAAAAAAGAACAGTTATTCTCGATTTGGAACTGCAGGGTAGCACAGTTTTTATACCAGAAGATTACAACGGATTTTATACAGGCTTTTCAAAGCAGAAATTTAAAATATCTATATTTTCTTGGCGCACGCAGTTTTGTACAAGAGTTTATAAAAATAATATGAACACCCTGAAAAACTTCGAATACAGTACAATAAAAAATGCAAATAGGCTGTGACATAAAAACTGTGCTACAGATAATTTTCCAACGGACTATAAGAAAATTAAAAGACCATGGAGATTGATTACCGATGAAGATTGACGCAAAATTAAAAATTAATCAAAAACCAACGGATATTAAAAAAACTGACCTTAAGTAGAGAAAATCGTGAAGGTTTGAACTTCACCACCTAGACCTGGGTAAATTGTTGGTATCTTGATGGCATCTTTGCGTTTCATTACTTCTGAACAAAGAGAACGTTGGTGCAAGAATTGAGCAGTTCAGATATGACGTAGGTATATGCGTTAATGATTGGAACATCCAGAGAAATGATTGAGTTCGGCAATTTTAAAAAATTACTGTTGAATATCGAGATGTTCGTAATTTCTATCAGGATCGCCACTACCGTATTGTTTTTAGTGATACGGATACCAATAGAAAAACTACTGCTCACATCGATGTAAATACTTATCGCGATATAACAGGCCATGGACGGTCGCCAAAATATTGAATCTCATTTTTAATAAGTATAAGATTAAATAAATCGTCCGAAGTTTTGTTGAGAGACTTCAAAACAACAAACTATCTAGAAAATCCAGAGAGTTCGGAATATCAGAGGACTTTCGGTGTATAAGTTACAGGTTAACCCGTTAATATATGCTGTCATGATGTACCAAGAATAGACAGTGCTTTAACCAAACAGGTTATACAACTGAGAACAAAAGATAATGGAACGAGTTTTAAGAAAGCTGAAAGGAACAAAAAATGAAGGTAGTAGAAATTAAAATGCTTCATGAATGTGTGTGTAGATGAAGCAGATCTTTCTAATCTATCAAAATTTTTGTCAAGTCCCAGGAAGTGGTGGGAGAGAGATTTGGAAAAGGATACGATTGTCAAGACCTTTAAGATTATAAAAAAAGATCTGAAGGAAAGTGTTTAACGAATCTAATCCGGTATAGCAAAACAGGAGCAATATCTAACTTGAAAGTTTTTAATTTATTAATTTTTATCAATATAACTAATTCAACAAGTATTATCTCATAGTTCGAGGATGTTTTGAAACATTTACTGTTTATTAATTAAACCAATTCAATTACTCTTTTTTCACTTACGGTTAGCATGAAGTTTACACATAATAAATACTCAAATATGATAAATTGTTAGTTATCTACTGAACATGTATCAAAAAGTTTCAATTTAATTCGATAAATGTAAAGTTTAGTTGTTGTTGCAACTGACTCTTAACCTATTGTGATTTTGATCACTCAACCGGTATTTTCAGAATGGACATGACATAATTCGTTCAAGAGGAAAATCGAATAAACAAAATGTATGATAATGTGCTTAAGTTGATTAGAGAAAGTTAGTAACATAATAGACAGATCAGAGCTGCTTTATACAAGGAGGAAAATGCGTGGATATCTTTTTTATTTGACAGCAGTTTTCGGATAAACATGACATGATTAGATTTTGAAAAGATTATTTCATAGATACCAAAGACATAAAAATCTCTTTAGTATCTATGACAGAGAAGCCCTAAAACGTAAATATAAAGGTGAATGGATGGGTATCGCTAAAAAGGAGTAACAAAAAACTCCTTCGATCTGATTTAAATGAGGTTAGAAATAATGTGGTAAATATTTTGGTGCCACTGTAAATACAAAATGCGTATTTTAAAATACGCATAATAGAAAGCACTAGAGCACATATTGTGTTGAATTTTTAATTTAGAACCACGTAGCATTGCCAAAACAAGTGTATTGTTTGCATTATAACATGGGTTATACCAGAATTACAAGTGCAAAATACCTCCGAGCCAGACAATGTCTCCGAAATAGATTGGACAGAATAATCAATAAAGAAATAAGAAGTAAAATAAAGGCCACGAAATTCTTAAAGATAGAAGCAAAAGAAGTTTAGTGAAGTACATTAGTTCTGTCCATGACATTAACAACCGATTTACCATAAATACCACATGGACAACCCCTCGTTTGCAAAATTGTGCCACTTTATCAAATAAACAAGGTAAAGCCATTCATTAAATCAATCACTACGTTCTCCTAGAAACAGAAATATCTCCATATTCAAAGTTCAATGTAAAGATAACCCCAGATTAAAAAAAAGAAAACATATTCTTCAATTCTTATAATCAAAACTTGGAAAGTACTTTCTATATACAATCTTTTAATATTGAGCGCTAAACGCATTATGATAACGTTTTTTCTAAGCGAAATTCGCGTATAATTTATTCTACATTTTAGGAAAATAAATAAGGTTTTCCTTATTAGTATTGCGTCTGTATTCTTTGGTGGCTAGTACTTCTATTATATGATATTAGTCAATCAATATATAGCGCCATATATTTACACAAACATTTTCGACGCAGTTAAGAATGAAAAATAAACACCCTGTATTACATTACGATTTAATAACACATAACACCCTGTGTTACATAAGGATATGGTCTGAAGAGATGGATAAGGAGGATTACGTAGTACCTACAATGAAAAATCAAATAGCAAGAAAATCAAAATACACCTATGTGAAACAAAAAATTCAAACTCAATTCATAAATTAGTTAAATCAAAGAATATAGACGCATATTCTTTGGTTAAATACTACGGAAAACAACATAATTATGTGGTGCTTATCGTAAGAATCTTTTTTTGTAGGGTAGTAAAGATCTATATTATTAGAACCAAAAAATTAATGAAATAAGTTGATAAATATAATCAAAATAAAATGAATAAAGAGTAAGATGCCTAAACTGTAGTGTCAGGAAAGAAAAAGTAAACAAGACAGTTGAAACAACCAAATAGTTGAATAGTAATTGCAAAAAAATGATAAATGCTGCAAGTATAATGCAAGACATAAAAGTAAGGGACAACTAGACAAATCATGTTTAACAATACAACAAAGTAAAATATATCTATATAAAAATTCTATATAAAATATCTATATCAAGATTATTATGATTAGTTTAAATTTAAAAATGTGAGAAGAAATGTGTATTTGCAAAGTTTAATGCGCTAATTTTCAAACTTTTGCAAGCGAACTCAAAACAAAAAAACCTATTTTTTTTTCATAAAATAAAAATGTATAATACATTAGAACATGCACTGTAAATTATTGTATGTAATTAACTTATTGCGCGGCATTTAACGTAACAATGTTTTAAGAATGTTTAATTATGATGAACTACCCTAGGCTTTGCAGCTATTAACCAAATATCAAGCTAAGTACATTACGAATTACGATTCATAATTTAAATGAAAGCAAGTTTGATGAATTTCATGTAAAAGTCTGCTGAAGCAAACAGAAGTGTCGTGTGCTGTGTTTATCAGGGTATTCCACAATTGCATTCATAAAAATATGGTGGTCAAAAAGCGCGGGAAGCGCATATAACATAACTTTGTCAATTAAACTATTAGACAATGTCTATGACAATACAAAAACTATAGTATATAATAAAATATTGCTGTGTTTGAAATACACACTCATAAAATACTATTATTTTAGATAAAAACCAAAATGTCTGAGTGATAACACGTGGCAACACTGTTTATCGGCTATTTATATGATTCTAAAATTCAAGCACGTGTTTTCTAACAAAATATTTAATAAATAGATAATGAAAATATCGTCACTTACCTGGTACATAACGAAATGCATGGTGGCAAATACAAATTTACAAATGTATGGGATGTTTTCGAGATATGGCCGGTCTCGAAATTTGGCACCTTTCAAGTGAAATGGTTACAATTCCAGTACCAACTGTTGGTTGAAATCGTCACATGTCTACGGCATGATGGGTTCTATGTTAATGAGGTGGGGAGCGGTGTGGACGCATAGCCCGGGAAAATTCGGCTTATGATTTTCGTAATTTCATTTATATATTTATTGTTATAACTTCAAGTATTAGTCCCCTTATATTTTTTAAAAATGCGCAAATACGCTATTAAATAGTGGTGAATATTGTTTTATTAGCAAAATATGTAATATAATGATTATATTAATTTGTTTTGAAAGTAATGCCAAAAAGAGCGAATACATACAAAAAATGGTAAAAAAATATGAAGACAGAAAAGTGGTGACTGACTCATATCAAAGTAAAGTTCCAAATGTTTCTTTACCTTATATTAAGATGCAGCAGCTACAACGTTATTGTCTACCCACTATGAAAAAAAATATGATCGCTGTCGATACATGAAGCGAATCTACCACGCTCCAAATTTTTAAATTTTTTTTTCTGGGTAGTAGACAAGTCTTAGGAATTCTGTCGTCCCTAAAGGTTCCCGTAATATTATATCCTTTTAATTTGAAAAAGTTAAATTCGTTTATATTAGTGAAAAGATTATCCACGTAGAAATGATGATTATATTCTTTATGTGCTATTTGCTCCAACATTTTGAAATTTAAAGAATTTGCCATTAACATCTACTTTGGAGTTATCTGCGCACTGTATAAACCGCATTATCTGATCGAGTCTTTCCCGTCTTATGACATTATAAACTTCAATTCGCATGTCAGACTGGCTGTTCCAAAAATGTAGCTTGCTAGGTTTGCAGTCGTATCCACTCATGATGGGAATGGCAATGAATGGCATAAATTACTTTAAACGTAGTTTGAGGATATGGACAGTTTTTAAAAATGGCATATCTTCTTGTGTCTACTACTAACATCTGGATAATATTATCACTTAACATTTTTTCGAACAGATCAACAGGATCTTCGATATCTTTTTTATAACTTTGCACAGGTAAAGGTCGTGCATGTAACGGGTTAAGCTTAATTTTTTTTTTTGGATATCGACCCTCTCTTTCTTTTTTTCGGGATTTTCATTTTCCGTCTGTATTTTGTTCAGATGCATCATCTAAAGGAGGTTCGTTATCACCATCTGTATATTTTTTAAATCTAATTATCACTTTAGATAGAAGTTGACGGCCACTTAGATTGTCTAAAGTGTCTTCCTCATCCTCATTTCCAGAATCCTCATCCGCTACCGCTAATTCACTGGCATCTGGAGGCTCAATGAATATTTCACCGGCATCATCTATATCTGCTAATTATATTGTTTCTTGTAGAGTTAACCCTTGTCTAGAAAGAAATAAAGAGTATTAATACTTTTTTCAAGGTCGAAAACGACACGTACTCCAGAGAGCCTAGTGTTACATATATGTAAATCTAAAATTCAAAGCTGTTTTTATCAAACATACACAAAGTAACTAAGTATTTTCACAGGCACCAAAAAACAACACTATTTAACAGTATTCTTGTAAAAAGTCATGCGTTTTACTCTAAAAATAAGGTTTTTGTAGCACTTACTCGAAACTATCGTTATGCTCCATGATACTTGCTAAATTATATTTAGTTCAGACTGCAGTAACTCACTAACTAAAACAACTATCAGTGTTGCTTTGCACAGAAGACTTCCTCATGTTTGTTATGCCTTACACAGCCATCTATGTGATTGTAACCAAACTGAAACTTCGTATAAAGCCGACTAAGTACCTCTGCAAGCATTACATAAAAGTAACACTAGATCATGATGGGTTAGTGAAATTTCTTCAGGATCTCTTCCCCGAAAATATAGACCGGTTTGTGAATCTGATCCAGAGCTAAAAGGTAGGTAGCTGAGACCTTAATAATGCATGTATGTCTACAGTGTTTCAAACGATAAAAGTTATTAATATTAATTTTATTAAATATCGTTTACTAATTCTATAAAAAAATTACTTCTGTCTACTAGCTTAACTAATGATTACGCATCAATTTTGTAAAAACCTTGATATTGAATTTATTAAGAATTATTAACTATTCAATATGAAGAAATTTAGTGGTTTAACCCTAGACGTTTTTTACTAGGTTGGATTTCTGCGGAGCGTTCAGGAGATGTTACCAAGGCCTTCTGCAAAATGTGCAACACTGGTTTGGCTGCCCATAAAATGACCTATTATTGCACATGAAATCAAATAAATATCAGGAAGCAAGAGTATCAACACAATCAGAAAGATACTCAAATTAAAAATAGCAGCTTCCATTTGTGAACATTAATTATCCACCATGGACCATTTAGGAAGTTTGGTAAACAATTTAAAACGTTCTTCCCAAATGTTAAATGATGGAAAATTGCATAGAATAAAATGTAGCGCTTTAGGTGTCAATGTAATATCTCCATACTTATTGAACGATTTAATATCAGATCTAGATAGCAGTAAGTACTCAATTATAATTGATATAACCACCGCTGTTGATACCACAAAAATGTGATGCATTATGATAACATATTAGTGAAGAGCAAAAAAATTATATATAATTACATACATAATTACGTTTTACAGACTTATTGAAATACTTCAGAAAAACTGAAAAGATAGGAACTAAATTCAACATTTCAACAACATTCAAAACAACAAACACATTGAGATCTATTTTATCTAAAATTAAACCTAACAATGAAGAAGAAAGAACAAAGGATTGTATTTATAAAATACCTTCTGAATGCGATCAGTTATATTTGGGTGAAACATCAACAAGGCCATGAAATGTTAGAATAGTTACAAATACTTACCATGTCGGGATAGTATTACGAGGTTTTTTTCCTGGTTTTTTCCTCATGATTTACTATAGAATCACTAACAGTAAACTTTTTAAAGACGAATCACATGCTATAATTTTTTCTGACGGATATTCTCAAATTAAAGTTGATTTCCTGTAATCGAATGAATTATATTACAATAAAGTCGCCCCAGGAACTCAACTCAGCAATATTGGCAATATCATTTTAAAGTCGTCTACTTTAAAATTTATAATATATGTCTGAATTGTCCATAAAGAGTCAGACAAAATTAACTTATTAGAAGATTTTTTCACCAAGTAAAAAAACAAAATTTTGGGAACGATTTCCGAAGTGGAAATTGAAACATCAATAAACTTATTTTAAACTTTAATTGTGGCTTACTCCCATTAAAACAGTAATTGCTATACGATGCCACAAGAAAATAGCTTCAGAACAATATTGAAATACAAAGTGGTAATGTTACTACTGCTGTGGTGAATCAGTTAAACAAGATCAATTAAAGATAAATAATATATAAACTACTGGATCTGTGTGAAACTTGCCAGAAAAAATTTAAAGTTCGCAAAAAAGATTTAGTAGTGAAACATACTATCAAAAGAAATGGATAGTAAATGTCAAATAGATTTGATAGATATGGAAGTCCAAGCAGATAATGAATTTATATTCATTTTTGTCTACCAAGATCACTTAACAAAATTTGTACACTTACGGCCGCTGAAAACTAAACGTGCAGAGGAAGTTACATTAGCTTTTCTTGACATATTTTGTGGCTTTGTAGCTTCTAGCATTCTTCAAAGCGACAATGGACAAGAATTTTCCAACAGAATTATAAAAGAACTGTGCTCCATGTGAAAAGATTTGAAGATAGTACATGGTAAGCCAAGATACAGTCAGTCACAATGATCTGTTGAACTTGCAAATCAAAACATCGAAAATATGTTGAGTTCCTGGTTGATAAGCAACCAAACAAACAAGTAGTCACAGGGTCTTCGATTTGTAAAATTCGCCAAGAACCGAGCTTAAGTACCATTGTAGAATTAAGTGCAGTCCGTGTATGAATATTGAAGTTCCTGTCAAAATTGGTTTGAACACTTTATCACTGCCAGAAGATGCTCTAGAAAATATTTCGACTGAAGGCGATTTGGAAACGTTGGTGAAGCAAGTAAAAAACCCAGTCAGGTCCTGATTCTGAAGAACGCGAAGAAGCAGAAGTGGATAGACCAAATGTGCTCCTAATAGAATAAGAGGGGGAACAACCTGAGCAACCATTGCAATGTGATTCTAGAAGAACAGCTTAAGAAGAACTTAAAAAGCAAGCGAAGAAAATGCTTAAAACATCAAACTTGAAATTTACCTCTGGTAATGTCGGTGATACGGTAAAATTAAGGGTGCCAGATGTTGACAGCATGAACTGATTCTAAAAATGTTTTGGCTGTTATAAGTGTTCAAAATGTGAAATTGTGAACTAAAGAAGGGCGACTGCCAGAGTTGTATAGCAGAAATCAAGTATCATTTATTTCTCTAGACATAATTCCAAAACCACTTCATTACGCGATTATGTTAAAAAAGTCTTTGTCGGTTGGGCAAGGCTATCAGATGTGCTTGCAAAAGTATATGTAAAGCAGATAAGTGTAAATGTAAAAAAATGGAAAGTTGTTTAATTAAAAGTACGATGAGAGTTTGCCATGTCCCAACAAATAGTAAGTTAGTAAAGCCGTAGTATTCATTTAAGCAAAAAACTTAATTTAGTTTAAACAAAATGTCTCTTGTTTTTAATTCAGTTCAATAAAAATCGCACTTCTTGAAAAGCTGTTGAAATTTATTGTTTTTATTTCATCATTTTATACTACATGAATGGACCAAAAAATGGAAAATTAAGCTAAATGAGAATAAATCAGTCCATATAAATTTTACCAATAAAAGAATTAATAATTTTCCTATTAGAATAAATGATGTACAAGTGCCTATTGCAACATCAGCAAAGTACTTGGGGATCACTCTTGATGCGAAACTTCGCTGGAAAGCTCACGTAAAGAAGAAAAGAGAAGAACTAGGCATCCGCTACAAGAAAATGTATTGGTTAATGGGAAGACAATCCTCTCTATCCATAAATAATAAACTTCTAATCTATAAACAAATACTGAGACCAGTATGGACCTATGGCTGCCAACTCTGGGGCTGTGTCAAGCCTAGTAACATCAAAGTAATCCAGACATTCCAGAATAAAGTACTGAGGAACATCGTAGATGCGCCTTGGTACGTTAGGAACAACGACCTTCACCGAGACCTCAAGATGGAAGACGTCAATCAGATAATCAAGAAATTTGCAGGGAGCCATGAACAACGACTCCATCATCATGTAAACGTCGAGGCTATCCAGCTCCTCGACAATACGAACCTAGAGAGAAGGCTCAAAAGAACAAAGCCTTTTGAATTGGTATGAGTGAGTGAAAAGCAGAGTAAAGTGTTGTGCGAGTATGCATGCTAAATTTAATGCTAGTTATTAGAAATAATAGGAAAGATACTAGTGAGTAGACACCTAATTTTAAGATCTCATTAGTAATTTAAGTTAGAAACAAATTGATAATTGGTCTTACTGACCAGATTTTAATGTAAGTACACTTCTGTGTCTTTAGTAAAAAAAAAAAAAAATTTTATACTTTTACCGCTGGTTCTCGGTAATTGTATACAAATAATAATTATATAAAATAATTGAAATAAAATAATTGAAAATAATTTCCTACATTTACCGTCAACTCTGGTAATTGTATACACCTGCCTGTAATTGTATAGGTAAAATTACCAATTATCTACTCTTACCGTAACATATACATTTAGTCTCGGTAAAATTTTTTAAAACATTTTAATAAATTTTAAGAATTTTTTTCTCTTTATTTCTCGTTATACTTACGATACTAGGCTAAGTATATATGCTTGTTTTTGCTCTACAATTTCTAACACTTTTCTCTTTAAGGTCCTTTGCTTTGCTTTTTTTTTGGTCGAGCTACTCTTCTTTTATCATCCATCTCTGTATTTATTAATATATTTGGTATTCTTTCTTCTTTAATTCTTTATAAATGTCTCAACCAACCATCTCAATCTTGATGCTTTTACAACTTCTGATATCGCAGACTCTTTAAAAAGACTTATGATCTCAGCATTGGTTCTTCTATATAACTTCCCCTCTTTGATACCTCCAAAAATTCTTCTCAATATTTTCCTTTCCCATATATTTATTTTTTCGCTTGCATAAAGGACTGTCGTTCTCAAAACTGTTTTGTATATATGTATTTTGGCTCAGCTCGGCTCATTTTTAGATGTAAGGATTTTGTGTGAAGCTCCTGCCTTAACATTTCCTTTTTATATTATTGCGTCCGCCCACAGTTACATTTTTCGCTCTTATGTATATTAGTTCCCAGGTAAGTAAAATTCTCAACTTGTTCTAATTTCATGTACTTTGATTTCTCGTCATTATTGATTAGGCTGACTTTTTCTGCCGAAGTTCAAAATACACTGCCAATACATCTGCAGAGCTAGGCATAATCACAACATTATTCGCATAAGCCAATATCTGATAGGGCTTTGTTCTTAAAGATAAATTCAGTAATTTTTTACGATTTACTGAATCATATGCCTGTTTGAAACCGATAAAGACAACATGAATAGGAATATTATGCTCATAGTTCATTCTCTTGGTTTGCCTCAGTGTAAAAATATGACTGATCTACTTTTTCGAAAACCACATTGATACACTCGTATTATTTGTTGTGTGTACTCTTCTAATTTTGCTTGAATACTTCTCACAATTATTTTGTATAGCATATCCAGCAAGGCTATTCCCCTATAATTTAATCAGTCTTGCCTATTTCCTTTTTTGTATATGGGTATTAAGAGTGACCTGTTCCAATATGTCGTAGGCATTTCTTTCCTCTCCCATATAATTCATGTAATTCTTCAGCTAATTTTTGTCCTCTATATTTAATAAGTTCTGGATTTATTTGATTTTCTACAGGACTCTTACCGAATTTTAAATATTTTATTTTATTTTTTTATTTTCTCCGATATGGTGGATGTACGTTTATTTTATCGTATATATTTTCTTCGGCATAATACTCATGTGCAGAAGTATTTTCTACATTAAGTACTTCCTCAAAATACTCTTTCCATCGCTTTACTATTATTTTTTCATCTCCTTTTTTGCTATTTATAAAAACGAGTCTTTTCTTTCTTGCATTGCTGTTATTTCAAACTTCTTGGAAACAAATTATTAAATTTCTTTCTGTATAGGTAATCGCATTCTATTTTCTCTATCATTTTCTCAATCAACTTTCGTTTTCTTGATTTTACATATGATTTTTGCCGTTCTTCTTTCCATTTATTTAGTCTTATCCTCTGCCTTTCCTGTTTTATGCTTTCTTGCATTCAGTATCAAACCACTCGGTTTTACGTCTATTTTTTTCTTGGAAATTACATTTTGGCTGCCCTTTCAGAAATTTTTTCTATGTTTCTCCACCGTTTATCTATACTCTCTTGGGCTATATTGGGCTCCTAGGTTGTGTTTTACGATTTCGTCTGCAAATTTTTGTCCACATTTTTCTTCTTTTAGCTATTGTATATTTAGGTTAAGAATTGATTACACATTAACAGATTGTTATATATAAAGTAGTAATATGATCAACGGAAAGATATGGGTCAATATCGTAGTAGAGAAAACTGTCAGTACAGACGTGTACAGCCAGTCTCACCAGTCTACAGAGATAAACCCACTGATTTGTTGAATACCACACTAAAATTATCACTGAAATTCTGAAAATATTACTGAGCCATCACTGAAATTCTAAAAATATCACTGAGTTATCACTGAAATTATTACAGAACTAATCTTTGCTGAAAAAATAAACACAATCGTATTATCTAAGAAACAAATAATCTCCTATATTAACGAAGACCAAGTATCAAGGATCAGGCCTTAGAGCAGCGGCTCTTGGACAGACAACCATTTAGCGGATGCTGCAGTTTGGCACAAATCTTTAGAGTGTTCCTTCTTCTTCTTATGGTGCCCTATCCAATTAGTGGATGTTGGCGACAATTCTGGTATACTCCTCTCGGTCTTGTGTGACTCTAAAGAATATATTGACATTGAGGTTTGTCCAATCCCTTATGTTTTTAAGCCATGAGTATTTCTTTCTTCCGATGCCCCGTTTTTCTTCTATCTTCCCTTCCACAATAAGTTTTAAGAACTGGTACTTGGAATTTCGAAATATATGACCCAAATAAGCAGTTTTTCTTCTTTTTATTATTGGCAGCAATTCTCGTTCTCTGCCCATTCGGTTTAATACTTCGACATTTGTTGTGTGATCTGTCCAGGGAATTTTAAGTAGTCTTCTAACTAGAGTGTTCCAAGCTACAGTATTTATACTGGTAGCCTACACTTACGTACATGTGTAGATGCGTTATCACCAAATTGCCATGAAGTACCAAGTCATGAAGAAATCTAAGGACTAGCAGACAAAGCGAAGCTTAAGTGGAATATTTGAAGAACCAGAACCATTTTGCGGCACCGGATAAAAATGATAATGGGAAGTGATTAGAAGAAATCATAACACCAAATGGAGAACCCTTCAGGAAAAAACCCATATGAGGTACCTACATTCTAAGCAACATAGACATGATGCTTTCCTCCTGTTAAAATCCAAATGTACCTTAGTAGACGAGAGCTACATACATACGTTCACAAATATGATAACTAGACATTGCCAATTGAGTAAACAGTTTAACAACATAGGTGGGGCAAATGAACTGTGGTGGAGAAAATGCGAATTGGAGAAAAAAACTCTATTAGATTTAGTTGACAATGATAAGGTAACAAACGGAATACCGATTTCTTTTGTTTTTGTCATTTTGTCAATGACATTTTTTTTATAGTACGATTTATGTTGCCTTGCAATTTGTAATAATTCTGTTTTAAGCATAGTCTGATCATACAGTATTGTTTTGCGTAGGAGCCAGTTAATTATATCTATTTTTTCCATAAGGCCATCGGTAACTTCTTTTCCACTAATTTTGACTGATAGCTGGGTTTATCGAAAACAAAGACAGCATTATTTGGTAGAAAACACAATACCTGAGAAAAGTAATCCTTAAAAATATGGTAGTTCATTTCTTCATGGTAATCTTTAGTGAATTCTGAAACGAACTCAAATAACCATTCTCCACAAAATCATGTTTGCTACCAATGTGCGTGATTATTAATCTTATTATCTTTATTAACCCTTTCCTGTAGTAGTATTTAAATCAGTAGAATATCCTTCTAGAAATGCTTGTCGAAATCTTTTAATATTTTTATCTACCCATCGTTTTGAAACAGTATGATTTTCGTTTAGCCAAGTTTCATCTAAATAGAAAATACATCTTCCTTCTAAGCTAAATCTTTTTATCGTTCTCAAATATTGCCTTCGCCAACAAACAATCTCTTCTATATCGTTCGATAGAGGTTTTTTCTTTGATTTTTATATCAAAAACTGATTTCTTTAAGTAATTTCCATAACTTACCTCGGCCAAAGTGAGGAAAATGATTATCTCTTATTGTCTTTAATATATAGTATCCAATATAGGAATCTCCTTGTTTAAATAAAACGAATGAACTTTTCTATGAAAGTCTTAAATTTCTATTGGTTGTTTTCCTTAATGTAATTTTGGCTCAGTCCAAGGAAATCATTTTTATACTCTCCCAAAAAAAAGTTAGACAGTATCAGTAAAAAGATAGGAGCAGTAAACAGGTTAAGCATGAGTGTATGTTAATGCCTATTAATATAGATAAGAAAGACACTATTCACACTATTGAAGACAAAGTGAAAGAAGCATTCCACAAATCTTAAACTTAGGCATTACACTTTATTTAGATATTACTATAAAAAATACCGACACTTAACCAGACTATTAATATTATTATAGTGTTTGCCATTTTGAACTTGTGTATTTACAAAAAAATCATAAATTATATAAATACCACAACAACCTAAACACAAACACCCTCTATACTAAGAATTATCTGGTAAAATACCTGCTGAAATCATTGTGGAAGTGACTACTACTCCAACTACTTTTATAGCCTTTAGTTCTTCTTTGCTTATGTTTTGTTTAATTTTAATAGACTTTTCCAATTCAATTTTATATAATAATCTATATTCTTCTTTTTCGTAGAATGGTAAGTTGGTATAATAAAATTCTAACCATCTTACCATCTGGCTCTCTGGATTACGGAATTGTAAGAGCCATTTTAGAGCGGCATGATCCGTACGAAGAAGGAACTTTCTGCCTCGCCATTATTCATGAAAATGCTTGCAAATCTTCACTACGCGTAGCAATTCTCTCCTGGTAACAATAGTTTTTTTCTGGTTTCGACAAGATTTTGCTAATGTAAGCGATGACTTTCTCCTGCTCATCTTGGATTTGGGAAAAAAGAGCTCCTATTGCACTGTTGCTGGCATCAGTGCCCAACACAAATTTTCCTGCCTGTCTTGGGTAGCTTAAAATCGGTGCACTGATCAGAGTCCTTTGTAGTTTTTCGAAAGCTTTTTGACACTCTTCACTCCATGTATATTCTTTACCTTTTTCTGTCAACTTTGTTAATGGCTTGGAGATGTTGGCAAATCCTTTTACAAAACGTCTACATATATCAAGGAAACTTATAATTATGTGTTTCTCTCTTGGTACTGGCCAATCCTTAATTGCTGCAAGGTTTTCAGGATCAGCTGTTACACCAAAACTTGCTCCAATATGTCCCAAGTACTTTACTTTTTATCGAAACATTTTACAATTCTTCGGAATTAACTTCAAATTCGCTGGCTGCAATCGTTGAAAGACTTCTGTCAGATTGTTGGCATGTTCATCGAAAGATCTTCCAACCACAATTACATCATCCAAATAAAGTCATGTTTTCCATGTCAGACCTCTTAAAACTGCATTAATTAATCTTTTAAATGTGAAAGGGGCATTACATAAACCAAAGGGCATAACCGTGAACTGGCAAAGCCCCGATCCTATCGAAAATGCGGTTTTCTCCCGATCAGCTGGCTCCATGTCTACTTGCCAATATCCACTTTTTAGATCGAGTGTTGAGAACCATCGAAAACCGTAGATCCAATGTATCGTCTATTCTGGGCAAAGGGTAACTATTTTTCTTAGTTACCACATTAAGCTGCCGGTAGTCAATATAAAAACGTGTGGAACCATCGTTCTTCTTTACTAGAACAACTGGTGATGTCCATGGACTGTTTGATGGTTCAATTACCCCTTGTTTATTCATATCTTTGATGATGTCCTCTGCTTTGGCAGAGCGTCTTCGGTATTAATTTTATGCGTTACTATGCTTGTTTTGTCTTATCCTTCTCATCAATGGCAAAAACATCTTGAAGTTTTATTAGCACCAACTTCACTTCTTCCGTTCGTTGATCATCAAGATCTTGGCACGTTTTAATCAGCATCTCAACAAGCTCCTTTAGATACTTACATTTCGCTGATTTCTCATTAGTATTCGTAGACCAAATCGAAGCCACGAGAATACACTGTCTGATCAAAGCTTTTCTACTTAACTTAATAGCAGTTCCCTTTAAACCCATAACTCTTACAGGAATGACATCTCGAACCCTCAACAAAGCTTTTGCCGTTAGGAACTCGGCATTATCCACATCTTTGACCATCATCGACCATTTCTCGTTACAATAGGTTTAAAATTTATAAAAAAAAAGGGGGATTGTGAAGAAAACCGCTTTGTGAAAGTTCTGAAGAGAACTGAGTTTCTCAGGAAATATACAAAATTTAAAGAAGAAGGGACTTTTATATATTTAGACGGAACAAGGATATTTTCTATGAATGCAACCAATATAGCAAGATGACAACGTAAAATCGATCTGGTGGAATAATGAAATAATAGTAAAATACTGGTGGAGAAAAGAAGGAATATATAATTTTGCACGCAGGATGGAACACCGTTTTAGTCCGTTTTGTTTTAGAAAATGCACCTTACCATTCATTTGAAATATTGAACAGATGCCCAAAAAATTCGTGGAATGTAGATAAAATTAAATAATGGTTGACAAATGAACACATATCGATTGCATAGCATGTACTAAAATCTGAATTATTACGTTTGACAAAAGAACATCCAGAATAATGCACGTAACAAATGAAAGAATAAGGCAACTCATGGACAGAACAACTATCATAGAAGAAATACAGCAAAAGCAGGTTATTTGGTACGGACATGTACAGAGAATGACAGATTATCGCCTACCGAAATTAATACTGAATTGACAGTCACCTGAGAAAAAAAAACGAAAAAGACTAAAAACAATATGGCTTGATAGAATCCAAAAGGCAATGCCAGAGAGAGATCTACGGCCACGAGACAGGGCCGGTAGACATGAATGGAGACTCTGAACTGGAAGGCGCAGGACGCTATATACCGGAAATATAGAAAACAACATGCAAAACCAAAAATTATATAGTAAATATTATCGACTATAGGTTGTATTGCGGTCGCTTCAGTGGCGTAGCTAGCTTCACAGGGTTAGCACAGGGGATAGTGCTAAAAAAATGTTTAACAATAGAAGTAAAAGCGCTTGTATTGAACAAAATATTTATTAAATATGGTTATAAAGTATACAAATATAATTACAAATACAAATGCTCCTGCGAGCCAATAATATGTTACTCAAACAATTTCAAAATGAAGTTTTCTTGTCGGCTTTGTTCGGCAAACTTTATTATTAAACTGATAGTAATTTATGTTCCATAGAAGTCCTGGGGTAGTTTTGAATCAATTTGAATATTGAAAAATATCTTTCAGCTACAGCAGTACTTACCGGAAGAGATAAAAACAGAAAACAGGCTATTATTAAAGATAGTGCAAACACTGCTGACCATGGAGCTGCGCGAAGGCGGAGTCAAAATTCACGTAAAGGCAGAAAGGTTCTATTGTAAGTGGAATTATACAGTGCATAGTACAGTGCGTTTCGTATGGAAGTGGGGACTAAACCAAATTTCGTTTATTGCGCCCTGGTCAGGAGTGTTTGCACTATCTTTACCTCCGGAAAACTGGATACAAAGTTATTTATATTTTATCATTAATAATTCTGTAAGTTCTTTAACAGATTGAATTTCCTGAATTTCAGTTTGCAAGCAAGTATCTGTTCATAAAGATCAAATGTCTTTATTGTATTTAGCAGTCAGTCTTTCGATTTGATTTTTTATAATTTCATTTGGAAATGATAAAAGTTTCTCAGGTTGTAATACTTCAAAATTTGAAACTTTGAAAGACTTTGAAAAATTTGGTTTGAGAAATCAATATATTTAAACAGCAATAATATAAATATTAACCCTGAAGTACGATTCCGGATCTGACATTCTCTCATCTTCTGATAACTCATCAAAAACTCGCTTTTTTACTTTAAGTGTCTTTTATTTTTAAAAATAGTTTTTACCTCCCACTTTTTGCTAGGTTTTTAGACTCGTTTAACAATTTATGAAATGAATTTTGATTTCTTATATCTTTCAGCCTATTTATTTATTTTTTTTTATAAAAGATTACTTAGTAGAATACTAGCTTTCTCTAAATAATTTCTTTTCGTGTTATAGAGCTTTACAAATAGAGTTTATAATTTCAAACATTAATGAAAAAGACGACAAGCTCTATAAAATCGTAATTTTCCAAAACTAATTATATTTTTACACTCATCTCGTTCGCCTTTTTTAGTAGAAATTAAATTAAGTTTTCATTATCAGTAAATATTCTTTTATATCCGATAACGCATCATACCTTGAAGACCACCTAGTAGAACATACTTTCTTGAGAATAATTTTATATTTTTCCGATTTATCGTTATTTATCAATGAGCAGCGTTTTATACCATTAGCAAAAAAGGTATATACTTTTTCCAAATTTATCAAACAAAATTGACACTTCAGAAATGCGTTTCACGGCATCGTTTCAAATGAAATGTATCGCATTTGCCGTATAATGAACGTAATCTTCGTTTGGCGCATGTTTTTTATGAGCACTTAATTCTCCATATGCACCCGATATAACGTTTGCACCATCGTAACCCTGCCTTCTACATTTAAACAAATCAATTACATATTCTGCTACAGTGTTCAAAATAAGAGTTTTAAGCCCTTCTTTGGGTACACACTCATTGTTTCTACTATTGACACTTATAGAAAAACTATAGAAAGTTTATCAGTTTTTGATAAGTCTTGAGTTGTATAAAAAATAATCGTCATAAATTTAGCTATTTTAATTTCTGAGACAATTCTTTCGTCAACTGCAGTACCAAGTAAATTCAGAATCATGGCCTCTAAAAGAAAAATTGCATGATGCTAAAGTAATTATAACATTAATTATACGATGGAGTACATTTCGCCAAAAAGTAATTTCACAACTGATTTCACTCGGTAGTAAAGTGGCAATGGTATTAACTTGACAAAGTTGAGTTTCCATCGTTTTCGTGGTCTTCCTACTCATAGTCTTCCTATTGAGGAACCGTCTCTTGCCGTCTTTACTACTCTATTTGTTGTCATTCGGCTTATATGATCGTTCAATTCTGCTGTTCTATTTCTTATCCTGTTCTTGATTTTCTCCACCTTACATCTACGTATATCTGTACTTCTAGCTCTGTCCCATAGTGTCTTACCATCCATTTTTCTAAACGTTTTCATCTCTGCTGTTTCTATCCTTTTTGTCCTCTCTGTGTCAGGTCATGTTTCTGCCGCGTATGTCATTATTGGTCTGATGACTGTTATTCTGCCTTTCATTTCTTTCCCGATACTTTTATTTCTCCATATTGTTTCATTCAGGCAACCTGCGGGGTAACAAACACTTCTGGGGTGATTGCGGGGTGCATTGAGTAGCTCTGCGGTTACCACAGCCGGTCCCAAGCCCGGATAAAATGTGAAGGGTGATTGGTAAGATTAGCAACCTACCAATCGTAAAAACGAATACTTCTCAAAGAAACAATGTACAGCCTTGGTATTAACTGTGTTAATATGTTGCTGTAAGTTTTCATGATCAGATACACCTTGTGTGAAATTGCTTCTAACAGAAACGCCGTTTACCCATGTCGAACAGTATAATAATAACAATCTGCTAACAACCAACAGAAATGACAATATGGTTTGTTCAGAATATTCGATATTCGAATAACACAGCTATATTCTAAAACCTTTAGAAGATTGACTATATGACCTAATAGTGAAATTGTGAAATAATTTTTTCAATTTTCTTAAATTTTTGTTTCGACCTGTTGGGGTCCCTGTATGTCAGGGCCCCTGGATGCCTGAGACCCCGTATAATTGATACGACTGATACGGCGATAGCTACGTCCCTGGGTCGCTTTAACATATCACTTCAATTGTTTGTGACTTTATACAAAACAATTTTTGTAATATTCAAGGCGGCTGGCAGCAACAAAACATCGTTCGTCTTCCAGAAATACTTAATTCCTAGAAATTTTGAATTGACTACCTTCTTTGTTTAGCTGAAAAACATAAAGAAATTTTGGATTTCCAGCAAGATATTAAATTAAAATATTAATTTTAGACTAATCTTTCTACGGTCGTTACCCACCGAAAGATGCCAACTTATATACAATAATAATTTGTACAGATGTTCAGCTTATTTACTTGATCCGAAACGCGTGTAAATTCATTGAATAGATCACAAAAGTAGAAATCAGAAGATTTCTGTTGACGAAACGATCAAATTTTAACTGTCTTTTCTTTTCATTGAATAGACTTTAGTAATTATTATATTAATAATATTATTTAGTAAAACCAATTATATTTTAAATTGTATTATTTTAACTCACGCTTAGACACACCCGCAGGTATACATTTCCAGGAACCACATTTTCTAGTAATTTTATATATATTACACTATTCAAGTTAAAATACAAAGAATTTTATAACAATGGAGAACCTAATCTCGAATGGCTTGTGAATGGTCATAGCTTGGCGCCCGATGCTTTTATCTTCTTATATAATAATAAATAGGTACATAAATACTTTATTACCATATAACTGGAAACTGAAAAACATAGAATTTTATAAAACTTAATAATGACCTCACTTTAAAAGACGACTTAAATTAAATCGTAACTATAAGCTAACAACTTTTGATTATAGAACTCATATTCATTCTTAGCCAGGTATTTCAATTTCACTCATTTTGGTGACTACATTCACAACACAGTTTAGCTCTATGATCCATGCAGTATGCTTTATGGCAAGCCTAGCATGCATGCTTCGTTATTCTATCTTTTTCTTTGCAGAAATAACACCTAGTTTGCTTTACTAAACTTGTGGGATGTTGTGTTGGAACGCCTTCAACTTGAAGAATGCCACACATTGTTTGTCTGAGTGATTTCTGTGAAGAAGGTATTTAGAGTCTCTCTCGCATTAGTGGTTTAATTAAAGCCATTCCCAAATACTTCAGAAATGATGTTCTATTATTAGCTGCATTTTCTTTCCAATGGGGATTTGCGAGAGAAAATAGCGCCATTGCATTTATACCACTCGCATAAAGCATGTTTAAAAAATTCTCAGTGATCATCGTCTGAATCCAAGTAACCTTGCAACATTTCTAACTGGTTCATGATCTATTTCACTATCACTTTGTTCATTTTCATCAGTATCGGTATTGGAGATTTGTTCTTCGACATATTCCTTCTCAGATTCGGAATCGGTACCAAAGATATTTTGACCATCTTCCTCGTTGTTTTCATTAGCAAATAAATTTTCAACTTTCCTTTCCATTTCAGCTTGGGTCAACGGACGACGTTTTTCCCAGCTTTATTTCCAACTACATGAAGCCATTTCCCAAAAAAATCATAAAAAAATTAATAAATTATCGTAAACCTCACACAAGGGTGCTACATACCCTAACGTTTATTCAATAAATTTTCGTCATTGGAAATATTGCTTGAATGAGACCGCAACTACACTTCCGTCCTTGGCAGACTACAGACTGAATTTACATAAACATAACAGATAACAGAGAACTACGAACACAGTGCGTTCGTAATTCTCGGACCATAACGTGCCATAACATAAAACGGCATTACCATCACACCCAAGTGTGAGCTTCCAGGGTTAATAATAATGATGCATTCTAAAATCTTTTATGAGCAGTGTATTATTTTAATTTATAATTAAATTAATTCATTCCTTTCAATCGATTTATCAACATGATAGAAGATTTTTTTTATATGATAATAAAATTTATGTAAGAATGACTATATAAAATTTTAAATAAACCTACACGATTAATAATCAATTTTATAAATTCCGATGCTGTTCTTTATCGACAAAAAATAGATACCATATTCTTAATTGTTTCAATATTGTGCAATATATTTTGGTAATGAATATTAATATGTGCTAATTTTATCAGTCTACAAATTGGATTTTTTTGTATTGTACAAAGCAAAATATTGCGTAATTATTAATAATCTATGAGTGTCTTTGATCATCAGCTTTTCTTAGTTCACATGATATGATATCTCTCATTCCATTGCTAAATCAACTGTTGGATTGGAGGATGTCTTCCAGAAACTACAAAACAATATGAATCATCTGCGATATACTGATTATATAATCAGTGGCGACTCGTGAGATTTTCAATAGAGGAGGCTATAACTATAAAAAATCTAGACAAATTTGCATTAGCAAAAAGATGAGCCAAAAAAATGTAAATTAAGAATCTATTTGTTATTGACCATTTTTTATTTCACGTTACAGGGACCCTTCCTCTTAACACATGCTTGCATTGATAACTGTTGTAGAATAGCTTTTTTAATTACTTTTGTTATTGTTAAAATTATTTATACTAAAAGAACATTATAAAAACAGAGATAAATCTAAAATTAACTGTTAAATCTTAAATTAAGTATACAGTTCAAAATCTTTAACATTCAGCAAAACATGCAAGCACGTTGCCGCTCTTTTTGTATTTATTTCAGAAATACAAAATCTACAAATATAACAGCACTTTTGTAATTTGTCGGAGTATTAATTGCACAACACAACAATTACCAAGTAATCACTTAAAATACTTAATACTTAATTTAATTTTCTCTTCCTTCCGCATTTTCTGCGTCACTATCGACATTCAATTCAATTCAACTTGTAAAAGAGAATATAAAAAGGTGAAAACAGAAAATTTTCTTAATCAAAAACTTTTACTTAAACATTTCTTTGGACATAACGCTCAGTTAAAAATAGTAACAAAGTAAAAATTAAATTAAAAAATACAGTCGACTCTCGTTAAGGTATCTAACGAGGATCTTGCTTCCTTAACTGACACCTCTGCCAAAGGTTCTGATGTATCGTACTCATCTTCATCGTTACTTTTTTCATTCGTATCTGTCGCAGATAAAATTTTTCCATCGGTTAGTGAACCTGAAGCAGCAACAACTTCATCCACTTGAACAAAGTCAGAAAAACTCTGATTTAAACTAATGGTCCTATTTCTGGTTCTTCATCATCCATACGTATGGGAAGATTTTTGTGAACTTCTTTTAAGAAACCGGATGTGAATTGTTAGGGGTGCTACACCTCTCCATGCCTTGTCAATCAGTAAAATCGCTGAACCGTGATATTCGCAGTTAGCTGCTCGTCGAGAGATTCTAAAACAAGCTTAACAATTTCTTTGCGATAGAACGTCTTAAAATTATGGATGATCCCTTGGTCCAATGGTTGCAATTTGGAAGTTGTATTTGGCGCAAAGAAGTAGAGTTTCACGTTGGACAATGTAGGAGGACTGTTGTGGATAGTGCAATTATCTAAAAATAGTAAAATTTTCCGCTTTTGCCGTTTCATGTCCCCATTAACTGTTAAAAGCCAATTGTTAAAAAGTTCTGTCGTCGTCCAAGCTTTTTTGTTAGCACGATAATCCGTAGGAGACGTTCACACCTTTGAAACATAGCGGTTTCATCGCTTTCCCTATCACTAAGGGTTTAAGTTTTCTCGATCCCTCCATATTTACTGCAAGTAAAACTGTCACTCTCTCTTTACTATGTTTTCCCCCATGACATTTTTCATCTTTAAAAGTAAGCGTCTTGTCCGGTAAACATTTGAAAAATCGGCCAATTTCATCAGTATTAAAAATGTCTCGGGCATCATAGTTTTCAATCAAGGTCTTCAATTTATCGTGCCAATCTAAGCAAACTGCATCATCAATACTTCCACTTTCCTCACAAACTTTTTTAAACACAACTCCATTTCCCTTTTTGAAATTTGTAAGCCACCCTTCACTTGCCGCAAAGTTTTTGATGCTTAAAGTAGAAGCAAACTCTTTTGCCTTTTCCTTCAGCAAGTTTCCGCTAATAGATACTTTTTGTCCTCTACACTGTCTTAGCCAAATGACTAGACTTTCTTCCAGACGAGGAAATTTACCTTTAGTAGTTTTTTTCCGTACTTGAGCAGTTTGAGAAGCATTACTTTTCCCCTTGGGCTTTATTATGGTTGAGAGAGTACTCAGAGGAATCTTAAATTCTTTTGCAACATCACTTTTCTTCTCACCTTCCTCTACTTTTTGGATTAACTTCTTCTTTTCAGCAATCGTCAAACATTTATACTTTCTAGGGCTTATGACTAACAAAATTTTAAATCTGTATACCAACAAAGGAGTAATAGTAACTAATAACTAAACAGACTAATTCGTGATAAGTGTGTAGTCAAATTAATCATAACAAAAACAAAGGCTGCTGCACCAATTTAATATAACCGCCAGAAAATTTAACATGCTAATTTCCCCAAAAAACACAAAATGCATGGTTACAACAGCAAATTTACTAAGATGTAAATAGGAGCTGAAAGGTCAGATAATAAAACGAGTGATGGAGTTTAAATATCTAGGCATCACATTATCTAGCTACGAAAAGCTCGAAACTGAAGTGGAAGATCAAGTGAATAGAGCAAACAGAGCCACAGGCTGCCTGAATGAAACAATATGGAGAAATAAAAATATCGGGAAAGAAATGAAAGGCAGAATTTACAAAACAGTCATCAGACCAATAATGATATACGCTTTAGAAACAAGACCTGACACAGAGAGGACAAAAAGGATGTTAGAAACAGCAGAGATGAAAACACTTGATGGTGATGAAAAATTGATGGTAAGACAAGATGAGGCAGAGATAGATGTACAGATATACGGCGTAGATGCAAGGTGGAGAACATCAAGAACTGGGTAAGAGATAGAAGAGTAGAACGGAACGATTATATAAGCCAAATGGCAACAAATAGAGTAGTAAGCAAGAGACGGTTCCCCAATAGGAAGACGATCAGTAGGAAGACCACGAAAACGATAGAACGACAACTTATTGGAGGCACATTGAAAAACAGACAGAGCCATGTCTATATAAAAAGAAGAAGAAGAAGAAGAAGGAAAACAAAGGCACGTTGATACAAGTTTGAACTGTACTTACTACAATCTTTCCGCCTTTTTCTGTCTGCAACTTTGAATTTGAGTGGTGGACATCGATAAGTTCGAATTAACGCGTCATTTTGTTATATAGTGTTACGATAAATGTGAGTCATACCCTAAGCTGTAAACACGGGTCCTCGCTTATACCTCCTATTGGAACTTTCCAGTTGAGGATCGAATAATATCGTTGGCGTCCCGACCGAAGGTTAAAGAAGCAGGCAGAAACTTCTAGATAAACAAATCAGGTATAAAACGGACGATTTGAGATTTAAAAGGACAGTCTGAAACAAGTGCCGCTTAATAAATTGTTCGCGCGGCTATTTAAATTGTAACCGGTGTGAATGTCTTAAATAAATTATATAAGTCTAAACAAATTAATATTTAAGTGTTTCTATGTAGATTAAATGAATAAATGTATGTAAATAAACTTGTAAAGTGTAGAACATTTTATAATAAATAAAGTTAATAAATTAAATTTATAAAAACAGTTCAATTGCAATGATTTTTTTCGTTCGAATTACCAAGTGCATAAAAATGTATTGATTTAGTTCGAAATATAAAGAGATTTTGTAGAGAACTCGTGATAACTTTGAATTATAGAGAGGTTCGAATTATCGCAGGTTTGAATTAACGCGAGTCGACTGTAATTCTTTAGCAGGTTTTAAAGAAAAAAAACACTCTTTGGTAAAAATTTTGGTTATGGATACTTGTTTTAACATAACTCTAAGTGTAATTAAATATAAAACATAAAAATAATTCTGTAGCAAAATTTTAAAAAACAACATAACTCTGATAAAAACTTGGCCGTGGAGTAAGGTTGATAAATTAAAAATAAGTGGAATTCTTCTATTTTTTAAGTTTGCAAAATAGTCTATCAAATCGTCATAAAATGTATTCTAATCCAATTGCGTTGCAATTTCTTCGACAGAACACAATAGGATATGGTTACATATCTTAAAAGAGGAAACCAATAGTAAGAAAATACCACTATTAGTAAGTTAATAACACTAAGTTAATAACCACTATTAGTTATTGGGGATACATGATTTATGTTTTAAAATAACATACATATAAAATCTAAGTTTGGTGTTAATATTGTCAGTAAAATAAATGTAAGACCAAATACTTACCATGTCAGGATAGTATCATGAGGTTTTTTTACAAGGGTTGTATTTCTACAGAATTTGGTACAAAAATATATTTACATACAACTTCTATCGCTTCAGTTTAGTTTCGTTTTATTGGATTAAAGAAACATAATGTATCGTTCCGGCCAATATGGCCTATTTATTATACCATGTTTTAACGTAGTCACATATTGTAAGTTTTAAACATTTCTGTAGAGGTCAGGAATACACTGAACCATGTGTGAAGATTCGCCTGCACTCTGTGGAAATATTGATCGGTAGTTATAAACATTTTCAAGGGTTTTAAACCAATAAACGTTAATTCTATTTCGTGAGATTTTTTTTAGATAGGTATTTTATTTTTTATAGATATAGTAGATTTAACTGAATGTGTAGATTAATTTTTATTCTTTTATCCCAGATATATCTAGGATAATTAAACCTGCATTTAATCAACTCGTTATTTATTAGTCTAATTTTGCCTAAAAGCATTAGTCATTTTGTACCAGCTCTATATGGGTTGTATATTCCGAACGAAAGCTTTGTAATTTTTCAACCTTAGCTTAGTTATGACTATGCATAAAAACAATAATTTTTGCGGTTGTATTTATATAATTTACCAAGAGATAAACAGGATTACAGACAGGACTGATTTATTTCCTTTCTTAGCATACTTAGGACGCTTGCCTTTTTAGGGAATCCGTACTATCGAATCATTAAATAGGACATATCAAACTACAGTACTTTAACTTCATTCCAACACTTATTACTATTACTACTTAACAAAGATTGATTACTATTACTACTTGACAAAGATTGTTAGTTGTTGGTCAGTCTTTTGAGCGAAACAATATCACCATAATATATATTCTTATAACAGTGTATCTAGACACGATTTATTCCTCAACGACTTCTTCTACATCATCTCCATCTCCTTCTGACGCTACACGCATTTTAGTTGATTTAGGTAATAATTGAGCCACGGGTATGCTAAGACCATTTGCCAATCCTTCTAGGACTTCATTAGTTATGTAATAAGTTATAGGAGTATTGCCACTTTGCTCCAATAAATGGCGAAGTTCCACAAAGTATTGCTTCGCTTCGGAGTAGTTACCGGATTTTACGAGGTATTGGATCATACTTGAATAAACGTCACCTCTTCGTACTGCAACTTCTAAATCATTTCCAGCTGTCATTAGGAGCTGTTGACATTGTGTGATTGCTGAAAATAAACAGATATTGGGTTTGTATTTAAAGAGAGTAAAGTTTTATGAAATACCAATAAATGTCCTGCTTAAGTTTTAACAGTATTTACTAGTTTGAACGGGAGTTAACCACCCATTCCAATCTGTTAACCAATGATGGAGACAAATCAGAGCCCACTGCTAGCCCAAAATATTATTTATAGTGTTACACCTCTTTAATCTCGAGTGATTTACCTCGATCCAAAGAATTTTGGCTTTTATGTTGAGATTTGCGTACAACTCTCGTTGAAAAAGTTCGAAACGATCAGGTTCCTTGGCTTCGATAGAATTGGAAAGCTCTTTGATTATTCTTGTCAAATTCATACAGAAAGGCGTTTTTGTTTCCGAAACCATTTCGTAAGTTGAAAGTATTTTTAGATGATAATACTCAGTGTCTAAGAGTAAGTGGTCATCTATCTCAGTCTTCCTTATCGTATGAAAAAAAAAATGATTTTTGTTGCCAAAAAAATCTCGTCTTACTACTAGATAGTGGAATGGTTTTCATCTCATCTTAGTCGAACTCTAACAAAAAATTTAATACCCTTCGACAAATAGCAGTCAATAACAGATAGGATCACAACATCATCAATAAACTCATCCATAGAAGACGTCTTAAAACCTTACAAGAGACTGTGTTCCCCAGAGACCTTATCCCTAAACCTAATTATATTTTACTAACATATCATCAAAAAATCTTTCTGGAGATATTCGAAACATCATTAAACGTTGAGTTGACAACATCCACATTTTATTTAAAGTACTTAATAATTTGGGCCAGTGTATATCCAATTCTATAGACCCCATCAATTATATGAATAGTAGTGTTGTTTATAAACTAAAATGTTCATATTATGATGCTACCTATATAGGAAGAACCTGTAGATCACTGTGTTCACGCTCTTTAGAGCACACAAAAAGATAAAACACTTTCACTTTTCTCTAAACATTTGAAAGAACATAACCACACTCTCAATATCCCAGACGACGTATCTCTGATTCACAATATCCCCCAAAAAAACTTTCTAAAACTCTACTTATATGAAGACCTGAAAATTATCAAAGAAAAGCTGAGAAGTCCAAACTGTGTTAATCGTAATGTCCCGTTTCATAGTGACTTTCTTCCTCTCCATCGCCAACTATTCTTATAACCCATATCCTCTACATCTTCTCTTACATCCATCTCCCACTAATCATTCTTCTTTTGCTATTTATTCATCTTTTCTAGTACCAATCAAGACAATCTTTCTAAATGTATTTAACTTATTCATCACCCCCACTCTTTTTCAGTATTTTTAATTTTCACCTTTGACCCTTATGTCCAATGTTCTGTATCCATCAATACTTCATAAGCAGATTCAGATCAGATAATTCTATTCCCCTTTACAAACTATTCATAACTACACAATAAGATTAAGCCATTATTCATATATATATATATATATATATATATATATATATATATATATATATATATATATATATATATATATATATATATGTATATATATATATATATATAATAATATAATAATAATAACAAGTGCCGTATACTAAATATAGTCAGAGGAAAGCTTCAGCCCAGAGGTTTCGATATGCAAGATGGTCAAAAAAACATCGAGGCAATGGGTGAAAATGATATGTACAAATATCTCGGAGTACAGCAAGCGTGAAAAATTGACCATAAACTAATGAAACTAACTTCTGAGTTTGTGCGAAGAGTAAGACAGCTAAATCGGTCATATCTTAATAACAAAAATTTGTTTAAGGCATTAAATACGTACGCCTGTTCCGCGCTTAGCTACTCATAAGGTATTATCAAGTGGTCAAAAACGGATATAGAAAGTCTCAAGCGAAAAGTAAGAACACTTCTCACAAAGGCGCAAAAACATTATCCACGCCGTGCACCGTGCAGTAGAGAGAACAACATTACCCAGATATTAAGGGGGAAGAGGACTTATGGACATAGTTGAGCAACTGGATAAACAGATTGCTAATTTAAGAACTTATTTTGGTGCAGGCTGACCTGCACGATGGTCGACATGGTAGACGACAACTACAAGCTATACTGTGACCGCACTGTGCTCCCGGACCAACTAGTGGCACATAATAGACCTGATCTCATACTAGTTAATAAACTTACCAGGCAAACAACACTTATTGATGTGGCGATACCTAACAGCAATAATTTGCGTGTTAAATACAACGAAAAGATCGCCAAGTATAGAGATCTAGAAATACAAATCAGGAGACAATGGAGAATGGAAAGTACCCAGACAGTACCTATTATTCTATCTACTACTGGTGTTATTCCCAAAAACCTGTTAACAAACATAAAACAGCTGGGTCTAAATGAACATCTTTATAAGGCCATGCAGAAAGCTGTACTCCTCGCGACGCGACGTCCAGATGTGTAAGAAAACACTGAGACAATGGAGAATGGAAAGTACCCAGACAGTACCTATTATTCTATCTACTACTGGTGTTATTCCCAAAAACCTGTTAACAAACATAAAACAGCTGGGTCTAAATGAACATCTTTATAAGGCCATGCAGAAAGCTGTACTCCTCGCGACGCGACGTCCAGATGTGTAAGAAAATTTTTGGGAGATACTCCAGCATACCAAGTTACCTAGGACTCGATAACACGAAAAGAGTCCCACCAGAGCTCAATCCTTTTGATACCGTAGGTATCCAGGATGAGTGAATTTTCCCCTTAGAGGGAGTGTGAGCCGTATGGCTTAATCTGGATAATAATAAATGTCTTTATTAACAAACAAATTAATTTTTAACAAAAAGAGAAATCAAACGATTTCTAAATTAATTAATATAATAATCTAATAAAAATTAATTTTTCTTTACAATAAAATATTATATTAGTAGGGCGAGATTCAGTTTGTATACCACTGTGTAACAGCGGCACATAACTGCTCTTCCCCTTAACCCTCCGAAGATAGGATAGATAGACTATATTTATAAACTATTTATTTATTTTTAAATTTTTAAATTTTTAAATTTTTAAATTTTTAAATTTTTAAATTTTAAAATTTTAAAATTTTAAAATTTTTAAATTTTTAAATTTTTAAATTTTTAAATTTTTAAATTTTTAAATTTTTAAATTTTTAAATTTTTAAATTTTCAAATTTTTAAATTTTCAAATTTTTAAATTTTTAAATTTTTAAATTTTTAAATTTTTAAATTTTTAAATTTTTAAATTTTTAAATTTTTAAATTTTTAAATTTTTAAATTTTTAAATTTTTAAATTTTTAAATTTTTAAATTTTTAAATTTTTAAATTTTTAAATTTTTAAATTTTTAAATTTTTAAATTTTTAAATTTTTAAATTTTTTAATTTTTAAATTTTTAAATTTTTAAATTTTTAAATTTTTAAATTTTTAAATTTTTAAATTTTTAAATTTTTAAATTTTTAAATTTTTAAATTTTTAAATTTTTAAATTTTTAAATTTTTAAATTTTTAAATTTTTAAATTTTTAAATTTTTAAATTTTTAAATTTTTAAATTTTTAAATTACTGTTCAGCTAACAACGCTCATAAATTAATGTTTTGAACTTGACAGTAGACAAATTTCTAATATTGTAGGACAAACTGTTTATATTGCAAGCAATTGAATACAAAAATGAACGTCTAAAAAAATATATTGTATTTTTAGGTATGGTGAGGGTATTCTTGAGCCTAAGATTAAGATTATGAACGTCAGTCCTATAAGTTATTCGATTGTACAAGTATGGTGGAAGTCTCTCTTGAATGATTTAATGGTAAAAACATAAAGTATGTAGTTTTCGACGATTTTTCATATTTTTTAGCCACTTGACTACGGTAAAGACATGACTTATCCTTTGAAATTTCCTGATGTCAAAAATCAAATGCAAACAAGAATCTTGCGATTTCTGTATTCTCCATAAATCAAATTCAGTGAGACACGCATTGTAAAGCACGTTACAATAATTTAATTTTGATAAAACTAGAGCATTACATAATAATGACTTGGTGACCATACTAAGGATCTTGAAGACACCATGGACAGACAAAGTCATCAATGAAGAAGTACTACAGAGGATGAACACAACCTCGGATTTGGTGAAATGCCGAAAGATGCAATGCATTTTGCAAGGTAACATTGAAGCAAAAAGGGCTCCAGGACGAAGAAGAATATCCTGGCTTGAAAACCTGAGAGCATGGTATAGAAAGACCTCAACACAGCTATTCCGTATAGCAACAAAGAAATTCATCATAGCCAGAATTATTGCCAACGTTCGGAACCTAACCTAAGAAGACCCTACTTAATAAATTATGGCTTTGATACAGTAATTTTAAAAAGGCGTAAGCTCTTTGTAAACAAATACTTACGTGACACGTAAACCTTAAATCTTCGTCTAACCAAACGAATTGTTTGCTAAAAATAAAATTTTCGTTTCCTAAGATAATTCGATTGACATGATTCTCTAAAAATATATTCCTATGGAGATTCCTCCCAAATATGATATCCCGAGTTTTGAATGTATTCAATTTTAAACAATGATTTTGAGAAAGAATCTGAAGATGAAGAAGGTCATGATTTATTGCATTTACTGCTTGATCAAACTCATTTGGATAAAATGTCATATAGAGTTGGGTATCGTCTGCGTAATAATGCTGTGAACAGGGCAAAAATACAGAGGAAAAATTAGATGAATATATAGAGAATAAAATTGGACCTAATATAGATCTTTAAGGCACACCAGTATTAAGATCTAAAAATGAGGAAATATTTTGATTAAGTTTTACTGCTTGACATCTATTAGAAAAATAGGATTTCATCAGATCAACTGCTCTTGCTTCTAGACCAATATATTTTAAAATAGAGAATAACAATTTATGGTTAATTGTATCAAAAGCTTTTGAGTAGTCTAGAAGAATTAGAATTGATATTTAGTTTTGATCATAGGCTCTAAATATATCATCTGTAATATTTAGTAAAGCAGAAAGACAGCTACAGCTGGACCTAAAACCGGACTGCATCGTAGGGATTATGTTGTTATTGAAGTTATACTTCCATACGCGCGCTCCACGTTGGAAATTTGTATGGGAGTGAATCTGTGAAATCATTACATATGTAAGATAATGAGTAAGAGAAAGACAGAAGATATATTTTCTTTCTCTTCCTCTCTCGAATATAAAAATGTTCCTTTTGTATATATAATTTAATATTATATATATTATATAAAGATATATATACATATAATATAATACATATAATAAAATATTTATTAATATTATTATTTATGTGATATGTTTTGTATTATTTATTAAATGTTCATAATTATATTAGTCTTTTGTATTTCAAAATAATAATCTCAATAAATCACTGTATGATCCAGAACTGTCAATTTTGAAATACATTTGTGTCATGTCCTCGGTAGTATAGTAGTCAGTATCCCCACCTGTCACGCGGGAGACCGGGGTTCGATTCCCAGTCGGGGAGGACGTTTTTATTAATATTATTACATTATTGTCATTTTTAAATACTTATGGATATTGCATTTTAATTTGTATTGTATTATTATATGGAAATATGTTGCACTGTATTGTAGTGTATTTTTTTTATGTATTTTATTGTCATTTTTAAATACTTATGAATATTGCAGTTTAATTTGTATTGTATCATTATATTATTAACAAAATAAACAATGAATTTTACTGCAGAGTATGTGTAAAAAAAATTTTGCATTCAACTGCTTTCATACATACATGAAAATAAAAATATACATTTTCATCAAAATATTGATTCAATCCTTCATTGTTAGTAAGTTGTTATTAATTCTGTTTCTCTTTCTGCTATGTCTTACCTATAGAATTACATATGTAATGATTGTGCAGATTGACTCACAAATAAATTTGTAACGGCGAATGCGTGTATAGAAGTGTAACTTCCACCGGCAGTCCCACTGGACTTGCCACACCCGTTTTTTTTTTAAATATGTTTGTAACTGAATATCGATCAGCTTTTCCAAAATTTTAGATTAATATAGGCAGTACACTTACTGGTCTTAATGCCGTCATCCTTTCTGTGATTATATTCTTCGGTAAAGGAATAACATGTGCCCGTTTACATTTAGTGGGAAAAATTGATAGCTTTATGATTCCAACGAACGTACCATTCGATTTTAAACGTTTACAATTTCCCGTGGTTTTGTCTTTTACAATGACAGTAAACAAGTCACAAAGTTTCCATGTTTGGCGCATGAATAATTATTATTCACACCTCGGAAAACCGTCAATGTTGTAGCAGTCAAAGCAGTGTAGGAAAACAATTATTCTTGGTCACACAGATCTCCAAATAAAAAATAAAATCTCTTACCGGTTTGCCCATCACCTCTTTCGAACAATTTTCTGATATCAACAAATCTCTTTACCAACGTGATTCGTTGTTGCACAATATCAGCTGCCCTCTGCATTTGCTTAGGATCTCTGGGTTCTGTTATTTTTTGCAAACATCGAGAAGCTTCTGTAAGAGCTCCATAAGCTTTTTCATAGTTTTGAAACTCGTCAATTTCCACCTAAATAAAAAGAAATGTGTTAACCCATTTTAAAAAAGTTAGGCGCATTCATTAGACATAGAGTTTGTTTCGTATACATAGGTACCATATAATTATTTGTAACAGTCAATATATTATTGATTTTATTTAAAATAATCAACTTTAAATCGGCTTCAAACCTACCAATAAATGTTTCCAAATGTAAAAGAAAGTAAAGAACATATTTACCCAGTGGCGCACCCAGGGGGGAGGGGTTTGGGAGTTAAACCCCCCCCCCCCCAGGACCCTATTCCTACACTGTTACTCACACATTTTAAGGAGTCAAAATGGAGGTAACATCATAAAAAAAATTTCGGTGACCAACCAAAACCCCCCCCCCCCCCCGAGAAGCAAATTCTAGGTGCACTACTGTATTAGATATTTATAGTAATGAGGTAATGAACTAAAATATTAAAAAGTATAATTTGTAATCTTGATATTTTGCCTTTTACACTTGCTTATTCATTCATTTATTTTTTGTTCCTATCCATGAAGGTAAATAATTGCAAGGTAAAATATAGAAATCTATCACGTTAGATAAAAAGAGTACCTAATTATTAAAAAGTAGTCAAACAAATGCATTTCTTGTCTTAGTAATTTATATATATATATTATATATATATATATATATTATATATATATATATATTATATATATATATATATATATATATATTATATAAATATATATATTATATATATATATATATATATATATATATATATATATATATATATATATATATATGTTACAATGCTTGTATGTTACAATTCCCGATTGAGAAAGGATAAACATTCTAAAGGCCACAAGGTTACAATAAAAATGAAGAACAAAGTAGAAAAACTACATAGTAGTTTACTCTAGGAGACTTTATTAAAAAGTTACACAGACAAAAATTGAAGATAATCTTATTAACATCGATCCGATTGTCGAGTTTGTCGAGTCTTTATCAGACTAGGGTAATATCAATTGCATACTGAACCAAAGAACTAAAATTGTTATATACAAAACACTGCTGAGACCGGTCCTTACACATGGACCATAACGCAGAAGGATGAAAGACTTTTGAGAATATTCGACTGTAAAATATTTGGAGCTATTCGCGATTGAAAACAAAGTATCTGACCTCTGGCGGAATAAATTTAAACTACTAAAAGTGGTATAAACAAACCAGACAGCTGTTGATTTGAATAGAATTATTAAATGTTTTAGTAAATTTCAGCATTATGACTATGTCACATTATATTGCCAAAGAATATTCTTTATAAAGCAATATACTGTGACTACGTTAAAGTATTTTAAATCAAATCGATATTGTTCTGTTCCTCAATGCAATTCAAGATCGACAAAAGATATTTCTCTATTTCTCTTTCCTAAACTGGAAAACTTGAGGAAAAAGAGGAAATCAATAAAAAGAAAATACCACTATCATTAAGTCAATAACATACTGAGAATACATAATTTATTTTCTTGAATAACAGAAATACAAATACTTACCATGTTGGGATAGTATCGTGAGGTTTTTTCCTCATGATTTATTACAGAATCTTTTAAAGACAAATCATGTGCTATGATCTTTTTTGACAGGTGACTCTCGAAGTTAAGGTTGATTTCATGTAATCAAATGAACTATCTTACAATAAACTCAACAAGTTATTTATTTATGTTAATATACAATAAAGTACTTACATGTCAAAAAATAGTATAAAATAAAAATTAACATATTAAAAACATAAGGCATAATATAAAATAATGCAAATATTAGGTAGTAAGACAAACATTACATAAAACATTATACTCTGGGTTCCCAGGTATACACAAAATAGGATTCTGAAGAATTCATCACTTGAAAACTGCTTCCCCTTTAACCAATGGTCTCTTTGCTTCACCACAATACTCAAAGATATCATTAGGCTAATTTCCATTTTTAAATGATAAAAATAACTCGTCTTAAACCAAACTAAACATGCAAAAGCAATGGTAAACATTAGTTGTTTATACCATTTATATCGGCCATGACGTTGCAATCGACCTGCCCTCTACATTCAGTTTCAATCG